>NC_044926.1:13417131-13480064 GCF_003576645.1 Ipomoea triloba | reverse complement strand
TTTTTTTTTACTTAAAGGAATGTCAAGCATGGCTAGTACTAGTGAACAAGGTAGTATTATTGCCCAAATGGAGAAAATGATGACAATGATGAAAGATCTTAGTGATAGGCTACAAAACATAGAAAATCAAAGAGTGAGAGTTGAAAATGAGGGAGTACAAAATCATGAGGGAGGAAACCAAGAAGAGAGGAGGGGTAGAGAAATAACAAGATATAATAGTTTACCTCGCATGCTCCCTAGAAGATTTGTGGAAGAAAGGGTAGATAATAATCTTAGCTCTTTAAGAATGGAAATGCCTACTTTTAATGGGGATGATGAACCCGAAGTTTTCTTAAATTGGGTAGATGAAGTGGAGGATATTTTTGGGCTTCATAACTTTGGGGAAGAAAAGAAGTTTAAAACAGCCATAGCATCCCTAAAAGATTTTGCTAAATTGTGGTGGAAACAACTTAGTCGTAGGCGTCTAGAAGACCAAGATGAACCTATAGAGACATGGGGAGAGCTTAAGAGGGAGATGAGAAGGAAGTTTGTGCCTAGTAATTTTTATCGTGATATGCGCAGAAAATTACAAGAACTCAAACAAGGCAGCAAGTCCGTTCGTGAGTTCTACAAGGAGATGGAGAGATTGAAGGCACGAGCAAATATCCAGGAGGATGACGAGACCACCATAGCCCGTATCCTTGAAGGATTCAACCGTGATATTCGAAGAGAACTCCGCAACCAAGAATTTGACGACGTGGACAAATTGGTTCGAGTTGCTTCGAAGGTAGAAGATGAGCTGAGATCTGAAAGGGGAAGCAAACCATCTGTGTCTTCTCAATGGGATCAACCAAGGAGGGCTACTAACAACTCCTATCAGTCAAGGACACAAAAGGAGTACTCTCGACCATCCCACACCCAGGAGGAGAAGAAAAATAACCAAAGGGAGAAAGAGAAGTTCCAAGAGGGCTCAAAGCAAAAGGTTAGTACTGTGACATGTTACAGGTGTCAAGGCCGAGGACATTATGCTCGAGAATGCCCCAACACCAAAAAAATTCTCACCACCGGCAAAGATGAGCGAGAATACATGTCCGCAAATGAATCTGATGACGAAGAGTTGGAGCCTATCGGAGAAAGACAAAAAGATGACCATTCTGAAGAAGAAGTGCAAGAAGATGATGCTCTACATTTCAACTGCGTTGTCCACAAAGCCTTGAGCACTCTAGTTGTCCTAGATCAAGAAGAACAACGAGAGAACATCTTCTATGGAAAATGCAAGATTCCCGGTGCTACATGCAGTTTCATCATTGATGGGGGGAGTTGTACCAATGTGATCAGCGAGGATGTAGTTAATGCAATGAAAATACCAACAATCCAACATCCTCAACCCTATAAGCTACAATGGCTTAATGATGATGGTGAACTCAAGGTACACAAACAAGCCCTCATTTCTATTTCTATTGGAAAATATCAAGATGATGTGTTATGTGATGTCATCCCAATGCATGCTTGTCACATCTTGCTTGGTCGGCCATGGCAATATGACCGAGACACCTTACACCATGGTAAGACAAACAAGTACACCATTCATAAAGGAGGTAAGAAGTATACTTTGACTCCACTAGCACCAAAAGAAGTGTACAACCTACAAGTGCAATCAAAAAAATTGAGAGAAGAACTTGCCCAAAAGGCAAAAGAGGCCATGAAGGAAACCACTAGTGGAAAACAAAATACCATAGCTCATGAGAAGAAGCAAAGAAAGGAAGGGATGAAGAAGGACACTACGCAATCCTCTCATAATTTGCTCATGACAAAGGGAGAAGTGGAGCAAGCCTTAAGAAGGGGAGAGGGAGTTTTCTTACTTTACCCGATTGATTTTTGTTTAAATGTTATTAAAAGTGAAATTATCCCTTCTGATGTTTCTACTTTGCTTTCTGAATTTGCAGATGTCTTTCCTGAAGAGTTACCAAAGGGGTTACCTCCAATTCGTGGGATTGAGCATCAAATTGATCTCATACCTGGAGCAAGTTTGCCTAATAGACCGGCATATCGCACTAATCCTGACGAGGCCAAGGAGATTCAACGACAAGTTGATGAGTTGTTACAAGCTGGATTCATCCAAGAAAGCCTCAGTCCATGTGCTGTACCCGTACTACTTGTACCAAAGAAAGATGGCACGTGGCGGATGTGTGTTGATTGTCGCGCCATCAATAACATCACGGTAAAGTATCGCTATCCTATTCCTAGGTTAGATGATATGCTTGATGAATTGCATGGGGCTGAAATTTTCAGTAAAATAGATCTAAGAAGAGGTTATCATCAAATTAGAATGCAAAAGGGAGATGAATGGAAAACTGCCTTCAAGACTAAAAATGGTCTCTATGAATGGTTAGTTATGCCGTTTGGATTAACAAATGCCCCTAGTACCTTCATGAGATTGATGAACCATGTTCTTAGGAATTTTATTGGAAAATTTGTTGTTGTGTATTTTGATGATATTCTCATTTACAGCAAAGACCCTCAAAAGCATATAATACATCTTAAAGAAGTCTTTCTTGTTTTAAGAAGAGAACAATTGTATGCTAACCTTGAGAAATGCTATTTTGGTGTGGAAAGTGTTGTTTTTCTTGGTTTTATAGTAAGTTCTAAAGGCATTGAAGTAGATGAGACCAAGATACAAGCAATTCGAGATTGGCCAACACCAAAAACAGCAACTGAAGTCCGTAGTTTCCATGGTCTTGCCAGTTTCTATCGGAGATTTGTCAAGGACTTCAGTACAATTGCAGCCCCATTGAATGAACTTGTGAAAAAAGATGTTAAATTTGAATGGGGCCCTAAACAAGAACAAGCCTTTCAAACCCTCAAGGAAAAATTGTGTTCTGCTCAGGTACTTTCGTTACCAAACTTTGATAAAACTTTTGAGATTGAGTGTGATGCATCTGGGATAGGTATTGGAGCTGTTCTTATGCAAGAAGGACATCCTATTGCCTACTTTAGTGAGAAATTAAGTGGTCCTGCACTTAATTACTCTACATATGATAAGGAGTTATATGCACTTGTAAGAACTCTTGAGACTTGGGAGCATTACCTATGGTTTAAAGAGTTTGTCATACACTCCGATCATGAGGCACTCAAACACCTTAGGGGGCAAGGTAAGTTAAGCAAGAGACATGCGAAATGGCTTGAGTTTATTGAAGCATTTCCGTATGTTATCAAGTATAAACAAGGTAAGGAAAACCGAGTGGCTGATGCTTTATCTCGAAGGTATGCTCTACTTTCATCATTACAAGCCAAATTACTTGGTTTTGAATTTCTCAAAGAATTGTATAGTAATGATGTTGATTTTGCAGAAAAATATAAGGCATGTTCTACAACTCCAATTGGCAAATATTATCTACTTGATGGATATTTGTTCAAAGAAAATAGATTGTGTGTGCCAAATTGTTCTTTAAGAGAAATGTTTATTAAGGAAGCCCATAGTGGTGGATTAATGGGACACTTCGGTGTGACTAAAACTTATGAAGTCCTACATGGACACTTCTTTTGGCCCAAGTTAAGAAGGGATGTGGAATTGTTTGTTAGCAAATGTGTTACTTGCAAACAAGCTAAATCACGATCTCTCCCACAAGGGTTATACACACCATTAATTGTTCCTAAGGAACCCTGGACTGATTTATCTATGGATTTTATAGTAGGGTTACCTAGAAGTAGAAGGGGCCATGACTCAATCTATGTTGTTGTTGATCGATTTAGTAAAATGGCTCATTTTATTGGTTGTCACAAAACTAATGATGCCTCTCATATTGCAGATTTATTCTTCAAAGAGGTAGTGCGTTTACATGGGATTCCACGCACCATTGTGTCCGATCGAGATGCCAAGTTTCTAAGTCATTTTTGGCGAATACTTTGGGGAAAGCTTGGTACAAAACTTTTGTACTCTACTGCTTGTCATCCACAAACAGATGGCCAAACCGAAGTTGTGAATAGAACTCTAACACAACTTCTAAGGGTAGTCATTAAAAAAAACCTCAAGTCTTGGGAAGAAAGCTTACCATATGTGGAGTTTGCTTATAACCGAGCTATACATTCCACTACAAATATGTCACCATTTGAGGTTGCTTATGGTTTTAATCCATTAACCCCCTTAGATTTGATTCCCTTACATGTGAATGATAAGGAATGTGCGGATGCTGCTAAGAAAGCTCAAGGGATTCGTGAATTTCATTCCAAGGTTCGAGCTCAAATTGAAAAGAAAAATGAGCAATACGCTCAAAAGGCCAACAAGGGACGCAAGGCAATAATTTTTAAACCCGGAGATTGGGTTTGGATCCACTACAACAAAAACAGATTTCCAAACCAACGCAAGTCCAAGTTGATGCCTCGAGGAGATGGACCTTTCCAAGTGCTTGAAAGAATCAATGACAATGCATACAAATTAGATCTTCGAGGTGAGCATAGTGTTTCTTCTACATTTAATGTTGCTGATTTAGCTCCTTTTGAATTTTCAGATTCGGGGACGAATCTTTTTCAAGAAGGGGAGGATGATGAGACCGGAATGCAACAAATAAATGATCCATTAAAAGTCTCGAGTGGCCCGGTAACAAGATCTAAGTCAAGGAAGATTCAAGAGGCTTTTAACACTTTTGTGCAAACAGATTGGAGTCCAACATCTTTTTGTGAAGAAGAAGATCAATCTGGAAAAATAATTCTATTCAATTGTCTTCACATAAAAACTTTTGAAGACAATTCAGACTTCAGTATCAGATCAAATTTCCCGGTGTGAAATTATTTGCAAGGTGTATTTTTTTTTAGGTGGGAAACTACTTTGCAAGAATTGTATTTTTTATTTTTGGGTGGAAATTACTTTTGCAAAATGTTGTATTTTTAATTTTGGGTGGGAAATTATTTTGTATTTTAATTTTGGGTGGGGAATTATTTTGTATTTTTAATTTTGGGTGGGAATTACTTTTACAAAGTTGTAATTTTTTATTTTGGGTGGGATTAGTGACCTAGAATATTTAATACCTTATTTTCCCCTATAAATACCCCATAAACCCAATGGTTTGAGACACACCTTGTAAGAATTCAATTTGAGTGAAATTTCTCTCTTTTCTTTGCATGAGAAGTGCATTGAAGTTTAGGTTGTTTGTGAGAAGCATTCAATCTTGGTAGGCTAGTGAGAAGCTAGTTTATCCCTTTATCTTGTTCTTTATATTCACACACATATCCAAAAACCCAAAAAGAATACTATTACTCATATTATATAGCTAATTTTATTTTTGTATCTTAATTCTAGTGCTAGATTCCTAATACTCTAATTCTTAGCATTGCTTAATAATCTAAGGGTTGAGAGTATTATTTGTTAGTTTGGTGAGGCATTTGTAGAGTTGGGATCTCAAAATCCAAGAGTCTACAAGGTAAGATCCTCTTTTGGACACGAAAGGTTCTTGAGTGATTCCTTGAGTGTGCACTTATTGCGGGAAGCAATCCGTGTACGCATCAATAGCATCTTGTAGGGTGCCCAAATAATAATTCTCCCATATATTAGTTATCTGTGAGTGCAGAGTTCCCACACGGCATCCTGTCTTGATTGATTTCCTTCCACACAGAGAATTTAAAAACATGTTGTGCATTAGGGTGTCGTTTTAACCTATCGTATAAAATATCAAAAAAAATGACCAAGTTACTATCCAACCACTTTTCATCTTCGTCATGTGTATTTCGTAAGTTACTCATCTTTAATTTTCATAAATTTTTCAACAAATATTCACAAAACTCATGCATACAAAATAGTTTGGGGTTCCAATTATAGAACTTTCTTTTGGGGTTCTGCGATTAAAACTGTAGAACATCAATTTGAGGTTCTAGAATCATAAGCTCATTTTAAGGTTCTACAATAAGAACCTCAAAATGTGGTTCTGCGAGAACCGCCTTAGTTTGAGGTTCTACAATCAGAACCTCAAAATTAGGTTCTACTGGAACATTCATCAATTATCATAGCAAAAGAAAAATGAGATAATATTCATCAAAATAAATAAAAATAGGTTTAGGTAATTACTTGTGGACTTGGACAAGATCCAACTAAAGATTTTGGAGAGTATGTGTTCAGTTGCCAAGATGGAAGTTTCAGTGGAGAATGTCGGCTCAACAGAGTGATTGTGCAGCTTGACAGAGTGCTACTACGCTCCTCTTTCCTGTACATGAAGGAAGGCGGCTACGCGAACGATTAGGAAAAGAAAGAAGGCAAGGGAAGAATGAAGACGGGAGGCGATGGGGAAAAGAAAAGAAAGAAGAGGCAATGGGGAGAAAGAAGTATGTTGCAATTAGCAAATGACCTAACCCTTCGGAGAAAGAACTATGTTGCAATTAGCAAATGAACTAACCCTTGAAGGAAGCAGCTGAATTCGAATAAATGACTTCGTGTAAAATTGCATTGTTTACCTGTGTTATTCCATCTATCCATTTAGAGAACTTCTATTCTCAATTCTCCAAAATTGTATAAGAAGTTGAAGAACGGAGATGAGATTAAAATTGGAAAAATAAATTCAGTAAACAAGTTCTCCAATTTTCATTTTTCCACTTCTCCAATTCTCCATTTTTCTAGAAAATCCTACAATTTTTTCCAATTTGGTAAATGACCCCCTTCATTTCTCTGTTTTTTCTTTTTTAGTTTTCTATTTCTCCATTTCTCCAATTTGCCATTTCTCTAATTTTTAATTTCATTTTACAAATTCAATTTTTAAATAAAAAATCAATAAGATTAATACTAAATCTGTAAAACTAACGAAAGTTAATAAAAGTATATTACTAAATAAGTTGTAATTATTACAATTATTGCATAGTTTGGTTACAAAACAAGAACATTATTTATTACAATCCTCCCATATAGCATTTGTTATGTCTTCTCGAACTTCATGCATAACATGTTGTGACATATCTAATTCTTTAGGTTCATTTCCATCACTATTTCCACTACTACTAGTCATTTCCATGTCTTTCCTTTCATATTCGGTAAATAATTGATGCATAGCATCATGCATCCGTATAAATTGTCTATTGCACAGCAAGCAATAGGAATTTTGACTTGTGTTTGCAATGTGTAACCATGAATGCATTCAAGAATTGGGAACCTTGCTTTTAGTAATCCAAAACAACTCTCTATGACATTACGCAAGGACGAGTGTCGATAGTTGAATAGAGCTTGCTTATTTCTTATCCATCCTCATCCACAGAATTCATTTAAGTGATAGCTCTTCCCACGATAAGGTGCCAAAAACCCAGATTTATTTGGATAACCGCCATAGACAACATAGTAATTACATATATAAGTGTTATGCACATAATTAATAACCTATTTATATCTTTCAAAAAAATAACCTATTTATAGTTTTCAACAAAGTAATTTACCCATTTCATTAAAAAAAAAATATCATACCTTGGGAAGGAATAGGAAATCCATATTCAGGTTTTGAAATTGCATCTAAAAATATGCAGGAATCATTTGCACGTCCCTCACATCCTGTATGTAAGTAAGTAAACATCATGACATGTTAACAAACGGCCACGACACTTTGGGTCACCATTGAGCCCTTTTTACCATGATGCATCTTTTTGTTTTGATGTTGGTGCCCAAGCTACCACATGTGTTTCATCAATGGCGCCTATACATTTCTACAATAAAGATTATAATAATATTAACAACTAGCAACAACAACAACAACAACAACAATAATAATAATAATAATACCTCAAAATAAGGATACCATTTTGAATTCCGTAAGATTCTTGTTGAATAGGTCCTCTATTTTGTGGCCTAATGATATCATTTCCTAAGTGTACAAGCGCTCATACCGTTATCTTCAGACATTTATGAACAATTGCAGTTGAATGTTAGAAACCTTTCAGCTACTCGTTGTCTACATGCTTGGCATGCATTAAGATCCATAGCCAATTGTTCTGCTGCACTAGCATTTCTTGTATCATGTAAGACTTTCATGTTTTTCAACCTCTTACATAAAAGAAAGAATACATGTGGTTTCACCCTTAAGTGTTCATAGCATCTTGTAGGGTGTTCAAATAAAATTCTTCAATGTATTGGTTACCTATGAGTTTAGAGTTTCTACACGGCGTCCTATCTTGATTGATTTCATTCCAGGTAGTGGACTTAAAAACAGGTTGTCCATTAGGGCACCATTTGATCCTATCATATAAAATATCAAGAAAAATGATCAGGGTATTTTCCAAGGACTTTCATCTTTGTCATGTGTATTCCGTAAGATACTCATCTACAAATTTTATTAATTTTTCAACTAATATTTATAAAAATCAAGCATACAAAATAGTTTGAAGTTCCAATTGCAAAACTTCCTTTTGAGGTTCAGCAATTAAAATTGTAAAGCAACAATTTGAGGTTTACAATCAGAACCTCAAAATGAGGTTCTTTTGGAACCTCCTCATTTTGAGGTTCTACCATAAGAACCTTAAAATGAGGTTCTACTAGAACATTCATCAATTATCAATTATTATAACAAAAGAGAAATGAGAGAATATTCATCAAAATAAATAAAAATAGGTTGAGGTAATTACTTATGGACTTGGACAAGATCCAAGAAGGCTGCTATGCGAACAATTGGAAAAAGAAAGAACTAAGAAGGCAATGGGGAACTAAGAAGACAGGACTGGAGGTGATGAGGAAAAGAAATGAAAAGAGGCGATGGGAAAACAAAAGAAGGAAAGAAGAAGAGAAAATGTCATCATTTGGATTTGAACGAATGACCTCGCGTAGAATTGCACTTATATTTCTCCATTTGGAGAATATCTATTCTCAATTCGTCAAAATTGTATAATGGTGTGTTTGGAAACCCGGAAAATGATTTATGGAAATCATTTTCCGGGTTTGTGGTGTTTGGGAAAGACAAGGAAAGCATGGTCAAAGGAAAATAGCTAGTCAGTCAATGGAAAATCAGCCTCATTTGGAGGAAAATGACTTCCCCTTTATTTTTTGGGAAGTCATTTTCCGAATCACGCCTCTCTCTTGCACTCACTATCCAGATCTCGCATCTCACTTCTCCCGCCACTCTTGCATCTCACTGTTCTTCATCTGCTCTCTCCATTGGCTTCCTATCAAGGTAATTTTCTTGCACTTTCTCACTTATCTTGCTCTCTCCATGTATGATTTTCTCAGATCTAAGAACATTTGCTTATTTTTGAGCAAAAAGGAAACTGATTTCACAACCAATCCGTCGGACTGATTTGTGAAACCAGTCCCACGGACTGGTTTTTGAAACTAGTCCCGTCGGACTGGCTTGCAAAACCAGTCCCCTGGGACTAGTACGCAAACCAGTCCACGGTGGACTGGTTTCCCATTCCTAAGATTTTATTTTTATTTTTTTGTATTATTTGATTATGGTTTTGAGATGTTGTGATTTTTTGTTGTTATAAATAAATAATTTATAACAAATGTGATATTATTGTGGTGATTATTTTGCATTTTTGAATTGTATAGATGGATAATAATCATGTGTGTGCTGTTGTTATGAGTGCATCAAGTGCAATACTAGTTGTTGGGATTCTTCTATTGCAACTTCTTAGGAAAAAAAAATCAAATAGAGTACGAGATTGTCAATAGAGATTATGACCGGGATTTTTACATAAATAGTATTTTGTGTGAGGGTGATAAAAAATATATTAGCATTATTAGAATGCGACCTATTTCATTCTATAAGTTGTGTGACATTCTTACCACTAATAATTTATTGCACACAACTAGAGCCGTAAGTGTTAAAGAACAAGTGATAATGTTCTTACATATAATAGGTCACAATGTAAGATTTCGGGTTATTAGATCAAGGTATTATAGGTCAATTGAGACAGTTCATCGTTATTTTAGAAGTGTTTTGAGAGCCATTTTAACTTTGTATAAGAAACTCATAGTATTACCGGATAGTGAATTAACTCCCCATGAAATCATTAGCAATCCTCGATTTTATCCATACTTTAAAGATTGTCTAGGAGCAATAGATGGAACCATATTCGTGCTTCTGTGCCACTTGATGTGCAAGGAAGATTTCGCGGGTGGCAAGGAAGATTTCGCGGACGGAAAGGTGGAACAACACAATTTGTAAGATGTTGGATGCAATGATCAACTCTATTTTGCTTTGTTATTTTTAATTGGAATACTTTGGTTAGTTATTTTGATATTTTATTAGTCATTTGTTAATTATACTGAAAATTGTTATTATAAATGTTGTTATACTGAAAATTGTTATTATAAATGTTGTTATATTTAAACAAATATACTAAAATACGTAATTATAGAATTCTGTTCATTTTCCTCCTCATTTTCTGGAAAATGAATGAAACACACAGACAGTTTTCTACTCTGTAGCCAAACACAAGAAAGGAAAATGATTTCTGGAAAATGACTCATTTTCCAGAAATCATTTTCCTGCTTTCCAAACACACCCTAAGTGGAAGAATGAAGATTAGATTAAAATTTTAAAAAAAATTAATAAACAAATTCTCCAATTTGCATTTTTTTCACTTCTGCAATTCTCTTTTTTTTTTTTTTTTTCCAAAAAACCCTCCATTTTTCTAATTTTGTAAACAACCCCATCTCTCAATTTGACAGGTGATTTCCAGCTCCTCTTAGGGCGTATGTCTTCGGCATGCGCAAATTATATGGTGGACCATGGTCTACAATGCATTGTGGACCATGATCATAGCTGATACTACAGTTATGTTGAACGAATACTGCAGTGGTGTTGAAAAGATACATTGTGTTGAAAAGAAACTGCAGGTGCACGGAACAGAGGTCATTCATCCGTTCAACACAACTACAGTATCTTTTCAACACAACTATAGTATCTTTTCAACACAACTGCAGTATCCGTTCACACAACTGCAGTTTCAGATGGATGACACGGCCTCTGTTCTGCGCAACTGCAATTTCCTTTCAACACAACTGCAGTATCAATCATGACCTATGGTCCACAATGGTCCATAGTATAACGACTGTTCAGCATGTCTAGTAGATTGATCATCGAGGGCTGGGACCTATTACCCACCACGTTACCAAGCCAACTAAAAACAGATCCTAATATGGTTCCAAATTTCCAATTATCATAAGCGAACTAGCCGGACAAGGCACAAATGCAAAATACAATTTTTTTTGTAATATCCATCAGTGCTAAAAACTAAGAATGATAAATTCCTATAACCAAGCATTCTGAAAGTACATCTTTGTAACATCCGTATAGACTGCAAACATAAGGTTAGAACAGCAGCAATCGGCAATCGCCATTAAACAATCATTAATGATATTTTGAAAAACATCTAAAGCAGAACAGGACATACGCAAAAGTGTAGAATTTTCTTTTCACTGAGTGAATCAAATGCAAGTCTACGTCTATCTTATAGATCCTTCAGAGATGGATGAAACCTTGCACACCCCAGCTGATGTGGTGAATGGAATATCCTTGTAGCAGGCTACTAATTCCTTGTTAGTGTGAAAATCCACTTGTAGGGTTTCCCAAACCTTCTTCTTGGGGTTCAACACATCGTCAGGCTTGCCTTCAAATCCCAAAAATGTTACACGCTCACCAACAGCAGCATCTTGAGGTGGCTCCACCAATTCAACCTAGCATCAATAAAAAATTAAAAAAAAAAAAAACACAGATGAAAAAAACTCTGGTTTTCATGAACCAGACTCCTTGTTATTTTTTGCACAACATTCAGCATAATTTGAAATTTTTGTTACCTAACTCCAACAATTTGAGACAAATAAACATGTGTTGTATCAGTATGGAAGAGAGCAAAAACAGAGTAACTTCCCTAAACTCATTTGTTTGAGGAACTGTTATTTTGAACAACATCCAGTGTAATCAATATCTGTTCTCCCATTGTTTATGGGTTGTAAATATTGTACTTTGCCCACATCAATTTTCTTTACCTTTTGTTACCATTTAAAATTAAAGATAAAAACAAACACCAAACACCACAAAGCATGCCCTGAAAAGAAACCTTGCTAAAAGGCCAGTCACACCCAAGCTTATCAAGGCAGACTTTCTAGGCGAGATGCCGTCGACCGCCTAGTCGACTAGGCGATGAGTAATATATATAGGCAGTCATATTTACTCTACTCTAGGAAGTTGTAGCCTTGAGAAGAGTGGGCTTTGCTCGGAACAGGAGGACGACGCCGGAGCTCGAACCGCTCCGCCATCAGAGCCACCATGCTCCTCCACGCGCCGCAGCATGAGGCAGATTCCGGAGACTTCTCCGGCTGAAAATTACACCGGTCGACTCGCCTTAGTGTGTAGGTTCTACCCATGTATGTTTTGTGGAGTTTTGGAGTTGTATTCTGCACTTAGGCGAGGCGAGCACATTAGGCGTTCGGTCTCGACCGACCGGACGCCTAGGCGTCGCCTTGATAACACTGGTCACACCTATCAATCTCCTGCGATTCAAAAGCACACTTGAACGCAAAAAGACAATCCTCCCTCACCCGACACATACATATGCATGTGTACAAAATTTCCAGTTGTAAGTTTAAACTGCAATCAAAATACTATTCGTTATGGAAGAATGCATGACAAACACCTAATCTGAGGAAACACCACCATCCAAAGAAAAAAATACATGGCTGCAGGAACAATGAGCATAACCTATTATAATTTGCTTCTCCAGTTGGTTTTCCCACCAACTATGCAGTTTAAAATGTAGAGTTCATACAACACACATCAACCTACTGCAGAAAAGATAAGACTTTAACCCCAAAAGTAGATTACCACATACCTTAGTATGATCGTTGTTAGAAGCAGCAAGAACCATTGCTTGAGATTTAATACCCCTCATGGTTGCTGGCTTCAGGTTGCAAAGAACACAGACCTTACGATTCTGGCACAAAGTAATAACCACTGTGAGTGAAACACGGTTGAAATATCAAAAACAAGGAAAAAGTAAGGGGCAAACCTGCATCTCTTCAAGTGGAATATATTTGACTAGGCCACTAACAACAGTCCTAGGTTGTGTTTCACCAACATCAATCTCTTCTACATACAGAGAATCAGCATCAGGATGCTTTTGGGCTTTCTTGATAAGACCAACACGGATATCAAGTCTGCTAATGGATACTTCAGCTTCAGCAGAGACAGATGCTCCAGCCTTCGACTTGGCTTCAGCTGATTTTGTTGATCGTTCCTTCTTTGTTTTTTCATCTGACAGCAATAACAGCAGCAGAAAAATAAGCTACCAATACGGTCCTCAAAGAATACACATCCACAGGAAACTCAACCACATCAACTGCAAATACCCAACTATAGAGGATCTTAAAAGTGGGATGCATCAAGCAAGTTGTTTAAACAAATAGAAGCATTAAAGAGTGCCAATTTAATCTGTCCCTGAAGTGTTCAAACTTCTAAAAGATAATTAAAATCCAAGTCGGGAGATTGGGATGAGAAGGCATGGTTCTAATGCAATATAAGGAAACTGCTAGACAGTTATTGTAACCAAGGGTTAACTTCACCCTATAAAACATTGAAAAAGAGAGGGCATAGGTTCATACATACAAAATGAGAGAGTGAGAGACTCAATAAAAGAATATCAAAAGAGAATAAATAAGATTACTTGAAATTTTTGCTTTACTCAATTGTTCAGTAATCTTCTTTGCTTCAGCTTCTACCCTCAAAGTCCTGTCAGCTTGACTTCCAGCAAACTTCTCCCGGTACAGTTCAACTTCTTCATCTTTCTGCATATTAAACAATAATATCGATTCATGAGCAACCTATCAGAATCTAGACCCTACAAGAGACATAGCAAGCAACATTGGTAAAAGAAGAAATGTCAAAGTTCACATACCAATTCCTTGAATAATGGCGCAGGTGTTCCAATTTTGTGACCAGCAGGTAAAATATCCCAGGGCTTTTTAGCCCTTTCAATGTCACCATTTTCATCAGAAAGTGAAAGCCGTGATTCAGGCAAGTTTAACTGCTTGAATACCTACGAGGCAGAGACCAAAAAAGATGCAAAACATCTCAGTTACAAGAACCCACAAATGCTTGTCTTCCAAAATGAAAATGGAGAACATTGATTACCTCACGTGAAAAAGAAGGCATAAAAGGCTCTAAGAGGCAAGCGAGTAGATAAACTAGACCAGCAGCAGTTCTCATAACTACCGAACATGAAGGTCTATCTTCCTTGTAAAGCTTCCAAAATTGGCTCTCCTGGAAAAAATACAAAAGGTGAGAATCCTTTGAGATTAACATAGCTATATTGCTTTTAAAAAATCTTCTAGAAAAACAAAATGTAACGCTCCAAAATCCCAAGAAAAACCTAGAAAAACAAAATGTAACGCTCCAAAATCCCAAGAAAAACTTTATTAATTAATCACTTAAAAACTAGAGGAAATTAAAGACAAGCAAATTACTTGCAGCAAAAGATGGCAGACTGAAACTTACTTGCAGATAAGCATTTCCTTCACCAGAAAGAGACATGGCAATCTTCAAGCCTTGCTTCAATTTTACCTATAATTAAAATATAATCTTCAAGCCTTGCTTCAATTTTACCTATAATTAAAATATATTATGCCATTACTCAGATGAGCAACAATAGAAATGAACTCCAATGCAGAATCAATCACCTTTTCCATGGCTTCAATATATTGATCCAAATAGTTTCCGACCTTCTCTGCTAAAGCCTTAGTTGAGGAATGAGATTCAATACCATGAGCATCAGGAATTACAGAACCATATCCAGAAGCTGTTCAGGAGTATTGTCAGTGAAAGAATGACAAATTTGAAAAAACTCTGAAAAAAGTGAATCTAGTCCTGCATGTCGCATGATATATTGATATCTGCATTTGATAAGATGTAGCCATCTAAAATCAAACATTATCATGTTTCCTTTGATGGGAACTTAAAAAGTAAACAGAATACTACTTCCCCTCAGATCTAGAACTATCCTATGCAACAAACAAACCCAGTGGAAAATACGTATTCAAGGGAAATTTATGCTTGGAAAAGAAGCTCAGATAACAGAAAATGATTTAAAAAATACAATAAAGGAGAAACAGAGAAGAATACACAACGTAAACTGTAGAAAACTTCCAAAGCTTTGTACAAACATAAAATACTTCCATTGGAAGCTAATCAAACCAAAAGATAAATGGTTTGATGACCTACCAGGATCTTTTGCAATGAAACTCAAGACACGATTAATAAAGTTCCCAAGATTGCTTAGTAATTCACTATTTAACTTCGCCTGCAAATCTGTCCATGTAAATAATGTGTCCGATACCTAAAAAACATAAATTTGTTAGTAGCAAGTAGAAGTTAAAGAGTGTTAAGTGGGCATTTGTGACACATTCTGTATTCATGTAAATATACATTAGGAGCTAGCCTATACATGTATGTATAGTGTATTACAACCAATAAGTCAATGAAGTATCTCTTTTCCCTATCCATGCATATATACTTTCATGTATCTATAGCGTATTACAACCAATAAGTCAATGAAGTATCTCTTTTCCCTATCCATGCATATATACTTACATGGTACCAGACAAGGTCATTTTGGTCTTTTGACCTCAAAAAAAAAAACAAAAAATAACAAAAAAAGCCCCAAATTCTTGTTCAGCAACAGCCTCTGCATTGCATCTTTGACTAGGAGGTTCAAAAAACCCTAACCTTTCTTTCTGAGATCACTGATGTTCACTCATTGCTTAATGAAATTTTCTCAACAACCTCATATATCTGGATGTACCTCGTTTGTACATGATTCTAGAGTATGTTTGAGCAAAGCTTGATACTGAAGCTCTTAAATGTGTCTTTATGGATTAGTCCAAAACCCAAAAGGGAATACATGATTTTCTCTTGATCTTAACCAATGTATTGTGTCTGCTAATGTTACATTCTTTGAATCATAACCTTATTATGATTCAAAAGATGTTCATGACTTTGAACACTAAATGGCCTTTCAACGGATACTTCCCAAATGAATTCTCACTAGGTTCCTGTGCCCTCTTCTCATCCTCTAGTTCATCATGTATTTGACGGTACATCCCTTGCTAAAAGATTCTGCCTCTACATAGCTCGCCTCTTAGTACTTCAACTGATTTTGATCTTCCTTAATCCTTATTAGCTCCCGTAAAGGTACTCATAGTTACATTTGTCATCATATTTCTGCCTTTGTCCAATATAAGAATATACCTACTTCCATTGATGCTTTTACTTGTGCTATTGACTCTTACCCTGTTCCTAAGAACATTGTTGAAGCCCTTATTCATCCCAGCTGGAGGAANCAATCTTCAAGCCTTGCTTCAATTTTACCTATAATTAAAATATATTATGCCATTACTCAGATGAGCAACAATAGAAATGAACTCCAATGCAGAATCAATCACCTTTTCCATGGCTTCAATATATTGATCCAAATAGTTTCCGACCTTCTCTGCTAAAGCCTTAGTTGAGGAATGAGATTCAATACCATGAGCATCAGGAATTACAGAACCATATCCAGAAGCTGTTCAGGAGTATTGTCAGTGAAAGAATGACAAATTTGAAAAAACTCTGAAAAAAGTGAATCTAGTCCTGCATGTCGCATGATATATTGATATCTGCATTTGATAAGATGTAGCCATCTAAAATCAAACATTATCATGTTTCCTTTGATGGGAACTTAAAAAGTAAACAGAATACTACTTCCCCTCAGATCTAGAACTATCCTATGCAACAAACAAACCCAGTGGAAAATACGTATTCAAGGGAAATTTATGCTTGGAAAAGAAGCTCAGATAACAGAAAATGATTTAAAAAATACAATAAAGGAGAAACAGAGAAGAATACACAACGTAAACTGTAGAAAACTTCCAAAGCTTTGTACAAACATAAAATACTTCCATTGGAAGCTAATCAAACCAAAAGATAAATGGTTTGATGACCTACCAGGATCTTTTGCAATGAAACTCAAGACACGATTAATAAAGTTCCCAAGATTGCTTAGTAATTCACTATTTAACTTCGCCTGCAAATCTGTCCATGTAAATAATGTGTCCGATACCTAAAAAACATAAATTTGTTAGTAGCAAGTAGAAGTTAAAGAGTGTTAAGTGGGCATTTGTGACACATTCTGTATTCATGTAAATATACATTAGGAGCTAGCCTATACATGTATGTATAGTGTATTACAACCAATAAGTCAATGAAGTATCTCTTTTCCCTATCCATGCATATATACTTTCATGTATCTATAGCGTATTACAACCAATAAGTCAATGAAGTATCTCTTTTCCCTATCCATGCATATATACTTACATGGTACCAGACAAGGTCATTTTGGTCTTTTGACCTCAAAAAAAAAAACAAAAAATAACAAAAAAAGCCCCAAATTCTTGTTCAGCAACAGCCTCTGCATTGCATCTTTGACTAGGAGGTTCAAAAAACCCTAACCTTTCTTTCTGAGATCACTGATGTTCACTCATTGCTTAATGAAATTTTCTCAACAACCTCATATATCTGGATGTACCTCGTTTGTACATGATTCTAGAGTATGTTTGAGCAAAGCTTGATACTGAAGCTCTTAAATGTGTCTTTATGGATTAGTCCAAAACCCAAAAGGGAATACATGATTTTCTCTTGATCTTAACCAATGTATTGTGTCTGCTAATGTTACATTCTTTGAATCATAACCTTATTATGATTCAAAAGATGTTCATGACTTTGAACACTAAATGGCCTTTCAACGGATACTTCCCAAATGAATTCTCACTAGGTTCCTGTGCCCTCTTCTCATCCTCTAGTTCATCATGTATTTGACGGTACATCCCTTGCTAAAAGATTCTGCCTCTACATAGCTCGCCTCTTAGTACTTCAACTGATTTTGATCTTCCTTAATCCTTATTAGCTCCCGTAAAGGTACTCATAGTTACATTTGTCATCATATTTCTGCCTTTGTCCAATATAAGAATATACCTACTTCCATTGATGCTTTTACTTGTGCTATTGACTCTTACCCTGTTCCTAAGAACATTGTTGAAGCCCTTATTCATCCCAGCTGGAGGAAAGCTATGGAAGAAGTTCAACCATTGGATACTACTCTTGAACATGGGATCTGGTTGCATTTCCCCCAGGCAAGCATGCTATTGGATGTCAATAGGTGATTTACCCCCAAAATTGAATTATGATGGTCTAAGCAAAAGACTCAGCAGGTGGCAAAGGGCTATGCTTACGTATATGGTGTAGCTTACAAATGATGCATCTTCAAATATATTTTCATATCAAAGTTGATCAAACCAACCAAGGCACACTTCTACACCAATGAAGCATATACTAAATTACTCTCAAATATAGGGTATTGGGATTTGAGCTAGTAGTTTTGCTTATGGAAAACAGATTAATGTAAAACTCTCAAAAGATGATTGTCTATCACGCAAGCACCCAAATTGATACAGAAAGACAGTGGAAAAGTTCAATTACCTTGCCATTACAAGACAGTATATTGAATTTGCAACGNGTACAAACATAAAATACTTCCATTGGAAGCTAATCAAACCAAAAGATAAATGGTTTGATGACCTACCAGGATCTTTTGCAATGAAACTCAAGACACGATTAATAAAGTTCCCAAGATTGCTTAGTAATTCACTATTTAACTTCGCCTGCAAATCTGTCCATGTAAATAATGTGTCCGATACCTAAAAAACATAAATTTGTTAGTAGCAAGTAGAAGTTAAAGAGTGTTAAGTGGGCATTTGTGACACATTCTGTATTCATGTAAATATACATTAGGAGCTAGCCTATACATGTATGTATAGTGTATTACAACCAATAAGTCAATGAAGTATCTCTTTTCCCTATCCATGCATATATACTTTCATGTATCTATAGCGTATTACAACCAATAAGTCAATGAAGTATCTCTTTTCCCTATCCATGCATATATACTTACATGGTACCAGACAAGGTCATTTTGGTCTTTTGACCTCAAAAAAAAAAACAAAAAATAACAAAAAAAGCCCCAAATTCTTGTTCAGCAACAGCCTCTGCATTGCATCTTTGACTAGGAGGTTCAAAAAACCCTAACCTTTCTTTCTGAGATCACTGATGTTCACTCATTGCTTAATGAAATTTTCTCAACAACCTCATATATCTGGATGTACCTCGTTTGTACATGATTCTAGAGTATGTTTGAGCAAAGCTTGATACTGAAGCTCTTAAATGTGTCTTTATGGATTAGTCCAAAACCCAAAAGGGAATACATGATTTTCTCTTGATCTTAACCAATGTATTGTGTCTGCTAATGTTACATTCTTTGAATCATAACCTTATTATGATTCAAAAGATGTTCATGACTTTGAACACTAAATGGCCTTTCAACGGATACTTCCCAAATGAATTCTCACTAGGTCCTGTGCCCTCTTCTCATCCTCTAGTTCATCATGTATTTGACGGTACATCCTTGCTAAAAGATTCTGCCTCTACATATCGCCTCTTAGTACTTACTGATCTTGATCTTCCTTAATCCTTATTAGCTCCGTAAAGGTACTCATAGTTACATTTGTCATCATATTTCTGCCTTTGTCCAATATAAGAATCTACCTACTTCCATTGATGCTTTTACTTGTGCTATTGACTCTTACCTGTTCCTAAGAACATTGTTGAAGCCCTTATTCATCCCAGCTGGAGGAAAGCTATGGAAGAAGTTCAACCATTGGATACTACTCTTGAACATGGGATCTGGTTGCATTTCCCCCAGGCAAGCATGCTATTGGATGTCAATAGGTGATTTACCCCCAAAATTGAATTATGATGGTCTAAGCAAAAGACTCAGCAGGTGGCAAAGGGCTATGCTTACGTATATGGTGTAGCTTACAAATGATGCATCTTCAAATATATTTTCATATCAAAGTTGATCAAACCAACCAAGGCACACTTCTACACCAATGAAGCATATACTAAATTACTCTCAAATATAGGGTATTGGGATTTGAGCTAGTAGTTTTGCTTATGGAAAACAGATTAATGTAAAACTCTCAAAAGATGATTGTCTATCACGCAAGCACCCAAATTGATACAGAAAGACAGTGGAAAAGTTCAATTACCTTGCCATTACAAGACAGTATATTGAATTTGCAACGAGTATGGTTAGTTATTTCATGGAGAAACCCTGAGTCCTCATTCACAAGCAGTACTTTGGAGTCTAAGGTATTTGAAGAAAGCACCCAATTCGAGGATATGGTACCATTATAAAGGGCATAAGCAAGTAGAAGGTTATATTGATGCTGACTTTGTTGGGTCATCAAATGATAAGCAATCCACCATAGGCTACACTCTATTTGTTGGTGATGATTTCATTTCTTCGAAGAGTAATGAGCAGATGATAGTGTCCAATCGAGTTTGGAATCAGGATACAGAGTGATGTCTCAAGTCACGAGTCAATTGATGTGGATTAAGGGTGTGTTTGGAAACCCGTAAAATGACTTCTGGAAAATGAGTCATTTTCCAGAAAATATTTTCCTTTCCGGTGTTTGGCTGCACAGCGAAATTTTTTTTTTTTTTTTTTTGTGTTTGGTTCATTTTCCGGAAAATGAGCAAGAAAATGAGCGGAATTGTATACTTCATTTTTCAACTCAAATGGGTTTATTTTGATAATCAATTTTTCATTCACTTATTATCCATTTTGAGCGTATAATAAATTTTGTAAGTTAGGACCACCAAAAAATAAAAGATGACTCACGAAATAGCAAGCCTAACGAGCCTAGCTTGCTAAGGCCCCTCGCGAGCTGCGAGTCGGCCCTATATAAAATTATTAAAAAAATAAATAAATAAATAAATAAAAAACAATGTGTACACGTCCACCCGTGTGGGCGGGCTAGGATTGCATGAATCCTAGCCCGCAGGCTTAACGGGCCGACCCGTAAAAGTCCACCAAAAATTAAGTCCGATGTGGGGCGGTCGGCCTGCTTTGACAGTACTAATGTTCATATTTGTAGACTTTACTTATTTAATTTTTTTTTGAACTTTGAATTAAAAAAAAAAAAAAAAAAAAAAACGTGGCCGGCCCGCCAACCAGCATGGGGCAGGCTAGGGTCCCATGGAGTAGTGTTGTAAAAAGTAAAACTAAAACCACATTATTTTGACAAATTTTGCATGTTCATATCCCTTGGAAAATGACTTCCCCCCAAAAAAAGGGGAAGTCATTTTCCCCCAAAACATACCTATTTAACTTTGACTAATGCATCATTTTCCATTGACTTCATTTTCCCCTCTCTTGCCAAACACTAGAAACTCGGAAAACATTTTCCAAAAGTCATTTTCTGGGTTTCCAAACACACCCTAAGCAGATTTGGAGGTAGAAATGGTCATTGGTCAAGCCTATGAATCTATACCCCAATAACAAGTAGACATACATGCCACTTCAAATCCAAAGCTTCACAAATGCACTTGACACATAGAAGTTGATTGCCATTTTGTTTGAGAAAAGTTGGCACAAGACTAATCACTCCATCACATGTGAGAGCTTTAGATCAAGCTACTAATATTCTTACCAAGGCTTTTCATGGTCCTAGGATGACTGGATGAGTGAACTTTGTTACAACTTGAGGAGTGTTATGTAGGTGGGTTTCTATACATGTTGTGTTCATGAAAGAGCTTGCCAATAAATGTACATAGTGTATTAAACCAATAAGTAATACAATATCTCTTTCACTATTTATCTATCCATTCACACAGAGACACATACCAAGATAAAGGAAGACATTAATCTAATAACAGGAAACATAGTGAAAAGAAACAAGAACTCACCTCTGGCCTATTTGCCAGCAAGTAGTATCTCCATACTTCTACAGGAATAGTTGTATCTTTCACATCATTTCCAAAGACTCCTATACCTTTACTTTTTGAAAACTTCCCTGAATAGGATAGCACATGGAAAGGGGTGGTAGAAGCCAAATCAGAGGAGATACTCAACAGTGAACAAAACATAATGGGATCTCTGCAAAATACATTTTTAACTAATAAAAAAACATCAACCATCTGGCAAAGAGATTTCTTGCTAACCTGCTTCATAGTTTAAGTATTCAGTAACACTGATAGTTTTCATAAAAGTCCAGTTTTCACCCGTTCCAAAAAGTGTAGATGGGAAAATTACCTGAAAAATACTTAGAGTCAATACAAAGGTACATATCAAACTAAGAACTTTAATTTAATCCAACCTTACAGATAGAATGCTTTAATAAATTATTATCCTTGTTATAATCTAAGATTGGGCCAAGGTCACTCAATTGGGCTATAATGCACATGGGCCAAACCACACTAAAAGACTTTCAATGTGGGACTCTTAACACTCCCCTCAAGTGGACAACCAGGCCATTTTGAATCTAACCGGTTGACCACTTGAAATTGGATTGGAAACGAAAGAGCTCTAGACGCCACCACGCTTCAGATCAGACCCTCCAAGTGAACACAAAGTGGACCAAACCAAGCATACCATGTAATAATCCAAGATTGGGCCAAGGTCACTCAATTGGGCTTATACAGTAATTCAAAATAGAAAGGTTGGTCTACAACAGCAAGCTAATAACTACTAGCTTGATAAATTATTGTCTACAAATAACTATCCTCCTTACTATTTTGAGATGCCCAACAAAAACAATCATGAATCATCTACCACAAATTTAATAATATTTATTAGACTTACTATCAAAATATTCTTTTGAGTTGAAATAGAAAAAGAATAACAGCGGATATAATACATTTATGATGGGGCAAAATTGGAATTATACCTACTTAATTTTCTAGATCACATTAAATATGTTCTCCTAAGTCCTAAATAAATGTGTTTTTTGCTAGAGGACAGTTATTTGTAAACAGGTGAAGTATTTTCATAAAACATCTAGGTGGTGTTTGGTTGGTGACTTCTGTACCCTACTATCGGATTTGATACCATTCCCATGTTTGTTTGTCTCCTTTTGCTGAACAGGTGAAGTTTTTTCATAAAACATGTAGGTGGCATTTGGTTGGTGACTTTTGTACCCTACTATCGGATTTGATACCATTACTATGTTTGCCTACTTTGTGTTATCCTACAATTGGATTCAAATCCTTTAATAATTATAAAATCCATTACCATTTCCATCCCCTACTTTTGAACAATGTAATCAAAAAAAGAGGAAGAAAAAAAGATAATAAAAAAAGCCATTGTCCAGGCATTCAATATGAAACTTTAATGTGTATACACATATATGTATGTGTATATTATGTATTATATGTTTTTATATATTTATTAATTTTAATTAATTAATTAATTAATTATTTATTTATTTATTTTGATTCCAATTCTCATTTACTACCTAAGAAAGAGGATTCTTTCACTTAAACCCATTACATTTACCAAGTATTTGGTTCTAATTAGGGTGGGCATTTAGGGTTTCTGTTCGATTTTTTTCGATTTCAATTTTAATAATATATATATATATATATATATATATATATATATATATATATATATATTAAACCATTCGGTTTAACATTAGAGTTCGGTTCAGTTTCAGTTCGGTTTTAAAAAACCTAAACATTGCTTGGCATCAAAACAAAGGCAAGAAGTAAACTCCAATTAAGATTAAAGCCCCACCATTTATACATTTCAGCTTTACTGTTTGATAACCCCTCTTCTAAAAGAGTTTAACAAAGAAATTTAAGTCAAGGTTAACATAGGAACATAACATTTTCATTTAATTACTCACTACTCTATAATAGGCAACTTGCAAGTCAAACCACTGAACATTATCAGATCTGCTTCAGACACCAAAGCCATTTTAAGGAGCCAAACAATTTTTTCTCCATAACTCACTCCAAGACTAAGAGAAGATGATATAGCACTGGATATAGAGTAGAAAAATCATTTTAAAATCCTGTGCAAGGAAAAGAAAGTTTATGCCTCAAATACATTCAGAGGTTCTTACCACCAAAAGGTAATCAAACAATTCATTCAAATCCTACACCTGCACCACTACATTGGGCAGTAAACAAATAACACATCTTATTACCACTAAAGGTGCATAAAAAACTTCCAAATTGTCCTTGTAACAAAAAAGTAACAAATAAAAAAGAGACACACTTATAAAACCATGCAGCCACCACACTACACTACATTAGGCACAAAACAAATCATAAATAGAATACAAAACTAAAATAAAACTATTTCAAAAAAAAAAAAAAGAACATTATTATTACTCACAGTATGAAAAGGCACATTGTCCTTGCCCATAAATTGATACAGCTCCACATTTTCAGGATTCTTCCACCATTTCTCCCATTCAGCTGTGTAGCATGAAGTGATGGATACATAACCAATAGGTGCATCAAACCATACATAGAAAACCTAATCACAATAATTTCAAAAACAATATCATAAGCAAGCACAGAATCCACAATCTAACGGATTGATAAAGTATTGTGATAATAGTTAGTGCCTCCTTAACCTTAAAAACACACACCATTGTGCAATATAGTGGCATCATAAACATATACAAAGTACTAAATGGCAGTGAAGTTATACCCACCTACTCAAAAAATAAAAAATAAAAAAAAGTCAAATTTATAAATGGCTAACTTATCGCCAACTAACCTTTTCCTTGTATTTCTCATGTGGAACTGGAACCCCCCATTTCAAATCTCTAGTGATACACCTTGACTTCAGCCCTTCTCTTAGCCATGCATGTGTTGTGTGAATAGCATTCTGACTCCATCCTCCAGCCACTGACATACTGTTTACGTAGCTCTCTAATTTATCCTTCAGCAAAGGGAGCTCAAGGAACAAGTGGTCTGTATCTTTAATGCATGGGGTGTTACGGCAGACCTGATGAAAAGAAATTAAAGAAATAGTTAATGAACAATATTCATTTCATTGTTGTAGTGAATGTTCAACATACAAAAGAGAAAATGAAAATGCATACTCTTACAAACCAAACTAATGCCTTGTTCCCACAAAAAGGAGTCAGTAACATAGATTCTGCAACGATATCCCTTGAAGCTAACATTTCGAATATTTGTTTATAAAGTTAGTCTCATTTAATTGTTTCACTTAACTTCAACATAGGTCCTTCCCTCTTCCCCGAAAACCCAATACCATCCCCTAAACAGTGCACAGTCTTCTCTTTGCATGTCAAAACCACCTGAAATTTATTTCCAGCATTTTATCTACAATAAAACCTACGCATTTTTGTTCCCTAGTAACTTCATTTCTAATCTTATCGTTTCTTGTTGGTCCTAAGTTCCAGCATAACATTCTCATTTATAAACTGACCATTTTTGTGTATGCTGATGTTATTCTACACAATACAAAATAGCAAACCTTACAGCAGTGCAATAATAGTTATTTTTAAGTTCAAGAAGAATCTTCACGTCCTCATATTTTCAAATTTGCAACTAGGTCACTGTCAATAAACAAGTCTCATTGAGGCAAAACCGCAAAAAGAGAACAAGTAAATATAGAAATGCATCAAGTAAAAAGAAACCAAGCAAAAGTGAACCTTGCATCTTGGCTCCTTTAGTTCTGTAGGATTTAAAAGCTTCCCGCACTTTTCACATTGATCTCCTCGTGCAGAATCATAGTTACAACCTGGTGTTGGACAGGTACCCTCTACAAGGCGGTCAGCTAAAAACTTTTTGCATGTATCACAGTAAGGCTGCATTTAAAGAAGATGATTTGTTGAAACTTTTTGGGATAAGATGAAGTGGTGGGGAATTCATCATTTCATCCAAAATAGGTCTAGTGAATAAGAAGAAATAAATATAGTTATTTTCTGAAGCCAAAGAACTAATTAGCAATAGAAAACTCCATACCTGCTGCATTGTATTCTCAGTAAGCCAGTTGTTCTCCAATAGTTTCTTGAAAATGGATTGGCAAACCTCAGTTTGTTGAGGAGTGGATGTCCGTCCAAACTTATCAAAACTTATGTCAAACCATTGATAGACTTGTTTATGGATTTCATGATATCTGAATACACAGGAATAAGGTTTATATTCAGAATTAATCCAAATATGAAACATGCAATCAATACAATATATAAACAGGTAAACCATGTGGAGAGATCCACTTACCATGTTATAACAATACTATTAACATAATGATTTCACAGGCATAGTAAACTCATAGTATCTACAAAAAGTTTGCAGTTGCTCCCTATTCTTTATGAATTTGCACTTTATTATGAAAATTCTTGTTTTCTTAGTTTATCTACCTAAACAAAATACTATATTCTTCTTCTACCTATAAATATTTATTTAAACCATAGTTTTAGGAAGTTACAAAGAGTTCTCGAGACAATTAAATAGAGTAACTTTTTTAAGACAATTAGCTTCAGTTCACTTTTTCCCAGTCCCACAGTCTATTACAATTAATTTTTCAAGTACTAAAATTCATAAACCCAACTAATTAGAGCGGTAAACAATATATTGGGATGTGCAAATACTCGTATTGGCACATATTTGTGGAGCATTAAAACTAAAATTATAGCAGCCTTACTTGTCACAAATTTGTTGAGGAGTAGAATTCTCCTCCAAGGCTTTCGTCTCAGTGGCTGTCCCGTACTCATCCGTTCCGCATATGTATATGGCATTGTAGCCTCTGAGCCTACAATACCGAGCAAACACATCGGCACTCAACACACCTACAAATCATCATAAACACCCAAAAAATTAGTACAACTCCTTTAGCAAAAGCTAATAAATGTTTCGAATCAACTAAAAAACAAATGAATCGAAGTAAAATACACGCATATAAGCATAGACAGGGTGAGAAGAGATGGAATATCTTACAGCCGATGATATTGCCGAGGTGAGGGACGTTGTTGACGTAAGGCAGCGCACNAGATTCTGCAACGATATCCCTTGAAGCTAACATTTCGAATATTTGTTTATAAAGTTAGTCTCATTTAATTGTTTCACTTAACTTCAACATAGGTCCTTCCCTCTTCCCCGAAAACCCAATACCATCCCCTAAACAGTGCACAGTCTTCTCTTTGCATGTCAAAACCACCTGAAATTTATTTCCAGCATTTTATCTACAATAAAACCTACGCATTTTTGTTCCCTAGTAACTTCATTTCTAATCTTATCGTTTCTTGTTGGTCCTAAGTTCCAGCATAACATTCTCATTTATAAACTGACCATTTTTGTGTATGCTGATGTTATTCTACACAATACAAAATAGCAAACCTTACAGCAGTGCAATAATAGTTATTTTTAAGTTCAAGAAGAATCTTCACGTCCTCATATTTTCAAATTTGCAACTAGGTCACTGTCAATAAACAAGTCTCATTGAGGCAAAACCGCAAAAAGAGAACAAGTAAATATAGAAATGCATCAAGTAAAAAGAAACCAAGCAAAAGTGAACCTTGCATCTTGGCTCCTTTAGTTCTGTAGGATTTAAAAGCTTCCCGCACTTTTCACATTGATCTCCTCGTGCAGAATCATAGTTACAACCTGGTGTTGGACAGGTACCCTCTACAAGGCGGTCAGCTAAAAACTTTTTGCATGTATCACAGTAAGGCTGCATTTAAAGAAGATGATTTGTTGAAACTTTTTGGGATAAGATGAAGTGGTGGGGAATTCATCATTTCATCCAAAATAGGTCTAGTGAATAAGAAGAAATAAATATAGTTATTTTCTGAAGCCAAAGAACTAATTAGCAATAGAAAACTCCATACCTGCTGCATTGTATTCTCAGTAAGCCAGTTGTTCTCCAATAGTTTCTTGAAAATGGATTGGCAAACCTCAGTTTGTTGAGGAGTGGATGTCCGTCCAAACTTATCAAAACTTATGTCAAACCATTGATAGACTTGTTTATGGATTTCATGATATCTGAATACACAGGAATAAGGTTTATATTCAGAATTAATCCAAATATGAAACATGCAATCAATACAATATATAAACAGGTAAACCATGTGGAGAGATCCACTTACCATGTTATAACAATACTATTAACATAATGATTTCACAGGCATAGTAAACTCATAGTATCTACAAAAAGTTTGCAGTTGCTCCCTATTCTTTATGAATTTGCACTTTATTATGAAAATTCTTGTTTTCTTAGTTTATCTACCTAAACAAAATACTATATTCTTCTTCTACCTATAAATATTTATTTAAACCATAGTTTTAGGAAGTTACAAAGAGTTCTCGAGACAATTAAATAGAGTAACTTTTTTAAGACAATTAGCTTCAGTTCACTTTTTCCCAGTCCCACAGTCTATTACAATTAATTTTTCAAGTACTAAAATTCATAAACCCAACTAATTAGAGCGGTAAACAATATATTGGGATGTGCAAATACTCGTATTGGCACATATTTGTGGAGCATTAAAACTAAAATTATAGCAGCCTTACTTGTCACAAATTTGTTGAGGAGTAGAATTCTCCTCCAAGGCTTTCGTCTCAGTGGCTGTCCCGTACTCATCCGTTCCGCATATGTATATGGCATTGTAGCCTCTGAGCCTACAATACCGAGCAAACACATCGGCACTCAACACACCTACAAATCATCATAAACACCCAAAAAATTAGTACAACTCCTTTAGCAAAAGCTAATAAATGTTTCGAATCAACTAAAAAACAAATGAATCGAAGTAAAATACACGCATATAAGCATAGACAGGGTGAGAAGAGATGGAATATCTTACAGCCGATGATATTGCCGAGGTGAGGGACGTTGTTGACGTAAGGCAGCGCACTAGTGATTAGGNNNNCACGCATATAAGCATAGACAGGGTGAGAAGAGATGGAATATCTTACAGCCGATGATATGCCGAGGGTGAGGGACGTTGTTGACGTAAAGGCAGCGCACTAGTGATTAGGATATTTCTTTTGCCTGGGATTGGCACTTTTGGAGCTTTCTCGCTAACCTCACCCATCTGAAAGAGCTTATTAGCAGTTCGGGGAGTTTTACAGCGGTGGCGCAAACGTATGACGGAGGAGAAAACTGAGAATCAGACTGGTAGCGGTGGCTGGCCTGGCGGCGGAGGAGAAGGAAAGTATAGAAATTAGAAGGGTTGATATTCCTGCGCCTGAGATAGAAATGAGTTGAGGACTTGACTCTTGAGGTAACTAATCAGAGATTATTATGCCTCCCAGCCCAGGTAAGACTCGGGTCAATACGCCAAGCCCGAATAAAACTTACTTCCTAATTTGGTAATTCCTGCCGCTAAAAACTACGGTAACCGAAGGTGAGTTCGATCTTTGACGAATTTGGGTATGAATTTTACTAGTGAGGTTATTTTGCGGTGTGATTAGGAGAGAGAAAATGAGAGGGAAGAAAAAATAAATAAAATAAATTTGAAAATTAATAACAAAGTAAAACTTTTTCAGTAATAGACATATTTCATTGTTTGGTAAATATTTGTATTCCCCAGGAACAATGTTCCACATGGTAAGTGGAAAATAGGTATTACAATGTTCCTGGGGATGACCCATTCCTTTTAGAGGAAAATAGGTATTACGGGTATCCTTACTATTAACATATTAATGAGCTCTCAGGAATAGGTTTTTTATTCTATTTTCTTTTTTACCATTTTTTAAACCTAAACTTTTTACACTTATCTTTCTTTCTGTCATCGCATCGCATCTCACTTCCATCATTGCATCATATTGAAATTCTTCATCAAGGTATTCTTCTAAACTTATTTTTTTACAAATTAATTGGTCATGCAATAACTTTTCGAATATCGCAACCATGAATTAACTTTTCGGGTGCTTCAGGCATAAACTAACATCTCGGATGCTTTAAGCATGAGCTAACTTCTCAGATGCTTCATGCTTCATACATGATTTAACTTTTTCGACCATGAATATATTTTCATGCATTGTTCAAAACATTATCATGACACTAATTATTTCTTCATCAATACCTCATCATTTCATTATTATCAATTATCGCAGTACTTGCTTCAGGCAAATTAGCTAGAATCATCAAGGTGATATGCATTCTTCGACAACCAAATGCTTTGGTGTGCGGCACGTAGGGATCAATGCCCATCACACCCACATTGATAGCAAACCTGCTTTTGGATAGAATTTTGCCTCGATGAGTTTGGTCGTCCATGAATATCTTGATCACTTTGTTTCTTATTCTAAGCTTGAAACTCATACCACACCGGTTATAACCTCAACCTTAACCCCTTATAAAGTTGCTCGACTGAGCAACATTATGTGCTTCAGGCACCAGTGCAAAACCAACCAGACATGCATTTTGATTCTTCATCAAAAACTAGTTATGTTTCTTAGCCACAATGAGTGCTAAAATTAGCTTATAATGCTTCTCATAATATGTTGTCTTGTACTGTTGCTAGAGTACAAGGTTACTCACATGAAAAGTAAACATAGTATTTTCAAATAAGTATTTCTTTGAAACTTCTTGTTTGCAGAGTTTTAATTGCGAGACTATTTTATGCAGAGTTGAATTATAGTCAGTTACTGACTTATCATCTTAAAACTTTGAGATTAAACTAGTCATATTGTGTTCGAGGGAGGACAATTGATGACTATTGGTTGAAATGGTTCTTTAGGGATTTCCATAATGTAATGGAGACTTTTCAATCAAATACTCAATTTTAAGGTTGCAGTTCAAGTGGTGACGTACGAAAATGAGAGCTTGTGCCTTCTGGGCATCAGTGCTCTATGACTTAGCAACAAAAACTTGGCTCAATTCTTTAGATGCCAAATATTATCTAGAGCCCAAGTTAAATAATTGCTTCCTTCTTAAGCGAGCTCATTCATGGAACAATGTTCCTGGAATGACCCGTTCTTGGAATGACCCATTCCTTAGAGAAAAATAAGTATTACGGGTATCTGTTGGTCCCGATAGGGTAGGGAAAAGTCTAGAGGGGGGGGGGGTGAATAGACTTTTCTAACTTTTCAAAAAAAAAATATTATAACACTTCAACAGAAATAATCCAAGTGAATAAATTCAACTTGAATTGCGTAGCGGATAAATAAACGGTAAAGTGATATAATCAAAGTTACGCAAAAAATGAAGAGCTTCACAACATGCAACACGTTAGAAACGTCAGGAATAACTCAAATAATGACTATATAAAGTTTGGCTCACATGCGGACGTGGGAACTATCAAACCCAGATCAAACAGTATATGCAATGAATAGTTGGGTTCGTAGCATAACAACAAATATAACTTTCATAGGATGAGGTTGAGTATGCAAATATGTCATGCATGCAAAAAGATAATGATGTCACGTGAACCTAGGATATCTAGGATAGTAAATGTGACAAAGTGTAGTGTAGTGCATGCAATGCTCAGATGGATAAATATGCAAGCAGATATATGAGCAGATAAAGTAAATGACACAGGGATTTATAGTGGTTCAGAGGTGATGTAATCCTCCTACTCCACTTTCTCCTTCCTCCAGGAGAGATTCCACTATTTTCAATCACCCGGATACAATAGTGAATCTTGTGCTCTTCTAGCACTCCTCTACTCCGAATGCACTTTCGCTACAACAACACTCAAACCCGAACGTCTTGCACCCAGCTACGTTCACGAGCGTCTTGCACCCAGCTACGCCCTTCAACCAAGTGTTTTGCACCCAGCTACACTTAGTTTCCCCCGAGTGTTTTGCACAAAGCTACACTCCTACAATTTCTTTTCAAGAAATAAAATATTTCTTTTCTAAGACTTGATTTCTCTCGTGTTTAGCTCACTGCTTAGCACTTTTAAATCTGATATGACTTGTAGTGTATTCAGTGCTAATATTTTTTTGTGTCGTGCTCTTTTTCACGTATCTGCTTTCTATTCAGTTCCCTCGTCTGCGTTCCTGTGTTGCATCTTTTTATCAAGTCTTCTTGGGTTTATATAGCTAAATTAGCTATTTGCCCGTTGTAATTCTTCAGAGCATTAAATGCTTTCAGATGGTCTTTGTCAACTTTGATGGCTCCGTCATATGAATTTGAATTTTTGTTTCTGATAATCCTCCAACGTTCTTCTGCAATCACTGATATGATTTTCCTTGTAACTTGTAGCCATCTATCTTTGACTTTGGTAATGTGAACACTTGACTTTGTTCATAACCCATAAGTCAGACTGCTCTGAAAATATATCCGTTCTGTGACTCTTGCTTGAGCATAATTAATGCCACCGAAAAGTACACTGACTTTTCTCATAATGATCTTCAGCTCCTTGTAGCAAGTTAATTTGAATTCACCTTCTGGAATAAAAAAAATAGACCATCCTATTTTTCTCCTTTTGTCATGACATACTCAGCCTAAAAAATGATTTTGTTCTTCCCTTTATTTCTTTGGGTTTTACGTAAATCATGCATGGCATACTAAGTTGACCATTAAGTGTAGGTCATCCTCATCCTCCTATTTTCTTCAAGAATGTGCATAGTTAGCCTCATCCTCAAAATGACTTGTAGCTAAGTCATCCTCATGCTTATTCTTGAACAATTCGGTCAAGTCATCCTCATCTCCATTCTTGAATTGATTTTCGGCCAAGTCAACCTCATCTCCAAACTTGATTTAATTTTCGGCCAAGTAATCCTCTTTGAGCTAGTCATCCTCATCTTCAACAATTAAAGAGGCAAGGTCATCCTCATCACCAAAAATATTTTCCTTGCATGAGTTAGCCTCTAAAATATTTTGTGAGGGAACCCATTCGAGATTGACTTCAATTTTGACTTTTAATTGCAACATCTTCATCACGAATTAATTAATTCTTCCAAAGAATTAATTCTTGCAATTTGAACCGTTGACTTGCTTCGGGATGTCTTCGAGTCTTGATCAATCTTCCAAATTCTTCTCCATTTGTAAAGTGGAAGCGAATGACTTACAAGTATAAATTAAAAATTTATACTATTGTAATTTCCGCTTAACCGATTCGACTCGTACTCGACATAATCCTATACTAGACTCAAAATAAAATTGGGGGGTCTAATATTACATTTTTGGTTCATCAAAACAATTACAATATATTCCTAACAATTTCCTCCTTTTTGATGATACCAAAACCTATACCCGAACATTTTGGCTATAGTCCAATCAAAAATTGATTTTTCATTTTTCTAATTTTATTTTGACTAGCCAATTGACGAGTTTACAATTTGATTGACCTACTTGCTTTATATTTTAGACACGTACGAAAAGTTGCAAAGTTTGAGGATTAATTTTAATTTTACTTTTGTCAATAATTCTTTTTCCCTCAATTTTGCATGATACAAAATTAAAACTTGTGTCCAAAAATTAATAAAGCAATAAAACAACTATAAAATACTATAAACTATAAGAAATTCGTACCATATCATTAAAATATCAAAATAGGCTTCATAGTGTTATAATGGTACGTACATAACATACTAGAACTAGAATTCAATAAAGACCAAGCATATAATTTATTCTAGCTCTAAGCTTCTCGAAGTTACCTTTGCAGTCATCATGTAGGAACTTCTCATTGACTCTTCCTTCTAAGTAATGCTTGATGACTTCCTTTAGATCACTAGCGAGAAACACTCCTCTAGTGTACCATTTAGCACACTCCTTTAGAGTCCTTCCTTTGGTGAGTATCGTCTCTTTGGGTAGGTGAAGCTTGAACATTTTGATCACCCTATCTTCGTCAACACACACGGGTGTACTTGAAAAATCAATAATAAATCGAAATGTAGGCGGCACCCATTCTTCTTCCCCTTGTGCTTCCCCCTGCGAAGATGATCCACTAAAATGAGAGAGTAACCTTTCTTCCCCCTTTTTGGTAGCATCCAAGATCTTCCTGAATATCACCGTGTCGCCTTTTTGTTGTGCTCTCATCTCTTTGATCAGGATTGAGTCATCTTTGTGCCTTGCATCCATTTCCTCTATTTTCTTCTCTAGTCCTTGGACGGTGTTGACTAGCGTGTGTAGGCACTCTTGTAACACGTCAATGATTGCTTCATGTGACAAGTTGTTCCTTGATGTCACATTTTTCAACTCCTCCACTTTAGTCATAACATGCCTTAATTTGCCGTTCACCACACGGTCATTTTTCTCAAGTATTTCCTTTTGAGATGTCACAACCTCACTGACTGCTCTTCTTTCCTTCTCCAGCATTAACATCATCTTGGCAATGAAACCATTTAATTCCTCCTTGATTACTGGGTTTAATCTGTTCATGCCTCGTTCCATGCCTGCAATCTGCTCAAATAATTTCAAGAAATTCGTGTACAAAGTATTATTAGAATTGCTTACTGCTTCCTTGAATTCCTTGAGAGCTGCAATGATCATTTCATTCGAATTATCCCTTGATAAATTCGAAATCATTCTGGCTTGCTGCATTCGATCTTCTAAGTTTATTGGCACAGGTCTGGGTGTAGGAGTACTAGTCTGTCCAACATCTACAGCATCATCATCATCACTATGGCTTGAATTAATTTCTACTCCTTCTTCTTGATCTTGTTCGGCCTCAACACCAAATATTTCATTAATTTCTCCTTGTGCATCCGCACGTGTGTTGGCCTCAATATTGTCATTTGTGGCATCCAAGTTAGCCACAAAAATGTCACTTACATCAATTCCACCTTGAGATTCATCACGGTCACCATCACCATCATAGTCACGTGTACCACTTTCTACTTGTGACACAAATTCATTGCCTTGGTTAGCCTCATCTACACCAATATTTGTGTCCAAGTTAGCCTCAACCTCAAAAGTGTTGCCATCATAATTTTCAACATCAATTTCCCTTGTGTTGACCTCAACCTCAACTTCATGAAAATTTCCAACTTCATACTCCTCATTCTCGGCCTCAACATTTATATCCACAAAGTTTGTTCCATTTTGATTTTCATCCATGTCCATTCGGCCTTTTTGATTAATTTCTTGATTTTCTTGAACATTCGCCTCTCGTGTGACATGATCATCCAATAGAATTTCTACTCTAGGAGTTCTTTTTCTCTTCCTAATCGGTGGATTAGGTCTCATAGGTAATTCTCCTTCGACAAGATCCTCCGGTCCGGGCTTCTTTGCATTAATACGGAACAAATACTTGTAGTTGGTGATAGGCTTTGATTAACCCATTCTTACTCCTTTTCTTCTTAAGAGTTCACCAACCAACATGCTATACCTGAGCTTCTCCTTGGATTTAACCATTTCAACCAATCTTTCAAACATAACACCACTCCAATCCAATTCACGGTCGGTTTTCATGATAGCATAGATAATACGGGAGATTTGGGATGTCAATCAATCAAATCCACCAAGCTTGCACAAAAGACATTTAGCAATAATTTCTAGCAACTTGGCATACTCCCAAATAATATCTCTACGAAAACCGGACAACTTTGGCACAATAATACTTGCATCTCTTCGAACCATATGCCAATAATCATGTGAATCAAATATAAAATCCTCAAATTTCATGGCATGCTCATCAACATCAAACAAATTCCTAAAATCATCCAAATCAACTTGCACATGAACTCCACCAACAATAGATTCTATATGCAAAATCCTATAGGTAGCTTGCTCAAAGAATTCACTCACATCATCATCAAATATGCCAACATAACCAAAGGTGCATACCTTTAAAATGCCACTCCTTTCCATACTATTGAAGACATTGTGAGCAATTCTTCCATTGATAGAGATGTTCATGAAATCCTCCTTTGTGAGTAGATGCCCCGAATGAATCTTCTCATTAGGTGCTTCAAGTTGGGTGTTTTCGGGTTGGGTAGAGCTTGTAGATGCCATCTCTTGGATCAATTTCGGGTGGGTAGAAATTGGATGTAGAAATTTTGAGCATAAGCTTGAGAGTGTTTGTTCGAATTTTTGAGAGAATTATGAGAGGGTTAGCTCTTGAGGACGACGGGTTGGGGGGTTTTGGGAGTGTGAGAGGTTTTAGTTTTTATGTTTAAATGGTGAGTGGGAATCAAGGGATTTTATAGGTCAAGATTTAGGTGCTCATCTACCAATATGCCCTTATCATAAAAGCTTTGGATTTAAAAAGTAGAGGGGTATTTCGGTCAAATTAGGTAGTGGTAGAAATTGCTCATTTTGTCCAAAAATAGATATGGAAATTCGGTGCATTTATAAGGTAGGGATACATCAAATCACATATTCAATTTAAAGTTGACAAGGTAGGAAAACATTCTTTCACAAAGTAAATGCAATCAGATAAGAAAGTCAATAAACCCATTTCTCATCCACCTACTAACAGTAACACATAAATACAGTCTAGCATGCGTAATGATTAAAACACACAGATAAAAAGAATACATGCATGAACCGTAGATAAAAACATTTAAGCAAAATGATCACACAAAAAAAATACGTAAATAAAATAAAACGTTACATGCATACGTATGAAAGTAACTAAAATAAGCAAATAACGCAATTAAAGCACAAATGTAGAACATGCATACGTAAAAATCACATAAAAATGCATAAAATAAATCATGAGCTTATAAGATAGAGATAGTGATACTTAGCTCATTTCGATCATACTCATCTCGTGCCTTAAAGTATTGAATCTTGATTCGCATAAAGGCTTCGTGAGAATATCAGCAATTTGACTTTCCGTGGGTATATACTCGATCTTTAAATCCTTCTTTTCAACGTGATCTCGGATAAAATGGTGTCTCACGTCAATGTGTTTGGTACGCGAGTGAAGCACTGGATTTTGGGTAATCGCAATTGCACTAGTATTATCACAGAAAATACTAACGTCATCGCAATTGATCCCGTAATCTTTTAATTGTTGCTTCATCCATAAAATTTGCGCACAACAACTCCCTGCTGCGATATATTCCGCTTCAGCTGTACTTGTTGCAATGGAGTTTTGTTTCTTGCTAAACCAAGAGACCAATCTTCCCCCTAAGAACTGGCACGTTCCTGAGGTACTTTTTCTATCTATTTTGCACCCTACAAAATCTGCATCTGAAAATCCAGTTAGTTCAAAATTACCTTCTTTGGGATACCATAATTCCACATTGATAGTTCCTTTGAGATAACGGATAATCTTCTTGGTAGCTTGAAAATGACTTTCTTTTGGCTGTTATTGGAATCTAGCACATACACCCACTGAGTATGATATATCTGGTCTACTCGTAGTGAGGTATAGTAGAGAACCAATCATTCCTCGATATTTCGTTTGCTCGACATCTTTTCCTTCATCATCTTTATCCAGTCTAAGTGCTGTACTCATTGGTATTTTGACTAAGCCTTTTCCTTCCATGCTAAATTTCTTGATTAAATCTTTTGTGTATTTGGCTTGGTTGATAAAGATTCCTTCCTTTAGTTGTCTGACTTGTAGTCCAAGGAAGTAATTTAGTTCACCCATCATGCTCATTTCAAATCTGTTCTGCATAAGCTTAGAAAATTTCTCACACAAGGATTTATCAGTACTTCCAAATATAATATCATCAACATAAATTTCTACCAATAGAATATGATTATTTTCTTGAATTCTAAATAAGGTTTTGTCAACAAGGCCTTTGGTAAAACCACAACTAATTAAGAACATTGACAGAGTGTCATACCAAGCTCGTGGTGCTTGTTTTAACCCATACAACGCCTTCTTTAGCTTATAGACCTTATCAACATCACCTTTTACCTCGAAACCGGGTGGTTGTTCCACGTAGACTTCCTCTTCAAGTAGTCCGTTTAGAAATGCACTTTTCACGTCCATTTGGTAGACCGTGAAATTCTTGTATGCTGCGTAGGCTAGAAAAATTCGTATTGCTTCGAGTCGTGCAACTGGGTCGAATGTTTCATCAAAATCAATTCTTTCTTCTTGTGAATAGCCCTTTGCAACTAGCCTCGCCTTATTCCAAACAATGATTCCATCTTCATTTGCTTTGTTCCTAAAGACCCATTTCGTTCCAATAACGTTATGATCTTTTGGTCTAGGAACAAGTTCCCATACATCAATCCGTGTGAACTGATTTAGCTCCTCTTGCATAGCCTCAATCCAGCTTGGATCACTTAGAGCTTCATCTATTTCTTTCGATTCAATCTGAGACAGAAAACACGCAAATAAAGTGTCTCGTGCAGCTGATTTTGTTTTCACGCCTTCTTGCAAATTTCCAATAATAAGATCTTGTGGATGACTTCTTAGCCACTTTCTATCAGGTTGGAAAAATTCTTGGACGCTGGTAGTGGGTAGAGGTTGACTGGCACGTGTAGATTCATCATGAATAGCTTGGTCAGCCTCATCCTCACTTTGAATATTCATGTGGTTAACCTCATCCTCAAAATTTGTCTCATTAATGAGGTTAGCCTCACCAACATGAATTTCTTCATTTCTAGAGTTAGCCTCATCTCTCCTAGTGAGTGTTACGCCCTTTCCTTGAATTTTGGAATTATCAATTTCCAAATCACTTATTCCCTGCAAGATCTCAATCTCAGATGAATCATTAGTCTCAAATAAATTATTTGGCACATTTTTACCAATATTCAAAACATCTACTTCCTTGCTTTTTGCTGATTCATCAAATACAACATGTATTGATTCTTCTACTACCATTGTTGATTTGTTGTATACTCTGAATGCTCTGCTGGTGGAAGAATATCCCAAAAATATTGCTTCATCTGCACGCTCATCAAATGTTTTCAGATGTGTTTTACCATTAATAAGAATAAAACATTTGCATCCAAAAATATGAAAATAACTAAGGTTAGGTTTTCTCCCTTTCCAAAGTTCATATGGCGTCTTGTCGTGCAGCTTGTGAATCATGCTTCTATTCTGAGTATAGTAAGCAGTGTTGATAGCTTCTGCCCAAAAACGTTTCGGTAGATCGGCGGCCGTAATCATAACTCGTGTGGCTTCTTTAAGCGTTCTATTTCTTCTTTCGGCTACATCGTTTTGTTGCGGCGTTCTTGCGGCTGATAATTGATGTACAATTCCTTGGGAATTGCAATAAGCTTGAATCACACCATTCACGAACTCTGTACCCCGGTCGGTACGAATTTTGACTATTTTGACTTCTTTTTCATTTTGAAGTTGCTTGAGTAGTTCTGGCAGCTTTTTCTCCACTTCATTCTTTTTGTTGAGAAATAATGTCCATGTGTACATGGAAAAATCATCAACAACAACAAGAGTATATTTCTTACCACTTATACTTACTGGGTCTACTGGACCAAATAGATCCATGTGTAGTAGACTAAGAGGTCTTGAGCTTGATTCGTGGGTTTTGGACTTGAACGAAGATTTGATTTGCTTTCCTCTTTGACACGCAACGCAAATTTGATCTTTCTTGTATGTGATGTTGGGTAGTCCTTTGACTAGATTTTTCGTTGCTAGCTTGTTGATCGTCTTGAAGTTCAAATGATTTAACTTCTTGTGTCATTTCCAACACGTGATGCTTGAATTGTTTGCCACTAAGCATACTGTATCTTTTGTAGTGCTCCAATTTACAACGTACATATTTTTCTTTCTTGTTCCTTCAAGTACGACTTCTCCGGTTGATTCGTTCTTCACTTGGCATTTTTCTTTGAAGAATTCCACAAGGTATCCTTTGTAACAAAATTGACTTGTACTCAACAAGTTGAATTTTAGACCTTCCACATAGGATATATCTTCTATTTTCAATCCGTTTCGTACTATCGTTCCGATTCCTTTTGTTGAACCATATCGATCATTTCCTCCAAATACAACTTTTGGTCCTTCGATGGATTTGAAATTAACAAGACTAGATTTATTTCTAGTCATGTGCCGTGAACATCCACTATCGAAGTACCAAACCTCCTGCAAAATATTTAAACATTTTTAGGTACCCAGTTTTGCTTGGGTCCTGGGGGGTTAGTGATTTTTGGTACCCAAATCCACCTTGTTCTCACAGAACCAAGAATAGGTGATTTGTAACCATTGTTAACCTTATAATCGTAACTAATCTTTGAAAACTTTTTCGGTGCCGGGTTTTGAAAACTTAATCTACTTTTTGGCACTTGGGAAATATATTGTTTGAACTTATTAACTCTTGGTCTAGTCCAAGTTTTAATATTTTCAACCCAATATGACTCTGTAGGATAAAATCTCCTAACTCCACTGTTTGGAAATTTTCTCATTTTCCAATGTGGTCTCTTTGCACTTAACTCATTGGAGTATCTTTTTGAATAATTAAATTCATGCCTTTTAGCAAACTGTCTTGGCGAAAAATTGTGTCTTTGAGCATTCGGCCGTACAGTGCTATTTTTGGCAATTGGTTGATACCCAATTCCTTGTCTCATTGTGCTATCTTGACTTTTAACAAATTTTACCACATGCACTTTATCATTTAAAGTAGTAGTAGAATTGGTCAACTTGATAGAGGCTTGAGAACACGACGGATCATAACCGAGACCGGTTTTATCGTTAGATGGTTTTTGCATATTTACCATTTTGTCCATTATTTTAGACGAATGAGTAAATGTTGCAATAACCTCCCTTAAGTTGTGTTCTCTCACTTCCCTCGATTTACACTCTTCTTGAAGACAAATAATTTTGGCATTCAATTCTTTCACCTCGGACAGAGCATGTTGCAATTTTTCATTTATTTCATCTTTTTCAAGAATAAAAAATTTATTGCACTCTTCGAGTTGAGAGTGAGTGTCCATTACGGTTTGACATTCCCTCATTAAATGAGAGATAGACTCTTTTGAAAAAGTAGAACTCACAGAATCAAAAGATTTAGATGTTACCTCATCTTCGAGATTGACTTCAATTTTGACTTTTAATTGCAACATCTTCATCACGAATTAATTAATTCTTCCAAAGAATTAATTCTTGCAATTTGAACCGTTGACTTGCTTCGGAATGTCTTCGAGTCTTGATCAATCTTCCAAATTCTTCTCCATTTGTAAAGTGGAAGCGAATGACTTACAAGTATAAATTAAAAATTTATACTATTGTAATTTCCGCTTAACCGATTCGGCTCGTACTCGACGTAATCTTATACTAGACTCAAAATAAAATTGGGGGGTCTAATATTACATTTTTGGTTCATCAAAACAATTACAATATATTCCTAACAGTATCCTTACTATTAACATATTAATGAGCTCATTCATGCCTTCCATGCAACTTTACGAAGCAGTATGTGACAACATTGGAAAAAACCACTATTTCGAATACATGTTCAAATAATGGATGAAGATACACCTTTTTACATAAATATGCATATATGTATCTTAACATTCTGATGCAAACATAGCAATCCGATCCAAACATAATAAGAATTGATTATGCATTCGATATCCAAAGTCGTAGAACATACATAGATACATATGCATACAATTTGGCATATAACCACATGTACTAACCATTTCAAATTAAAGCATCATGGTTCATGTAGAACCTAATTCATATACATGATTCGGGAGGATAATAAAGAGAATTTATATTTGTAAACTCATATATTTACCCAAATTCTCAACCGTGGCTTGATGAGGGGTTCATATACTCACAAGTAGTTAACGAACATGAAGTATTATCACTCTTAAGTATCATAAACACACATATACAAATAATACAATAAAATCAAGAGTGAGAATACTCATTTCACATAAATAGGATTGGAAGTTCTAATTCATACCAGAATGCATCTATATAAATGATCACTATGCACAAACAAAGTCATATATTCTAGAATAAAATGCACAAAACAAGATGCCAAGCATACCGTTCACCAGAAATTATGATAGAGACTCGTGCTGATAACGTGTTGTAATTTGGCCTTCTAATTAACTTAGTTTCCGCGTGATAGTTATATGGTAATTACTGGTAGATTGTATGCAAGTAGAGAGAAAAATAAGAACTCAAAATCTAGGAACTTCAAAAGCACCTCTTACTAACCTTTCAACATGTATTTATATACAATCCATACAACCCTTCATTTTCTATAACATATATACCATTACTAGGGAAGATAAAGGGATTGAAGAAATAATGGCCATTATGATTAATATTTATAACAATTTTTAATATTTCGTATTTGTAATTTCAAAAATTATATATATATATATATATATATATATATATATATATATATATAATGTCTACAACTCCCTTTATCTAAAAGAGAAAAAAATTGATTCATACAGAATATATGTATATACACACTGTAAAAGAAAATTGCATACAATGTATTCAAAAGGCAAATTGAGGCATCTGGAAATAATAAACATCAAGAAGCCCAAAATCATAGGCAATATCAGCCCACGGCTGAATTGAAAAGATTAATAGTCCACAATTAACTGATGAATCAAAATTCGGTCCAGCATTTAACATATATTCATATCTCCTCCTCTCCCAAAACATCCACCATCTCTCATCTACCTGCTTGAGGTAGGTTACGATTCTTCTATCTTGATGTTCAATTTTACATTCTATATATCATGATTTGAATTGGGTATTTTAATTTGAAGTAACGTTTCCTCATTTCTTGGTTTTAGGTCTCCATCAGCGGCATCAGCGATCAACTTAGTCTTCATAGGTACGTCCTTTCAATTAACTGCACAACGTACTTCAATCTTGATTATCAAAACCGTCATGTTTTGATTTAACTTAATTTCTTGGCTTCAATTTTGGTAGTTACTATTATGGGTTTGTGTATTTAGTGGGGGAACTTAGAGCTTGGGTTGAAATCAAAACCAAAATCTATTCTACCGTTAAATTTTACTTTTGAAATGCACAAATGAGGATGTGGGGAGCAGTTTCCTTTTATTAACAAGCAAGATACAAAACAAAGGAATGATAGATTATGTAATTAGAAATGCATTCTATATTCAAAACTGCCATGGTTCAATTATACCATTTTTTTTTTTGGAAACCAATTTTACCAGTTCTAATGTTACTACTACAGATTTGTGTATTTAGTGAGGGAACTTAAAGCTTGGGTTGAAATCAAAACCAAAATCTGTTCTACGGGTTTAGAACTCCATTACATTTTACTTGTGTCATAGGTTTCAAATAGAGACTCATAGTAGTTTCAAAACATACCTTGAAGTATAGTCCAGGCTTTATAATAATACCATTAGGATCTCCATAACAGACATCCAAAATATGTGTTCAACCTCATACACTTCACCATTTCCATTTTCAACACCTCCATCATATTCACTATTTTCATCCTCTACCTCTCCATCAATGTCTGAAATGTTCAAATGAGGATGTGGGGAGCAGTTTCCTTGTATTAACAAGCAAGATACACAAAGCTGCTCCCACTCCTTTAAAAGGGACAATAAACCTGGGTTGTTATGCCGTGGACCCAGGTCCACCTTGTAAGGTGGACCTGGGTCTACATTCACATACACTATACTCTACATTCACAATTTGTAAACTCCACATTCACACATTACAGGATTATATGTTTAGTAACTATACTCTACATTCACAAACACTATACTCTACATTCACAATTTGTAAACTCCACATTCACACATTCAAAACTCTATATTCACAGGTCCTATACTCCACATTCACAACTTGAGAACTCCACATTCACACATTACAGGGCTACAAGTTGCTAGAACTTCTTAACTCTATTACAGATTCACACATGCATAACTCTACATTCACGATTTCTATACTGTACATTCACAATTTAAAATCTCCACATTCACACATTTCTGGGCAACTCTACATTCACACAATCATAAATCTACATTCACGGTTTCTATACTGTACATTCAAACTTTGAAACCTCTACATTCACACATTTTTGGACAACTCTATATTCAACAATATGCTTACTAATTAAATTTTAAAAAAAAGAGACAAAAACGACGTAGTTTTGGACCCAGGTCCACCTTGCAAGGTGGACTTGGGTCCACAGCATAATTTGCCAATAAACATTCAGCAGGCTCATTCTTCACCTGAAATAATATCAGCACCACAAATTTTAATTAAAAATAAACTTGGTCCAAGAATAAATATACAACCTACAAAAGAAATTGAATTAGGAAGAATAATGTTACATTTGTCTCTATATGACCATATGTATAAATTTACATATCATAAACATATGTTATTTGAGGCATCCAAAAATAATAAGGTATAGAAAAACTCATAAGATTACTGTTCACCGAGATTGAGTGTATGTGCTGATAATGTGTTGTAATATAGCATTTAGCTCAAAGCCATTAGAGGAGAAACATACCATATTCATAATGGAAATCAATACGAAGAAAAGAAAAGAGAATAACTGCAATGTGAGAACAAGTTAACCATTTTCATATCATTCATCATCCTCTCTCAATAACACAAGGGTACACATGCATATATACAATACTTAAGGTATAATAAATAGTATACATAAAGATGAATGTGCCTGTTACAAATATTGTCCACTATCAATTTATTTATAACACTATCATGGACTTCAATATATCAACAGAGATCCCTAATAAAGAAGATGACCAACAATACTATAACGTAGTTGAGGAATTTATGGTTTATGGTCCTTGTGGAACAACAAGGAAATAATTTCCTTGCATGATAAATGATAGATGTTTAAGGTATTTCCCAAAAACGTTTGTTGACTCTTCAAGTTTTGATGAAGATGGTTACCCAATCTATAGGCGGTGGGATGATGGTATGACCATAAACAAAAATGGGATTCAATTGGATAATAGATATGAGGTACCACATAATAGGTATTTGCTTCTTAGATATAAGGCACACATGAACGTGAAATTGTGCAAACAGTCAAGATCTATCAAATACTTATTCAAGTATGTTAATAAAGGCAATGATCAAGTCACAATTGAATTTTGTAAAAGTACGTCTGATGAATATGGTAATGAAGTCATAGATGAGATAAATATGTACTGTGATTGTCGCTATGTCTCTGCGTGTGAGTCTACGTGGCGTATGTTTAGCTTTGATGTGCAATTCAGAACACCAACGGTTGAGCGACTAAGCTTTCATCTACCAGATTGTCAATCTGTTATTTTTTAAGATTAAGATGATGATAGCACTGACAATGTGCTTAATCGACATACTGTTGGTCAAAGTATGTTCAATGGATGGCCCGAAGCCAACAAGAGATATGCAGATGCAAGGATGTTAACTTATTTTGAGATGCCAAATAAATTTGCTTGAAAAAAAAACATTCGGGAATGGCATCCAAGGAAAAAATATTTTCAATTGGTCATATCTTCTATGTACCGCGAGGCAATGATGAATTATATTACTTGAGATGCCTTCTTAATATAGTTCGTAGACCCACAAGTTTTGAAGACATATAATCATTTGATGGTGTACAGTATATGTCTTTTAGAGTTGAATTTTATGTCTGGGGATTATTAGATGATGATAAAGAATACATTGATGCCATTAAAGAGACAAGTCATTGGTCATTCGCTCATTCCATGAGAAAACTTTTTGTCACATTGTTAACATCAAATACGTTGAATAGGCCAGAAAGTGTTTGGAATGATGTGTGGCATAACCCTATATAATGATAAAATATACCCTTAATATAATTATTAGTATATATAAAAGGATCACACTTGTTTGAGACCTTCTCACGGATCTTTATCCGTGAGACGGGTTGAGTCGGGTCAATATGCAAATGTAATACTAAATTAGCAAATGTTCCGGAATTAAATCCGGAAAACATAATACTTTTGAATACAAGTGCAATATAGAGTACTTTTATATTTTGATGTAAAAGTATTACTTTCTCATCAAAATTATTATATTTTCCCTTATAAGTAATGTTGCACTTATAAATAATTATATTTTCCCTTAAATTTTAAATAATTATTTTATTTAAAAAAATTATTTTGAAATTCGGTAACCGCCACGTCAGTCTATTTTCAAGTAAACATGTCATTTTGGGTTGAATTGCATGAGTTTGTGTTGTTTAGACACCTAATTGCATTTTTTTTTAGTTCGATAGCCTAATTGCAGTTTGGTGTACAGTTGAGTAACTTATTTGACCCTTATACAATTTAAAAATAATTGTCTTGATGACACCTCTGATACCACAAATTATGCCGTGGACCCGGGTCCACCATGCAAGCAGGTGGACCTGGGTCCAATACGGCATCGTTTTACTAGTTGCTGTTTAAATTTAAAAAAAAAATAGACGGCGTTAACTGCTGATTCCTCGCAAGTCCTCATCGCAGCAGAACAATAAACTCAAGTCCTCATCGTAGCAGAACAATCAACGCAACTCCTCATTGCAGCAGAACAATCAATTCTCCCTCACAAGTCCTCTTCTTCGCAATTCTTCTCCGATTCCTCATCGCAATTCTTCTCCATTGTTATTCCCAATTCATATTCCATTCGTTTTTCCAATACTGTGTTCATTAATGGCGGAGGCAAGAGATTAGCCAGGGTTACACGTTGATGGATCACCTTCAATTGCAGTTTTTTTTTTTCTGATTTTTAAACTTAGTATGAATTTGATTTTATTATTTGTTTGTTAGTGCGTTGAATTTGAAGTTTCATGAACTATATTGATTCATATTTGTGTTTTCGAATTTAGGATTTTTGGTTTAGATTGATTATTTACCATATATTTGAGTTTTTATTGGGGATCATTGCCAAAGTATATGTTCACAATCACGTAGCTATACATTCACATTTACAAAGCTTTATATTCGTAATTATAGAGTTCTACATTCATTATTAAAAAGCTCTACATTCACACGTACATAGGTCTTTGGTCGTAGCTTTTTTTTAAGGTACAAGCAAATACCAGGAGTATTCCGGGGTTATCGATCCACAGGGAAGCGGCGTATTAAGCACTAGTTCCTAATTAATTCACGAGAAGCTATTCCTACGTTAACAATGGGTATTTATCTATAAATATGAAAACAAAATAAATGAAGCAAGGCAAACGGATATTAATATACAAGAGATTAAGAGCGGGATTTTTGGGGGTCAAAGTGTTTAATCACCTAGTGTCAATCTAAAGGGAAATAATCATTTGGGTTAAAACAAGTGTGGATGATTGCAATCTAAAAGGGAAGGATTACTCTCGTAATTCAAACCCAAAATAAGGTAATTGGAATACTCACTCTCGTGAGCTATTCACAACATATAATCAAGAACAAGCAATAAATGGAATACCCACTCTCGTGGGCTATTCACAATTGGAATACTCACTCTCGTGAGCTATTCACAATAAATCCCTTAATCAACATGTCCTCTCTCGAGGTACAAGAATCAAGTGCAATTGTGGGTGCTCTAATTCATAGACAAATTTAGCATGAAACAAGTAATTAGGATCCTTAACTACAAGCATCACGAAATTAATCCACAATTACAACACGAGTAATAAACTCAAATAGATATTACATTCAAGCAATTCAAGAACTAGGCACATAGGTTTATAAACACTTTTCAATCCAAAAATCCCAAAGGAAAGCTTAACCAAACATGGCAATTTTAGTTTCAACAGCAAACAATTCAAAGAAATATTTAACAAAGCTTAAAGTAGAGAAGAGATGAAGAAATTCTCCCGAATGTGTCTTCCAAGCTCTTCTCCTCTCTTGTTGTGGCTTCAAATCTTCTTCCTTGCTCTCCTTTTTGGTCCAAATCCGCAGCCAAGCTTATTAGGGTTGAGAGGAAATGATGTTTTTATAGTGGGTGGAGAATGAGGGGCAAAAATGGCAATTCAAAGAATACAGAATCGCAGATCTGCAACTTTCGTCGCGGCGAGAAACCAGCCCAAAAACATTTTGCCCAATTTTTGGGACTTTCGCCGCAGCGAGAATCCGCTTGGGACGTAGCTCCAACTTCCAGACTGATTTTGACCCTTTTCCCTTTTGATTCACACTTTGATGTATTCAGAAGAATTGTAGCTCTTGAAGTCTTCTTTTCAATGGTTCAAGAATCATCTCATTTGGAATTTCCTAGGCTGAGATATGGTCCAATTACAGAGGTGTCGCCATATTTAGCTGGAATTACAACTCTTTGATCTTTTTACCACTTTGTCTTTTGATCTACACTTTGATGTCTTCATAAGAGTTGTAGCCCTTTAAGTCTTCTTTCCAATGGCTCAAGAATCATCGCATTTGGACATTCTTAGGAAGAGATATGGTCTGATTACTGAGATGCCGCCATGGTTGCGGGAATCTTTTGCTTCACCTTTCCATTGTTTTGTTCTTGTGATCAAATCCATTGAAAGTGCAACTCTTTGGCTCCTTTGAAAGTATTTTAGCCATCATCTTAGCTTCACCTTGGCTCCCCTTTGGCTTGAGATTCATTCAAAAATGTCCCAGAAGACATACATTTTCTTCAATTCATCAATTTATGCACCTAAAGATATAAACAATTGAATTAAGACACATTTTGCATAAAATGAAAGTATTTATCACTCAAAATAGGTTTATATACGGAGTGAAAATATGGACAAATAGGCACTTATCAATTCCCCCACACTTAAACCTTTGTTTGTCCTCAAGCAAACACAAAGAATAAATTGCAAATCAAAATTGAAGTTATTCATACTCCTCTTTGTACAACCAATCATACCACAAACCAAACTTGTTACAACTCAACTTGTTTCAAGAATCACCTTAGATTGACACACAAGTTCCATTCTCAAGCCAATAACCAAACACCTTTGCCATTTAAGTGTGTGTGAATCTAGTGTGCACATTCTAAGTTCAGTTTATGCAAAAGTGGTGTGTCCTTCATACTCTTACTAATTCAACTCCAAGATTGCATACAAAGATCAAGTATGACTTTTATTAAGCTTATAATGGGGCTAGGGGTTAAGGTTTAAACAAAGAAGAGGTAAGGAAATCAAAAGAGAGAAAATTCACATTTATTCACAAATAGGATTTAGAAGAGATAGGAATTTTTAGGAGCATTTTACAAATGAGAAAAAGACAACATTTCTACAAAAGGGGATGAAAAGTAAAAATACAAATTTTGATTTTTTTTTTGTATCTCTCTTCTTTTTTTTTTTTTCATTTTCTATTTTTTTTCTCAAGAATAGCTCACGGGAGAATAAACATTCTAGTTTAATGAATAGCCCACGGGAGAATATAAGCTATTCCAATTGTCATGACAACCCCAAACATAAATATTTACAAAATAAATGTTGCAAATAAAATTCAATGCTCCATATTAAATCTCTTCAACAAAGAAGAGTCATTTCCATTTTTGGTCCTACTGTTATTGGGCATTGTCAATTTTAGTCCACTTCATTAATTTTTGCCACATTACGGCCAGTCGTCTTATTTAGTTCTTGCCACTTTTAGTCCACCGTTAAAATTTTTGTCAAACAATCGTCCAAAATAGGGATATTTTGGTCTTTTCATGCTTTGATCATCTCCTTTACCCTCTGTAGTGGTCTTCCTTACACATTTTCATCAAATGAAGAGGTCCGGCGTAAGCCATGACTTTGTAATGTGGCTCATATGGCTTCCGCCAAACCTCTTCATTGGATGAAAATGTGTAAGAAAATTGAAAAACCACTGCAAAGGGTCAAGGAGATGACCAAAGCATGAAAAGACCAAACATACCCCTGTTTTGGACGATCATTTGACAAAAATTTTAACGGTGGACTAAAAGTGGCAAGGACTAAATAAGACTGGCCGTAATGTGGCAAAAATTAATGAAGTGGACTAAAATTGACAATGCCCCAATAACAATAAGACCAAAAATGGAAATGACTCAACAAAGAATTATGAATAAATGATAAATTCTCTCAAGGGTGAAGGGAAAACATTTTTGGTTATGGCTAAGGGTTAAATGACAAGGTTAGGACTTAATTACCTCAATCTTCCTTTTAATGCATATGAGGAAAGATAGGATAATTAAGAACACAAGAAAATAAATACAACGGGGTTTAACAAAAATCAAAAGGCTCAACGGGGGTAACAAGGGTAACATATATAACGGGTAGGTTTGAAGGCTCGGGCTAACAAAAATGACCTAAATCATTTCTAAGCATGCAATCATTAGACTTCACATAGAGAGTATTATGACAAGGTATAGCAATTAAACTAACACCGGTATCTCACATAAACCTTCACTAGTAATGCACAACACACTAGATTGAAATTTATCCAATTGATTAGTGGTTAACAAGGATATTGGCAAGAGAATAGCTCAATCATATGTTTCACCTTGATTCATCTATCACAAGTCAAATTGTAACAAGTTCCACCAAAGCAAACCACCAACCATCAAAGAGGAAATAATCACAACTTCAAGCCTAGATAGCAATTTATTCACACAAAAAGCATATGAGTCATCCAAGCAAAAATTTACCTCAATACTTGTCCTCTCCCCCACACTTAAAAATTTACATCGTCCTCGATGTAAAAAGAAAATAAAGCACAATAGATAAAACATTAAGCACAAGAGGGAGTAGGGTGAGGTTGGATCGATTTGAACAAGATAATGCAATAAAGCACAAGGAGTAAGAGAAAGATAATGAGACTCCCTTAGTGAGTATCTTGTGCACATCAAGAAGCCTCCTCAAATCAAGATCTATTCCTCAAAATCGATCCTATGAGCCAAGGGATATACACATCTAAACAAAAATGTAAGCATGGCATGACAAAATAAGGAGAGAAAATTATTATTCAAAATAAACTAAAGGTAAACAAAAACATAAAGAAAAAAATTGCAATAAAGGAAAATGCATGAAAATATAAGATAACATGGGGTGCCTCTCATGAAGCGCTAAGTTTAACGTCGCTAGCTCGACTCAACCTTTCAAGCAACAATCTATGCATGTTTGGACAAAGATGAGTCCATTTTCTCCGTTCACTTTTTCCTCAAAATATTTCCTTAAATGCCGGACATTAAGGAACTCCTTTAAGCTCAAAAGTAGCATATTCTCCTCAAAGCATTTGCAACGATCCGCTTCCAAGAATATGCTATCTTCTTCAACTCTCATCTCTTTTTCCTCTTCTTTCTCTCGAACAAGTAACGAGAGTCTTGGATCCTTCTCATGCACCAATAAGAGATGAGAGTATTTGGATATGAATATTGGCCAATGGGGGCCTACACTTTCAAAAACATTGACACCTCCCGGTTCCCAAATCGTTCTAAAATTTTCATCCAAGAGAATGTCATCCAATGAAGAGCATTCCTTGTTTGTGCCATAATCTTCTTTGAGCACTTTTTCCATTGAGCCATTTTCAAGTAGCTCATTGTCACCATTTTCTTGCATCTTCACCTCTCCTTCATTTTCCAAAATTTCCATCTCAATGCATTCATCACATATTTCTTCTTCTTCCTCTTCAAGGTCTTCACACTCCCTTTCTTTTTCATCAACCTCATGACCTTCATTTGGCAAGCACAATTGTTGGTACGGAGACACTAGAGGATCTAGAGTTCACCCATCATATCGGTACTTGGGATCAAAGATGAAACAATTTGCACCCTCATGAGGTCCTCCACACAATATACACCTTAAGGGTTGTGAAGTAGGTGGTGTGCTTTCTTGATCAAATATTTCTTTGCCCTCATCTTCAAGGTCCTCAAACTTCTTTTGATATTCCCAATTAGCAACATCTTGATCCACTTGAGCTTGTAGCTTTTTTAGTTGAGACATCATGTGCATAAGCTTGTTACTCTTCGTGGATTCCACCTCAAATGTTGGGTCAAGTGGTTGGCATTCTTGTTGAAATTCCTGGTATGGAAGCACTTGAGATCGCCCATCATATTGGTAATTATGATCAAATGTGAAGCAATTTTCTGCCTCATGAGGTCCTCCGTACACCACAAGGGTTGTGAACTTGATGGTATATCTCCTTGATAAGTGGCTTGACTCATGTTGGCACAAAATCCTTGAGTATGTTGTTGAGGGACATGATTGGTGGGGTAGAATGTATAGCAATTTTCTTTAAAGTGATTCCCACCACAAAAAGAACACCATTGATGTTGTGATGTGAATGCTTGAGAGGAGCTTTCATAGAAATGGTCTTGGCTTGAGTTGGCATAATTTGAGAAATGTTCTTGTTGTTCCATTCCTCCATAGTCTTGGTACCTATTCCAACTCATCTCATAATCATGGGAAGAAGAGTAAAATGGTGGCATAGCTCCTTGAAATTCATATCCATCCATAAAAAAAAAATTGTTAACAAAAACAAAAACAAATAAAAGAATAATGGAATAGACTCCTAGAAAAAATTTTCACTAATGTCAATACAAAGCACCGCTTCCCCGACAACGGCGCCAATTTGGTCATAGCTTTTTTTAAGGTACAAGCAAATACCCGGAGTAATCCGGGGTTATCGATCCACAGAGAAGCGGGGTATTAAGCACTAGTTACTAATTAATTCACGAGAAGCTATTCCTACGTTAACAATGGGTATTTATCTATAAATATGAAAACAAAATAAATGAAGCAAGGCAAAGGGATATTTATATACAAGAGATTAAGAGCGGGATTTTTGGGGGTCAAAGTGTTTAATCACCTAGTGCCAATCTAAAGGGAAATAATCATTTGGGTTAAAACAAGTGTGGATGATTGCAATCTAAAAGGGAAAGATTACTCTCGTAATTCAAACCTAAAATAAGGTAATTGGAATACTCACTCTAGTGAGCTATTCACAACATATAATCAAGAACAAGCAATAAATGGAATACCCACTCTCGTGGGCTATTCACAATTGGAATACTCACTCTCGTGAGCTATTCACAATAAATCCCTTAATCAACATGTCCTCTCTCGAGGTACAAGAATCAAGTGCAATTGTGGGTGCTCTAATTCATAGACAAATTTAGCAATGAAACAAGTAATTAGGATCCTTAACTACAAGCATCACGAAATTAATCCACAATTACAACACGAGTAATAAACTCAAATAGATATTACATTCAAGCAATTCAAGAACTAGGCACATAGGTTCATAAACACTTTTCAATCCAAAAATCCCAAAGGAAAGCTTAGCCAAACATGGCTATCTTAGTTTCAACAGCAAACAATTCAAAGAAAGATTTAACAAAGCTTAAAGTAGAGAAGAGATGAAGAAATTCTCCCGAATGTGTCTTCCAAGCTCTTCTCCTCTCTTGTTGTGGCTTCAAATCTTCTTCCTTGCTCTCCTTTTTGGTCCAAATCCGCGGCCATGCTTATTAGGGTTGAGAGGAAATGATATTTTTATAGTGGGTGGAGAATGAGGGGAAAAAATGGCAATTCAAAGAATGCAGAATCGCAAATCTGCAACTTTCGCCGCGGCGAGAAACCAGCCCGAAAACATTCTGCCCAATTTTTGGGACTTTCGCCGCAGCGAGAATCCGCTTGGGACGTAGCTCCAACTTGCAGCCTGATTTTGACCCTTTTCCTTTTTTAATCACACTTTGATGTCTTCAGAAGAATTGTAGCCCTTGAAGTCTTCTTTCCAATGGTTCAAGAATCATCTCATTTGGAATTTCCTAGGCTGAGATATAGTCCAATTACCGAGGTGTCGTCATATTTAGCTGGAATTACAACTCTTTGATCTTTTGACCATTTTGTCTTTTGATCTACACTTTGATGTCTTCAAAAGAGTTGTAGCCCTTTAAGTCTTCTTTCCAATGGCGCAAGAATCATCTCATTTGGACATTCCTAGGAAGAGATATGGTCTGATTACCGAGATGCCGCCATGGTTGCGGGAATCTTTTGCTTCACTTTTCCATTGTTTTGTTCTTGTGATCAAATCCATTGAAAATGCAACTCTTTGGCTCCTTTGAAAGTATTTTAGCCATCATCTTAGCTTCACCTTGGCTCCCCTTTGGCTTGAGATTCATTCAAAAATGTCCCAGAAGACATACATTTTCTTCAATTCATCAATTTATGCACCTAAAGATATAAACAATTGAATTAAGGCACATTTTGCATAAAATCAAAGTATTTATCACTCAAAATAGGTTTATATACGGGGTGAAAATATGGACAAATAGGCACTTATCAGTCTTCATTCAGAAGTATAGAGATGTACATTCACAATTATACAACAACACATTCACAGTTACATATTTCTACATTCACACTTTTAGAACTCCACATTCACATTGTTGACTGATGCTCTGTTGTATTTTGTATTTGCAGTGAATGCAAATTTCGTGGTTGTCTCAGCAAGCATTGATCAAGGAGATTTAAATGATGAGGAGTCTACTTCAATTCCAGGTTTTTTAATTGTTTTTTAGAGTAAAATTAGTGATTCATATTGATTTATGATTTATGTGTGGTTGTGTGTTTGAATGTTGAGATAGTGAACATAGAGGTTAGGAATTGTGAACATGGAGTTATGAAGTTGTGAATGTGTAACAGAGTTAATATAATTTTAGTCATTTTGTAGTTCTGGAATATGTGAACTTGAAGTCTTGAAATTATGAACATAGAGTATCCAAACTGTGAATGTGGAGTTCTATAATTTTGAATGTGTAATAGAGTTATATTTTGGAATTCTGAATTTGATGGAAATGTCATTCCTTTGTAGAGCGTAGCTAGATTTATTCGGCATTCCCCGTCCCCAGAATAAATCCAGCTATGCTCTACTAAAAGAATAACATTTCCATCAGAACTCTATGCATAGGGCTGTTAACGAACCGAACATAAACGAACGAAGGCTGTTCGTGTTCGTTTGTTAAGGATTTTGAGATGTTCGTGTTCGTTTGTTAAAGTTTTTGAAAATCCTGTTCGTGTTCGTTTGTTAAGCGTTCGTTAGTGTTCGTTAACGTTAACGAACACGTTCACGAACGTGTTCGCAAACGCTAGCAAACATGTCCACAAACATGTTCATTTACGTTCATGGACACGTTTGTGAACACTTAATAACCAAACACCTGCACATGTTCATGAACACAATTAGTTCGTGAACAATAAATAATCTACATTCATGTCTTCACTAACAATTATATATATATATATATATATATATATATATATATATATATATATATATATAAACATGTTCGCGAACATTATTAAACAAACACTAAACGAGCTTGTTCACAAACACTACTAAACGAACACAAACGAGCTTGTTCATGAACACTACTAAACGAACACAAACGAGCTTGTTCACGAACACTTAGCAAACGAGCTTACCACTGTTCAGACTCTGTTCGTTTATTAACCGAGCTCTAAATTTTGTTTGTTAATGTTCGTTTACCTTAATAAACGAAAATAAACGAACGCTTACCGAGCTCGAACACGAGTAGTTTGTCGAAAGTTCTGTTCGCTAATAGCCCTATCTATGCACACAAATACATAACTCTATTTTCACAAATACAGAGCTATATGTAGTAAAACAGAACACCATGTTTCTAGAACTATGTTAACTCTGTTACAGATTCACACATTCATAACTCTACATTCATAGTTTGTAAACTCCATATTCACAGTTTTTAAACTCCACATTCACACATTACAAGGCTACAAGTTGCTAGAACTATGTTAACTTTGTTACAGATTCACACATTCATAACTCTACATTCATAGTTTGTAAACTCCATGTTCACAGTTTTTAAACTCCACATTCACACATTACAAGGCTACATGTTTAGTAATTATATTATCACTACTACACATTCACACATTCATAACTCTATATTCACAGTTTCTATACTCCATGTTCACAATTTGAAAACTCCACATTCACACATTTTAGTGTTACATTCATAACTCTATATTCACAGTTTATATACTCCATATTCATAGATACAGAGATTTAGGTACACAAACACAAAGTTCTAAGTTCACTACAACATAGCTCTACATTCACAAAGAAAAAACTCTAGGTCACAAAAATATAATTCCATTTTTGAACCATTAACATTGTATATTACATATAACATAAACCCTATTCCATATAAACTCGTTAAACTACTTACAATCACAAAATCTATACTATATATAAAAACATTATCCTCCTCTAGAATTTTCCCGCCTAAACGTAGGGGTATTTTAGTAATATGGTAATTATTATTATTATTATTATTATATTAAATATTAATATTATTAATTATTATTATTATTATAGAATAATATTAATTATTCTTATTATAATAATATTAAATATTAAAAATATTAATTATTGTTATTATAGAATAATATTAATGATAGAATAATATTAATTATAATTGGTTATAATAGGTTATTAGTAATTATGGTAATTATGGTAATTATTATGATAGAATAATATTAATGAGATAAGAATGTGATTTTGATTGTTACAGTTTTTTGTAATATTTAACTAAATGTACTCATATTCTAGCTGAGATACAAAATTATGAATGTCAATCATATTATATTACATATGCTAATAATATCTAATGTGGCAATTGCCATGTAAAATTAAATCAAATATTTATTATATTTTATTTTCAAACTATTTCTTACCAATTCTCAAATGGTAATAACCTACTAACACGAATAGTTTGCTTACATAATATTATTTTATTAAATTAATTTGTTCATTAAATCATAATAAATATTAGCATAAGCATATTAATATCACTTATACACAGTAATAGCAGTAATGTACGTGCAATAAAAATCGGTAATATTTATATATACACGAAAATTGTCTTTAAAAAAATATATACTCGAAGATCACGTCCATAAAGTCATCATTTATTAGTAGAAAATTAAATCAAGAATATAAGATATTATTGGAATTGAAAATTAAATCAAGAATATAACATATTATTGGAATTGAAAATTACAAATAATATCTATTAATTAAAAAATAATATCTATTAATTATAAAAATTGGTAATATTTATATATACACGAACATTGTCTTCAAAAAAATATATACACAAATTACGAATTATGGCTGAGATACAAAAATTACGAATGTCAATCATATTATATATATATATATATATATATATATATGCTAATAATCTATATCTATATAATCTATATATAATCTATACTCTATACTATATATAAAAGTAACATCCTCCTTCCAAAATTTTTCCCGCTTAAACTTTTGTTAATATTTAATTACATAATTTATTAGTAAAATAATTAGTAAAGCTTAATTGGTAAGAAAATTTTATATGAGAATTAAATAATATATATTAATTATAATTGGTAATAATCATTATTGACAAATTGAAAAAGGAAACGAATATTATTAATTAATGAAAAATTATAAAGATTCTTAATTGACTGAAATAATATTTGATTAAGAGGTAAATTGAAAAAGGAATATGATATTATTAATTTATAATTCTCACATTCTTTACCTATAAATAAAATGGATGGTGACAAAAAAAATTATAATTCTTCAATTTGCACTTGCCTCCCTCGTCTCCTCATGTTGGTAGTTCTCTCATTCCCTTCTTCCACCGCCTAGTAAGAAATCATATTAGAAGGTTATGATATTACGCTGAATTTTCCTTTTATTATATGAATTAATTATTGCGTTTTCGTTTTATAGTTATGTACTGGCCAAGTGTTTGCAAGCTTTTGAGCCTCGAAGAACATTGACATTGGAGTTTTGTGAGTAGGGTTGAGATGTCAAAAGATATTTATGTTAAAACGGAAAGTCTGTGACTCCCCGAGTGTCGGTCTCGAAGGAGGGACGTGGAGGTGTGTCAAACGTTCGGGAGTTTACTTGATTGGATCATGCATAAGATTCGAGTGTGGTGAAGGGTAGATTTGCAAATGAGAGTGTAGTTCATTGGTTGGTTTGAGTGCAAGAGAGTAGTAAAGTAAAAGTGATTTTGGGAATATGTAAAAGGGGTAGGGATTGGATAGTGTTCATGAATATTGCATAGTGAGTGTCTAAGGTCATGGATTAGGATTGCTAGGATATTGTCTATTCAAGACATTTTTCTTTCTAAGCACATAAGTCTCCGAGATACTCTCTCATGCAAAACAAAGCTTTTTGGCAAGTCAAAATATTGGGTGTCTAAGACTGTTGAAACGGGGGAAATCATTTGTGTTCTCTACAAAGGATTTTGGTCAGATGTCAGCAACTAAAGAAATATTTTCGGGAAATAAAAACCTTTCGTAGATAAACAAGTAAAACAAGGGATCACACTTCTCGCACCATACGCAAGCATGCATTTCCAATGTTTTGGTTCACCTTCTATTTAAATAGGGCCTCTAGCCGATCTCACTAGTGGGAACGATGTGCACTAGCTAATCAACTTTCCATCCTTATACGCCAAAGCCCAACGTAAATGTAAATGAGGGTAGGGGCATGGACCACTCACCGCTTTTGGCTTAGCGCGGTCCCTCTTTCTTCTCACTTCCTAGGATAACGTCATCGAGCNAAAACCTTTCGTAGATAAACAAGTAAAACAAGGGATCACACTTCTCGCACCATACGCAAGCATGCATTTCCAATGTTTTGGTTCACCTTCTATTTAAATAGGGCCTCTAGCCGATCTCACTAGTGGGAACGATGTGCACTAGCTAATCAACTTTCCATCCTTATACGCCAAAGCCCAACGTAAATGTAAATGAGGGTAGGGGCATGGACCACTCACCGCTTTTGGCTTAGCGCGGTCCCTCTTTCTTCTCACTTCCTAGGATAACGTCATCGAGCCACCCGACTTCACATGGAGATCCATGCTTTTTCGAAGGTTAGTGCAATGGGTACTCGAATCCTAGCAAAGCGGCTCACCTCAGCTCTATTTTCTCAATTCTTGGGATCTTTTTATGTGAACAACCGACTCCAGATAAAGCTTTTTGCTTACCGAAGACTATGGTTTGGACACAACCCAACGAATTGGCTTCCCTCAATTTTAAACTCTTTGGTGATTGGCCTTTTGCCTTTTCGACTTCTCCTCGTGTCAACCCCTCATGCCTTTTTCTATTTAATGTTCAAGGGTTTTGTTTTCTCATTAAGCTCACCATTAGGCTCTCCTTTTGCCCCATGCCCTACCAAGGTTAGTTCAATTCCGGGTCTTGCTAGTTTTATCTTTCTCAAATTAAAGAGTGCACACTCCCACTTCGAGAGATCCTTGACTAAGGTCCTACGTAAATAAGAGGTGAACATCATGCAAGCAGGCAAGAATATAAACTTATTTGGCTCTAAACACTCTCATGGGTGCGAAAAGTAACTTCCTCAAAGATATTTCGAGAGTAAAAATTTTTGGGCATCTAGTCAAAATTCTCCCTAGATAACACAAATAATAACTCTCTTTTCAAAACTGCAAATGCACCTGCTTATCATTCCCAAGAGCTTCAACTTCTAATACTAAGCATGTAAGCATGTAAAGCACGAAGTGTGTCCTTTCCACACTTTAAAGTAAACATCGTCCTCGATGTTTCTATACGTACAGGGTAAAAGAACTAAACAGGGATTCTAAGGATAGACAAATAAAAATCCCTTTCCACACTTTGGAAATTGCTCTGGGATATAGGGTATGCATCAAACGATCCTATTAATCATGGCAAACTATAATATACTCATACACAAAGCTATAACGAAAATTTCCACACTTTAGAGATCAAAACGGGGCTTAAAATTAGAAAAGGGATAAGAGGATAAACCAAGTATGCATCCCTCTTTCCACACTATAGCTTCCAGCATAGGCTCGCTCCCGTTATAGATGCTCTATAAGAAATGGAGACATAACATACAAAAAGGGTTTTCGGAGTACTATTCAATTATTNGATAGTGTTCATGAATATTGCATAGTGAGTGTCTAAGGTCATGGATTAGGATTGCTAGGATATTGTCTATTCAAGACATTTTTCTTTCTAAGCACATAAGTCTCCGAGATACTCTCTCATGCAAAACAAAGCTTTTTGGCAAGTCAAAATATTGGGTGTCTAAGACTGTTGAAACGGGGGAAATCATTTGTGTTCTCTACAAAGGATTTTGGTCAGATGTCAGCAACTAAAGAAATATTTTCGGGAAATAAAAACCTTTCGTAGATAAACAAGTAAAACAAGGGATCACACTTCTCGCACCATACGCAAGCATGCATTTCCAATGTTTTGGTTCACCTTCTATTTAAATAGGGCCTCTAGCCGATCTCACTAGTGGGAACGATGTGCACTAGCTAATCAACTTTCCATCCTTATACGCCAAAGCCCAACGTAAATGTAAATGAGGGTAGGGGCATGGACCACTCACCGCTTTTGGCTTAGCGCGGTCCCTCTTTCTTCTCACTTCCTAGGATAACGTCATCGAGCCACCCGACTTCACATGGAGATCCATGCTTTTTCGAAGGTTAGTGCAATGGGTACTCGAATCCTAGCAAAGCGGCTCACCTCAGCTCTATTTTCTCAATTCTTGGGATCTTTTTATGTGAACAACCGACTCCAGATAAAGCTTTTTGCTTACCGAAGACTATGGTTTGGACACAACCCAACGAATTGGCTTCCCTCAATTTTAAACTCTTTGGTGATTGGCCTTTTGCCTTTTCGACTTCTCCTCGTGTCAACCCCTCATGCCTTTTTCTATTTAATGTTCAAGGGTTTTGTTTTCTCATTAAGCTCACCATTAGGCTCTCCTTTTGCCCCATGCCCTACCAAGGTTAGTTCAATTCCGGGTCTTGCTAGTTTTATCTTTCTCAAATTAAAGAGTGCACACTCCCACTTCGAGAGATCCTTGACTAAGGTCCTACGTAAATAAGAGGTGAACATCATGCAAGCAGGCAAGAATATAAACTTATTTGGCTCTAAACACTCTCATGGGTGCGAAAAGTAACTTCCTCAAAGATATTTCGAGAGTAAAAATTTTTGGGCATCTAGTCAAAATTCTCCCTAGATAACACAAATAATAACTCTCTTTTCAAAACTGCAAATGCACCTGCTTATCATTCCCAAGAGCTTCAACTTCTAATACTAAGCATGTAAGCATGTAAAGCACGAAGTGTGTCCTTTCCACACTTTAAAGTAAACATCGTCCTCGATGTTTCTATACGTACAGGGTAAAAGAACTAAACAGGGATTCTAAGGATAGACAAATAAAAATCCCTTTCCACACTTTGGAAATTGCTCTGGGATATAGGGTATGCATCAAACGATCCTATTAATCATGGCAAACTATAATATACTCATACACAAAGCTATAACGAAAATTTCCACACTTTAGAGATCAAAACGGGGCTTAAAATTAGAAAAGGGATAAGAGGATAAACCAAGTATGCATCCCTCTTTCCACACTATAGCTTCCAGCATAGGCTCGCTCCCGTTATAGATGCTCTATAAGAAATGGAGACATAACATACAAAAAGGGTTTTCGGAGTACTATTCAATTATTATTAACATACAAAAAGGGTTTTCGGAGTACTATTCAATTATTATAAACATACAAAAAGGGTTTTCGGAGTACTATTCAATTATTATAAGCATACAAAAAGGGTTTTCGGAGTACTATTCAATTATTATAAGTTGATAGAAATATAAAAGCAATAAAAATAACAAAAACTTAGATAATAAAGCATAAAGATAAGTAGAAATATCTGAATGGAAATGCAGAAAAGTAAAGCAGTTGGAAATGAAATAACATAAAGCGATAAAGGTAAATAAAGCAAAGTAAAGAGATAAAAGAAATAAAAGTCGGAACCCCGCGCATAGGGATCCTAATGTTCAGATGGGGCTAGCAACCATAGTAACCAATAGTCAAGAAACTCATAATCAAGTGTCAATCAGTCAGGACCGAGAAAAATCGAAGGAAGGCATCACCCATCACTGAAGGGATCGAATTCCCTGTCGAATCTAGCTTCAAGAGCGGCAATTCTTCTATCATTTTCCTCCACCGCCTGTCTCATGCGGTTGAGGTCCTCGGTGTGAACATCCTGTCTTGCGGAGATGGATGTGAAGTGGCCTTGCTGCCAAGTATGCTCCTCACGCCAATAGTTCATTTGTTCCTCATGGAGCTGTCTATGAAAATTCTGCGACACGGCCCAATCCATAGGAGTAGGGCCTTGCTCCTGTGCAGCGTCCTCCTCCTCATTCTCTTCCTCGTCCTCATCATCATCCTCATCAGAAGCCTCTAGATCAGGTGCATCATCACCTCTAAGCCTTAGTTCTGCAGCAAAGAACTCACCCACGGAGAAAGAAATTGTACAACCATCGGATCTCTCTCCCATCAACCGGTTCAGTAGGCCCAACCCAATGCACAGTTTAGTAACAAAAGGTCCAATAAACACAGTCTGAACCTTTGGTTTTTGTTGGGTTTGGAGCCATTTCCTAGCCTGAACGCCCATGTTGATACTGACATCATTCTCCAGGCACCACATGTAGAATAAGTCCTGCTTGTATACTTTATTTCTATTCGTGGTTCGGCCAGAGAGATTTACAGCAAAGGCTAATCTGATAGCCTTCAAAGCATTCCGGGTGATGAGCTTTGCCTTCAAGTTTGAAGAGTTGTATGGGGCATTGTTTGTGATGCTTCTCCAGTATCGTCTAGCAACTTCATCTGAATCAAAATCTTCTTTGAAATCTCTGAAATATGGCATGGACACGCTTGTTGCATCATGAAAACCGAGTGTAACACCCAAAGTGTTAACAGACATACTGTAGTAGTTGCCGAAAATAGTGAATGAAATAGACTCCCTTGCATCGTTGACTTCCCTTCTAATCTCCAGGGTTGCCAAGAACTCATAGGTGACAGGCGCATAGGTGGGTCCTCTCCACTGAAACAGATAGCGGAGCTGTGGGTGCCTAAGGAGCATATTCACTTCTTCCAAACAACCAAATTCCCTTAAAACATTATCCTCAAAGTGACGGCCAACAGAAAGCTGCTTCCCTTTATAGTTGTCTACTGTCGCGAGTTGAATGGGTGTCAAGTGTCGTAGTGACCTTGACCCCGGCTCTTGTATAGCCTGTTGAGCAGTAGTGTGCTGCCGTGTCCTTGATCGACTCGATTTTCCTACATCATGCTTTGATTTCTTTGCAATTTCTTTCGAGCGTCCCATCTTACAAATTATAGAAATTGTTGGTCCCAAGGGGATGGGGTACAAGTCTAGAGGGGGGGTGAATAGACTTGTATAAGATTTTGCAAATCTTTTCGACCTCTCGTGTGTATTGAACTTAGGATGTTTAGGTTCAATGCCTCACGAGGTGAAGACAAAGTTTTATGCGCAGCGGAAATGTTATCCCCTTTTAGTTAGCACGAGTTTG
>NC_044926.1:13410462-13416863 GCF_003576645.1 Ipomoea triloba | reverse complement strand
CCCCGCTTCCAGTTACTCCACCTCTCGAGCACTTGACCTTTGATCACCAAGCCCGCGTCAAGCCTCAGGTTTCTTTCGCTCGGACAGCAGCCAGGATACTTCACCTCCCTTGCTTAATACAAAGCAAGACGTTGTTGATAGTCACAGTTGAATGTAACAATCTCCAATCTGACCACAAGCTCTCGTTGAATCAACTTTGATGTAGAGCAGCTTTGGTCACCTTCTGGATGTATGACAGTTTAGCTTTGTAACTCTCTTCGAACACTAAGATGTGTTCTCTCGCTGTATTGAATATCAGGGTGATATTCCAAGTTAAGCACTTTGCACTGGAACGTTTTTATCAGACACCTCTTGTTAACCTCTTGACCTCTTTCACAACCCCTTTTTCTTCTGTGTCTTTACGTCCTTATATATGAGAGTAGAAGAATAGTTCCGTTGGAGGGAAAACTATTCCGTTTGAAATTGGTCTCCCACGCCGAACATGGGTCTTTGCACAATTTCAGCATTTTTCATGGAGTAGTGGTCTTGTAACTTGAGCCTTTTGTTTTGTAGTGAATATTCCATATTCCACTTTCTTGAGTTCATGCTTCACTTGCTTCTTTTGGATAAAGTTACTCTTTTTATGTTCCCATCATTCCTTGTTTGGGGAATCTGACCACTTCAGGATTGGTGCACTTCTTGACCGTTTGTGGTGGAGGTCTGACGTGTCATCCACTTCCGTCCATTTTGAAACCTCCCGCTCAGCACCTCTTCAATATTTTATCTCCATGATATTCTTCTTCTCCAAACTTAGAGTATTTTATCTGCACATGTTGACTAACATTCACCCTCTTGGAGAAGTGCCGGTTTATTGAGACCATAAAAGATATCTCGACCACTTGATGTTTCAATCCCATGTATCGAGAGGTCTATCTCTCGAATATTCTTTACGTCTCGAACTCGATAGGTATATCGAGAGGTCCTTACCTCTCGAACTTGGCTTGTGTCTCGAGACTTAGTTGATGTCTCGTAGACCCTTATTCCTCCAGAGTTGTCTCGTGCCTGCTTCTGATCTATCTGTTTGCTTACAACACGAAAACTTCTAAGTTGTTCAAACAAGTTTACCTTAAGCTTAAATATTTCCCGAGTTGAGCTCAAATTACCCGGTTGTATTTTCGCTCTTAGTTTACTTATCGAACTTACATTGTTTTGCCTATGTATCGAGACTTGGGGATTCTTACTTAACAGTTGGTATCATCAAAACCTATTACATGATGTTCCTAACAATTTCCCCCTTTTTGATGATGCCAACACTTATACTTACTCTATATGGCTGATTTGATAGAAAGAATTAACAAGGATTTTATTTTTCAGCGCATATGGTAAGTTTGACAACATACTCTACTAAACTATGAATAGTATAACTCACGCAACACCCCCAGCAAAAGATATATATGATTATAAGAAGGGAATGTTTACAAAGTAGAGTTTAGTAGACAGAATTGAAAGAAATAAGACCAAGAACAACATAGATAACAATACATTGAGATGAAATGGAGTTTGGACAACGAGAGCTTACTTCTTGTTGGCTTTCCTTTTCTTGTTGATGGCTTCTCGTGTCTTGATGGGGTCTTTCGGATTTACCAGGCTTAAGTATTCTTCTGTGACGTCTAGATGCCTGTAGTTCCTGTAGGCTTCCCCCACGAACTCACCATCAATTACTCCATCTTTCCACCAGGCAATGCATTCTTCTGGAGACATATAGCTGTGTGTAGATATCCCAGTGATTTTCAGAAGCTTGAATATCTCCAGAGTCAGAATTTGTTCAGTGTCTTCTCTGTTCCCAAACTTGAAGTTTGTCATGAGAAGATCTATCTTCCTTTCTTCTTCTGACTGTCGTTCTTGTCTTTTTCTTCTTCTTTCTCTGTCCTCTTCTCTCCTTTTCTCCATTTCCAGTGTATGCTGGACCCTTAGGTTTTCTGCCTGTTTAGCATCCTCCACTGCTTTGCTTATAGTTCTTGGTATTTTTGGAGGTGGTCCAGCTGGTTCACTTGCTGCCCTTTTCTTGCCCGTGGTATCCCCCTTCTTTTTCTCTTTATTTTCCCCCTTGTTGGCATCATCAGCACGGGAGAGGAGGGTGGACATACCTTCGAAGATTGCTTGAAGTTGGGCAGGGACTTGGTTCGACAGGTCATCTAGTATGGCCTTCATCACATCCTGTCGAAGTTCACTGGAACGTTGGAAGGCTCGAAGCTCTGCTCGCATCTCGGCTAATTCAGCCCTCGCACTTGCAGCCTCTGCTCGAGCTACAGCGGCTTCATCAGTGGCTTTCCGTGCTGCATCCTCAGCCCATATCGCCTGTTCGAGAAGTTCGGCATGACGACCTTGGGATTCACTTGTGCCATTAAGTGCGAAAAACCGTCAGTAACCGATGACCACGTGGCTAGCATTTATGAGAAAAGATAGCCGTTCCACCTCATATATCCGTTGAGCTTATCAAATTCACCTTTCGAAGGTGAATGATCTTCCTCATGAGTTTAAGGATCTTCCCCCTGAGTGATTGATCCCTAAACCTCCTTATTCCTCCATCTTGATCTGGTTAAGGATCTTCCCCCTGAGTGATTGATCCCTAACCCTCCTTATTCCTCCATCTTGATCTGGTTAAGGATCTTCCCTTTGATCCCTAACCCTCCTTATTCCTCCTTTCAGAAATATCAGTTTGTTATCTTTCGAAGTGACCTCTCGAACTACCCTTCTTCGAGACATAATGTATGTAGACAAACTGATCGGGTGACCTCTCGAACTACCTTTCGAACACAGATTGCGAGAGAAACAAGTTTGATTCATTTAAAAGATATCACTTGGAACATATCCTCAAGTTCATTTAGTGATTTCCAGATACATTACATATGAATCAATATCCTATTAAATTCCCTAGAAACTTTTGTTTGGCCTTGGTTAGCCTAATAGGAATCTATCGTTAAGGCGGGAACTAGCCATCTAAAGTCCTATTTGTCTAATAACAGAACTGGGGGTGGCTGTTCCCTTTTCTTGTTCTTCTCTCCGGAGCTGCTTACTAGTTGGGAGTGACCATCTTCATCGCTAATCCTCTTAGTGTCTTTGGATTAGTTATGATCACCCCTTTGACTGCTGCTGACCTCAGAAAGTCCCAACTGGTCTTCCTCTCCATTTCCCTTGGTTCTCCATTTGGTTGAGGAAGGCCCTTTTCCAGAATGTGCAGCAGTAGGAGTCCCTCTTGTGCAAGACTCTCCTCCCGATTCCAGTATCCCATCGTTGTGGATATCCTCGTATTTGGGGATCCATTCACCTTGGATGGGAATAGGATACTGGCTTGGATTATCAGGAAGCTCCGTAATCTGTTCACCCTTCGTTGATTCTGGATAGTTTTCTCCTTGAAAATCTTTGGACTTGACTGCCGGTTTCTTTCCTCTATAAAAGAATGGAACATCATCTTTTCCTTTCTTTTTCTCCATGGGAAGTTGATGGTATGAACTTCTTGAAAGAAACCTTCTTATTTATAGCCCAATAGGGTTACCACTGTTGAGTCACGGGATGCAATATGAATGACCATTCAATGTTTGTGTAACTCCAAAGCTGCCATAAAGTTGATGAAACCGCCCCTCACATGCGAAACAGTTCATGGCACTAAATACAAGAAGATAAGATTTGACCATTCATCCCAATTCTATCATTCCCAATTCTAACCTTAGTTGAGAGAATCTATTTTCACATAACGCTTTTGTGAAAATATCTGCTAGTTGCTCCTCCGTTGCAACATATTCCAAAGTGATGTCCTTTTTCTCAACGTGGTCTCGGATGAAGTGATACTTAATATCAATATGCTTTGTTCTGGAATGTAACACTGGATTGTGGGTGATGGCAATAGCACTTGTATTGTCACACATGATCTTAACCTCCTTACACTCAACCCCATAATCCAGTAATTGTTGCTTCATCCATAAAACCTGAGCACAGCAACTTCCAGCTGCTACATACTCTGCCTCAGCGGTGCTTGTAGCTATCGAATGCTGTTTCTTGCTAAACCATGAGACAAGTCTTCCACCTAGAAACTGACATGTCCCTGATGTGCTCTTTCGATCTATCTTACAGCCGGCAAAGTCCGCATCTGAATAACCCATAAGTTCGAAAGATCCACCTCTCGAATACCAAAGTCCAACACTTTGCGTACCTTTGAGATATCTAAGAATCTTTTTAGATGCATTTAAGTGACTTTCCTTAGGACTTGCCTGAAACCTAGCACATACACCTACTGCAAAGGATATATCTGGTCTACTAGCAGTTAAATAGAGAAGAGATCCGATGATACCTCGATAAGTAGTCTGATCGACCTCTCGACCTTCACTGTCGACATCGATACGTAGAGAGGTTCCCATGGGTACTTTGACTGAGGATTTCCCTTCTATATTGTATTTTCTGAGCAGATCCTTGGTGTATTTCTCCTGATTGATGAAGATGCCTTCCTTAAGCTGTCTCACTTGTAATCCAAGGAAGTAGTTTAGTTCTCCCATCATGCTCATCTCGAACTTCCCTTTCATCAATCTGGAGAACTTCTCGCACAAGTCTGGATTGGTGCTTCCAAAAATGATATCGTCCACATAGATTTGCACCAATAAGATGTGATCCCCGTCCTTAATTCTAAACAATGTTTTGTCCACTAGGCCTTTGGTGAACCCACACTGAAGTAGAAAAGAGGATAAGGTATCATACCAAGCTCTCGGAGCTTGTTTTAAGCCGTAAAGTGCCTTCTTTAATTTGTATACTTTGTCAGCTCCCACGTCCTTCAAGAAACCCGGAGGTTGTTCAACGTACACCTCTTCTTCGAGAAGTCCGTTCAGAAAAGCGCTCTTGACATCCATTTGATATACCTTAAAGTCTTTGAAGGCGGCATATGCGAGAAAGATACGTATGGCTTCGAGACGTGCCACTGGAGCGAAGGTTTCATCAAAATCTATCCCTTCCTCCTGGCAATAACCTTTGGCAACAAGTCTGGCCTTGTTCCTAACGATAACTCCATCCTCATTCATCTTATTTCTGAAAACCCACTTTGTACCAATGACATTCTGATGATGAGGTCTCGGAACTAGTTCCCAAACATCGTTCCGCTCAAACTGATGAAGTTCCTCTTGCATGGCTTGCACCCAATCTGGATCACATAGAGCCTCATCGATCACCTTAGGCTCTATTTGAGATAGAAAGCAAGCAAACATGCTTTCTCTGTATGCTGATCTGGTTCGAACTCTGTCACGTACATCTCCAATCACTTGATCAGCAGGGTGACTTCTCAGCCATCTTAGGTCGGGTTGTGGCTCCTCAGTTGATACTTCCGTTGAAGGTTGAGATGTGGGTTGAACATCTATGATCTGGATTTGATCAACTGAGTCAGGAGCTTTCTTCTTGGTAGACTCTTCATCATCTGATTCTGACTGGAGTTCCGCTACGTCTCGAACTATAGACTGCTTGTCTTCGAGAGGTAAGTTTGATCTCTCGATAGACTCTGGCCGATCTTCCTCAGCAGCTTCCGTTGTCTTTGATGGTTTATCTGTTGATGCCCTTTCATCAAAGGTAACATGTATGGACTCTTCAACCACCAAACTCCGCTTGTTGAAGACTCTGAGTGCTTTGCTTGTCGATGAGTNTTCGAAAGATCCACCTTTCGAATACCAAAGCCCAACACTCTGTGTACCCTTTAGATATCTAAGAATCTTTTTGGATGCATTTAGGTGACTTTCCTTAGGACTTGCCTGAAATCTAGCACATACACCTACTGCAAAGGATATGTCTGGTCTACTTGCAGTTAAATAAAGAAGAGATCCGATGATACCTCGATAAGTGGTTTGATCGACCTCTCGACCTTCGCTGTCGACATCGATACGTAGAGAGGTTCCCATAGGTACTTTGACTGAGGATTTCCCTTCTATGTTGTATTTCCTGAGCAGATCCTTGGTGTATTTCTCCTGGTTGATGAAGATACCTTCCTTAAGCTGTCTCACTTGTAGTCCAAGGAAGTAGTTGAGCTCTCCCATCATGCTCATCTCGAACTTTCCTTTCATCAAACTGGAGAACTTCTCGCACAAGTCTGGATTGGTGCTACCAAAAATGATATCGTCCACATAGATTTGCACCAATAAGATGTGATCCCCATCCTTAATCCTAAACAATGTTTTGTCCACTAGGCCTTTGGTGAACCCACACTGAAGTAGAAAAGAGGATAAGGTATCATACCAAGCTCTCGGAGCTTGTTTTAAGCCGTAAAGTGCCTTCTTTAATTTGTATACTTTGTCAGCTCCCACGTCCTTCAAGAAACCCGGAGGTTGTTCAACGTACACCTCTTCTTCGAGAAGTCCGTTCAGAAAAGCGCTCTTGACATCCATTTGATATAC
>NC_044926.1:13335588-13409847 GCF_003576645.1 Ipomoea triloba | reverse complement strand
GAGGATTTGATCTGTTTGCAACGTTGACATGCCTCACAGATTTTATCCTTTCGAAACGTCACTTTGGGCAGTCCTTCCACTAAGTTCCTCTTAGTAAGCTTGTTGATAGTTTTAAAGTTCAGATGACTAAGCTTACTATGCCAATCCCAGCATAAATCTTCCTTGCTCCTTGCTAGCATACATAGGGATGGTTTTGCAGACCTCCAATCCACTATGTACATGTTTCCTTTCCTTGCTGCTTCCAAGACGACTTCGAGAGATTCCTCGTTCATAATCTGACATTTGCTTTTGGTGAAGACAACTTTGTGGCCCTTGTCACAGAACTGGCTTGTACTAAGGAGATTGAACTTGAGCCCCTCAACGTAGGACACTCCTTTAATAACCAGCTCATTCTTTTGGATTTCACCAACAGCTCTTGTGCGCCCCTTCTTCTCGTTGTCGCCAAATGTCACCAAGGGACCTTCGATAGGTTGGATGTTCTCAAGCAGTGTTAGATTTCCAGTCATATGTCTCGAACATCCACTGTCAATGAACCACACGTCCCTGGTGTCCTGCAAGGAAATCAAGCAAGTTTAGGTACCCAAACTTTGGGTCCTGGTGGGTTAGTGAGTTTAGGCATCCATTTATACCTTGTGCCCATTATTCCAGGCCTAGGCGCAATGTAGCCATTGTTCGTTTGATAATTATAAGGAATGCTAGCAAAGGTTTTAGGCCTTTTTGGTGCATAAATCAACTTAGGTAGAGACTTTTCGACCAGCTTATGCACCATGCCTTTCATACGCTGTTTGGTCATGTGAAATTGCTGAAAGTGAGNTCAATCCATCCCAGATACTTAGCTTTTTTGCCAATAATCCCACCGTCCACCCCTTTATACTCTCATTTTTTGTGGTATAAATTCAGTTTCTGCTTCTCCCTTCCTCACTAAGCATACATCTTCAGATTAGAGCTGCACTTAATAACAGAAATGGGCGAAGAAGTTAAACAACAGGTTATTCGGGTTTTCTTGAATTTATTCATTCATAATGGATAGATGGTCCATTTTAAGTACTTGTTTCTGAAAAATGTGTAGTTTTCTTATTAGCAGGAAGCAGTTGAGGGAGAGGCGAAAGTAGTACAGTAGACTGTCGACGTCGTGCTTCAAAATTAGGGATTCAAAATTACAGCCGACGTCTTCCGTCTTCCGCTTCAAAACTTGTCGTCGTCTTTCGTCCATCCGTCGTCGCCGAAGGAAGCCGCCGTCGCCGTCGCCGCGAAGCCCACCATCGCTGCGAGGAGAAGCCGCCGTCGCCGCAAAGCCCACCATCGCCGCGAGGAGAAGCCGCCGTCGCCTCACGCCGTTGACTCAACCACTAGCCGCCGTCGCCTCACGCCGTCGACACAGCCACTACCCGCCGTCTCCTCACGCCGTCGCCCCTGCTGCCCTCGCCGCCGGCATTGCCTCGACTTCCTGCTTCACCGCCGGAATCGCGCCTGCTCGCCAGGTACTTTTTTTCGTTTATTTTTTATTTTATATATATATATATTTTTTTTAATATTTTAGAAATTTTGGTTATTGTTTATTTGATTAATTGTTTGTTATTGTGTGTTTTTTCTCCTAGTATTTAATGGTAAATATTGAACAAAACTTCTGTAGATGTACTGATTTGACTGCAATTTTGATATTCTTGCTCACAACCTGTTTGTAAAAATATGCATATGAGTTCAAATGAGAATCCTAATTGTAGAAGTGGGGGGCCTATTGAATTAGAGCTAAAAGGAGGAAGCACTTCTGGTGGGTTTGAACTCATAGTCTCACTTTGGTTTACTTAAATCTTAGGGATTAGAATTCATGGTTTCAGTGGATAATATGCAGAGAAGGGAAATGTTGTAAGGAGAAGTGTATCTTCCAGGTCATTGTCATCAAGAGTTGGGAGTGTCAGTAGAGGGCTTAAAAGGTCAAGTCTTTTGGTGTAGTGGTAAGCCCTTGATCCTAACAATGTTGAAACTGATTGCTTGCTTACATGTATCTTCAGGAAATGAAAGCTCAAGGTCTTACTGAAGATAAGCTGGTACTTCTGAAAGGGATAAATGGTGCTTTCAGACCAGGAGTTCTGACTGCTCTAATGGGCATAAGTGGGGCTGGAAAAACCACATTGATGGATGTCTTGGCCGGTAGGAAAACCGGTGGATATATAGAAGGAAGCATCACTATATCGGGATATCCAAAGAAGCAAGAAACATTTTCTCGAATAGCAGGCTATTGCGAGCAAACAGATATCCATTCACCTCATGTAACTGTATATGAATCTCTGGTGTATTCTGCCTGGCTTCGTTTACCTCCTGAAATCGACACTGCAACCCAAGAGGTGGAATTTAGTAGCTTTTTACTTCTTCTATGGTTTAGGAAATATTGGATGCTTAAGATAAACTAAAAGTGAATAAATTGTTTGATCTGCAGATGTTCATTGAAGAGGTAATGGACCTTGTGGAGCTCACCTCATTGAGAGAGGCACTAGTTGGACTGCCTGGAGTTAATGGTCTCTCGATTGAGCAGCGAAAGCGGCTCACAATTGCTGTTGAGCTTGTGGCTAACCCGTCGATAATATTTATGGACGAGCCAACCTCGGGGCTAGATGCTAGAGCTGCTGCAATAGTGATGAGAACAGTGAGGAACACAGTGGATACAGGTAAAACTGTGGTTTGCACCAACCATCAACCCAACATCGACATATTCGATGCTTTTGATGACAAGGATGCAGTATTGTGTAGGGGTTGATTCGTCAAAAGATATTTATGATAAAACGGAAAGTCTGTGACTCCCCGAGTGTCAGTCTCGAAGGAGGGACGTGGAGGTGTGTCAAACGTTCGGGAGTTTACTTGATTGGATCATGCATAAGATTCGAGTGTGGTGAAGGGTGGATTTGCAATTGAAGTCTTCGAACTTCTTCATGGCCACGGTGAGCTTGTTTTCCTTTTCCTGTTCGTCACCTTCACCAATTAACATCAAAGTATCCCATACCTCTTTTGCCGTTTTGCACTTTCTTACTTTTGGAAAGATGGTTTCGTCTATAGCTCTGAAGAGAATATCCTTGGCAATATTGTCCAGGTTGTTTCTCTTCCTATCATCACTGGTCCATTCTTCCCTAAGTTTTGGGATGTACTTTGGTGTTTCTTGGGTTTGAACTGCAGCCGTATTAACCATTAGGATCTTGACTGGTCCAGAAGTTATAACCTCGGCCATCTCATCATGGAGGGCTGATAAGTACGCAAGCATGCGTGTTTTCCAGTCGTCAAACCTGCTAAGATCAAAGAGAAGATGTCTCGACAACATGCTGTCCATATTGAAAAGTTATCTCGTGCTTTGAAAATATTTAAGAAGATTTTTCAAAGAAGGATCTCTAGGCAATATAAACAAAGGTTTATATCGATCAGAGAACTTGCTCTGATACCAATTGTTGGTCCCAAGGGGATGGGGTACAAGTCTAGAGGGGGGGTGAATAGACTTGTATAAGATTTTGCAAATCTTTTCGACCTCTCGTGTGTATTGAACTTAGGATGTTTAGGTTCGATACCTCACGAGGTGAAGACAAAGTTTTATGCGCAGCGGAAATGTTATCCCCTTTTAGTTAGCACGAGTTTGAGTTAGTTCGAGAGGTGCGTTTATATGCAGTGCAATCGAGAGGTTAGCGAGAGATAAAAACAGTAAGTAAATGCAAGAGAGATTTTTAAGTGGTTCGGCCAACCCGCCTACTTCCACTCTTCTTCCAGAAACTCCCTGGAAGGATTGCACTAAAAACTTCCCTTATTTAGTACAATATCGAGCGCTTGAGCTTTGATCACGAAGCCCGCCTCAAGCCTCAGGTTTTTCGCCCCGCTTCTTGTTACTCCACCTCTCGAGCACTTGACCTTTGATCACCAAGCCCGCGTCAAGCCTCAGGATCTTCACAAGACAGCTCCCAGGTTACTCCGCCTCTCCAAGGTCTTTCTCCCCGCTTCCAGCTACTCCACCTCTCGAGCACTTGACCTTTGATCACCAAGCCCGCGTCAAGCCTCAGGTTTCTTTCACTCGGACAGCTGCCAGGTTACTCCACCTCTCTTGCTTAATCCAAAGCAAGGTGTTTTTGGTTGTCACAGTTGAATGTAACAGACTCCAATCTGACCACAAGCTATCGTTGAATCAACTTCGATGTAGAGCAGCTTTGGTCACCTTCTGGATGTATAACAGTTTAGCTTTGTAACTCTCTTCGAACACTAAGATGTGTTCTCTCGCTGTATTGAATATCAGGGTGATATTCCAAGTTAAGCACTTTGCACTGGAACGTTTTTAACGGACACCTCTTGTTAACCTCTTGACCTCTTTCACAACCCCTGTTTCTTCTGTGTCTTTACGTCCTTATATATGAGAGTAGAAGAATAGTTCCGTTGGAGGGAAAACTATTCCGTTTGAAATTGGTCTCCCACGCCGAACATGGGTCTTTGCACAATTTCAGCATTTTTCATGGAGTAGTGGTCTTGTAACTTGAGCCTTTTGTTTTGTAGTGAATATTCCATATTCCACTTTCTTGAGTTCATGCTTCACTTGCTTCTTTTGGATAAAGTTACTCTTTTTATGTTCCCATCATTCCTTGTTTGGGGAATCTGACCACTTCAGGATTGGTGCACTTCTTGACCGTTTGTGATGGAAATCTGACGTGTCATCCACTTCCGTCTATTTTGAAACCTCCCGCTCAGCACCTCTTCAATATTTTATCTCCATGATATTCTTCTTCTCTAAACTTAGAGTATTTTATCTGCACATGTTGACTAACATTCACCCTCTTGGAGAAGTGCCGGTTTATTGAGACCATAAAAGATATCTCGACCACTTGATGTTTCAATCCCATGTATCGAGAGGTCTATCTCTCGAATATTCTTTACGTCTCGAACTCGATAGGTATATCGAGAGGTCCTTACCTCTCGAACTTGGCTTGTGTCTCGAGACTTAGTTGATGTCTCGTAGACCCTTATTCCTCCAGAGTTGTCTCGTGCCTGCTTCTGATCTATCTGTTTGCTTACAACACGAAAACTTCTAAGTTGTTCAAACAAGTTTACCTTAAGCTTAAATATTTCCCGAGTTGAGCTCAAATTACCCGGTTGTATTTTCGCTCTTAGTTTACTTATCGAACTTACATTGTTTTGCCTATGTATCGAGACTTGGGGATTCTTACTTAACAGTTGGTATCATCAAAACCTATTACATGATGTTCCTAACAGAAATTATCATTCATGGTAATTGGCTTTGAATAAGTCACCATTATATATGTGTAAAGTTCCTTGTCAAGATAATGGATTTCAAACATATAGGGCTAAGAATTTTTGAAAATTTCGCCATAGTTTCCCCTATATTTTGGACAGATCAAGCATAAGAATATCAACAATATCATTCCATTATCACACACATGCATAAATTCATCATAAGATATATCAATTTGATAGTCAAATAAGAAGTCAACTACAAAAGTCAAGAATTTCAAAAAGTCAACTTCATCTTCTTCCCCAAATTCAAAATTAGGGTTTTGAAATTGAAAATTCAATTTGGGCAATGTAGCATGTGAAAAGTCAAATTGATGACATATAATAGTTCTATAACAAGTTTATTCATCAATTCAAGCATCAATTTCATAATTTCAACAAGAAATCTAACAAACCCATTTGTTCATCAATGGTGTTCACACTTGAAGTTCAAGAATATACAACAATCCATCAATGTAACCATCAATAATGAAAGAAAACATCAAAGGATAGTTCTATGAAGCATTATAACCAATTTAATCATTCAAAATCATTCAAAATCATGCAAGGCATTGTAGAATAAATTTTACATTCAAACTCTTTCAAACTCATGAATATTCAAGGATAAAGAGTCAAAAAGATGAAAGATTACCTTGATGTTGATGTTTTAATCTTCTTTGAATGGTAAAAAGTGAGAAGTATGTTCAAACCTTGAGTTTGGTTCTTCCTTGCGTGGAGAGGAGAAGAGAAAAATTGATTTTGGGAGCAAAATAAGGTGGGATGGCCGAACAAGGGTTTTAAACCCGTAGGGGCCTCCACGCCGGTCACACTCGTGTGACCGTGCGTGGGAGCTCTCTGCCTCGCTCCCACGCATGGCAACACACATGTGAGCGTGCGTGGGAGGCTACTGCCTCGTTCCCACGCACGGCTACACACGTGTGAGCATCGTGTAGGTCCACTGCATCGTTTTCTTCTGATTTTTGGCCTTGCCTCTCATACCTATATCCAATTTAAGCTCTTCCAAAGCAATTTCTAGTCTCGAATCCTACAAATGAGTCCTCAAAACATGGTTCCATATGATTGTAGCAATTTATTAGAACAAAAACATTAAAAAGGAAAGTATAACAATAATGTAAAGCATTTTATTAAAATCTTGGGTTGCCTCCCCAATAATGTAAAGCATTTTATTAAAATCTTGGGTTGCCTCCCAAGTAGCGCCACGGTTTACGTCAAAATCTTGGGTTGCCTCCCAAGTAGCGCCACGGTTTACGTCATTGGCTTGGGTTGCCTCCCAAGTAGCGCCACGGTTTACGTCATTGGCTAGACGCATTATACCTGTAGCGCCACGGTTTACGTCATTGGCTAGACGCATTATACCTTGGTTTGAATTCAGCCATATTCCTTGGTGGTGGGTAAGAAGCATTTTGGTACCCATGTGTTTTTCCAAGTAAGCTTATCGTTCCTCCGCTTCGGTTTTGGTTTCACCTTTGATTTGACCTTCGCCCTTTCATCGTCATCAGCTCCTTCTTTTGCCTTCTCCTTGTCATCATTCGTGGCTTGTCCTTCGAATCTCAGGGTAATTTCTCCTGAACTAACATCTATTCGTGCACGACAAGTAGTCAGAAATGGTCTTCCAAGAATTAAGGATTCATGGGGATCATCATCTCCCATCTTACAAACAATAAAATTGACAGGCACAAGAAATTTTCCTACTCTTACTAGAACATCTTCCGCTAAGCCTTCAGGATACCGTGTGGTTCCGTAAGCTAAACGTAGAGTCAGCCTCGTCGGTTTCAAACGTGGTAATTTCAACTTTTCAAAAAGATTTAAAGACGTGACATTGATAGAAGCACCAAGATCAGCAAGAGCGTTTCTAGGTTCCATGTTCTGTATAGAACAAGGGATTAATAAAGCTCTAGGGTCACCCTTCTTTCTGGGGTTTCCCTCAGTCAAACAAGCCGAAGATTCTTGGCTTAAACATGTAAAATTATCACAAATGTCATTCTCAAACAACTCACGGCATTCTTTGCTATTGAAGAATTTTCGAATAAAAGCTTTAAATTTACCTTCTCGAGCTGTTTCCTCTTCTTTTGAGCTTTTGATGTTGTCTCTTGGTAGTTCCTTTTCTTTCAGGCCTTCTTCCGAAGTGGTTTCCTCCTTGCGTTCCTTCATTGATATGGTGCATGAACTATTCGCATTTTTTAATTCAAGATTAAGACTACAAGAGGTAGTCTTGTTTCTTTGGTCGTCTACCTTACATTGGCAAGTTCCACAGATAGCATCCATTGGATCACATTTCTCATGTGTTTCTTCTTTGGCATCAATGGCGTTGACTCTCTCTTTCGGGTTGTTTTCAGTGTTGCTTGGGAGTTGTCCGTAGTGTCGATCTGACATCATCTTAAACATCTGAGAGATTTGATTCTCAATTGTCTTTAGTGTAGCCTTAGACTCTTGGCGAAGACTAGAAATTTCTTGCCTAATCTCTTGAGTAATTTTTTGTTTCAGATTTGCCCGATCATTTTTGAGTTCCATGATCGTCCTTGTAAGTCTTTCATCTACCTCACGGATGTCATCCCTTCTCTGTTGAGTAAAATCAAGTTGAGAGTCGTATTGTGGCCTGAACTGGGTCATTTGATTTCCATTTCCTTGGTTTTGATTGTACATTAGTCTGTTCTTGTCATTTTGTCCATATGCAGGCTTCTGTCCATAGTTGTATTGTCTTTGCGCTTGATATCCGTCATTGTGGCTATTGTTCCAACTCTCTCCCTGTTTCCAATTGTTGTTTGATCTTTGGTTTTGTCCGTAAGCATTGAAGTTGGAGTTCCTTTGATAATCTATCGCCTCGACTTGTTCAGATGCAGACGTAGAAGTGCAAATATTAGTGTCATGAGGTCCTCCATAGATATTACAATAAAGTGCCAATGCCATGCAAGGCTTGGGTTTTCCTTCCATTCTTTCTACCATAGCCTGTAGCTTTTTGATTTCGTGATTCATTGCTTCGATTTTGGCCTCACTTGCCACTCGATTATCAACTTCATAAATTCCTCCATGATCTCCTCTTCGTTCATACCAACAGGATGTGTTTTTAGATATTCTCTCGATTAGTTCCTCAGCCTCTTGCAAAGCTAGGGAGACAAAGGCACCGCTGGAGGATGAGTCAAGCGACATTTTTCCTTCATCCGTCAACCCTCCATAGAATGAGCTAATCATATCCCATGGGTGCATCAGANTACGTCATTGGCTAGACGCATTATACCTTGGTTTGAATTCAGCCATATTCCTTGGTGGTGGGTAAGAAGCATTTTGGTACCCATGTGTTTTTCCAAGTAAGCTTATCGTTCCTCCGCTTCGGTTTTGGTTTCACCTTTGATTTGACCTTCGCCCTTTCATCGTCATCAGCTCCTTCTTTTGCCTTCTCCTTGTCATCATTCGTGGCTTGTCCTTCGAATCTCAGGGTAATTTCTCCTGAACTAACATCTATTCGTGCACGACAAGTAGTCAGAAATGGTCTTCCAAGAATTAAGGATTCATGGGGATCATCATCTCCCATCTTACAAACAATAAAATTGACAGGCACAAGAAATTTTCCTACTCTTACTAGAACATCTTCCGCTAAGCCTTCAGGATACCGTGTGGTTCCGTAAGCTAAACGTAGAGTCAGCCTCGTCGGTTTCAAACGTGGTAATTTCAACTTTTCAAAAAGATTTAAAGACGTGACATTGATAGAAGCACCAAGATCAGCAAGAGCGTTTCTAGGTTCCATGTTCTGTATAGAACAAGGGATTAATAAAGCTCTAGGGTCACCCTTCTTTCTGGGGTTTCCCTCAGTCAAACAAGCCGAAGATTCTTGGCTTAAACATGTAAAATTATCACAAATGTCATTCTCAAACAACTCACGGCATTCTTTGCTATTGAAGAATTTTCGAATAAAAGCTTTAAATTTACCTTCTCGAGCTGTTTCCTCTTCTTTTGAGCTTTTGATGTTGTCTCTTGGTAGTTCCTTTTCTTTCAGGCCTTCTTCCGAAGTGGTTTCCTCCTTGCGTTCCTTCATTGATATGGTGCATGAACTATTCGCATTTTTTAATTCAAGATTAAGACTACAAGAGGTAGTCTTGTTTCTTTGGTCGTCTACCTTACATTGGCAAGTTCCACAGATAGCATCCATTGGATCACATTTCTCATGTGTTTCTTCTTTGGCATCAATGGCGTTGACTCTCTCTTTCGGGTTGTTTTCAGTGTTGCTTGGGAGTTGTCCGTAGTGTCGATCTGACATCATCTTAAACATCTGAGAGATTTGATTCTCAATTGTCTTTAGTGTAGCCTTAGACTCTTGGCGAAGACTAGAAATTTCTTGCCTAATCTCTTGAGTAATTTTTTGTTTCAGATTTGCCCGATCATTTTTGAGTTCCATGATCGTCCTTGTAAGTCTTTCATCTACCTCACGGATGTCATCCCTTCTCTGTTGAGTAAAATCAAGTTGAGAGTCGTATTGTGGCCTGAACTGGGTCATTTGATTTCCATTTCCTTGGTTTTGATTGTACATTAGTCTGTTCTTGTCATTTTGTCCATATGCAGGCTTCTGTCCATAGTTGTATTGTCTTTGCGCTTGATATCCGTCATTGTGGCTATTGTTCCAACTCTCTCCCTGTTTCCAATTGTTGTTTGATCTTTGGTTTTGTCCGTAAGCATTGAAGTTGGAGTTCCTTTGATAATCTATCGCCTCGACTTGTTCAGATGCAGACGTAGAAGTGCAAATATTAGTGTCATGAGGTCCTCCATAGATATTACAATAAAGTGCCAATGCCATGCAAGGCTTGGGTTTTCCTTCCATTCTTTCTACCATAGCCTGTAGCTTTTTGATTTCGTGATTCATTGCTTCGATTTTGGCCTCACTTGCCACTCGATTATCAACTTCATAAATTCCTCCATGATCTCCTCTTCGTTCATACCAACAGGATGTGTTTTTAGATATTCTCTCGATTAGTTCCTCAGCCTCTTGCAAAGCTAGGGAGACAAAGGCACCGCTGGAGGATGAGTCAAGCGACATTTTTCCTTCATCCGTCAACCCTCCATAGAATGAGCTAATCATATCCCATGGGTGCATCAGATCTTGTGGGCATTGCCTTTTAAGAACTTTAAATCTTCGCCAAGCCTCTCCCAAACTTTCAAGTCTTCCTTGTTTGAATTCTTGTATCAGCCTTCTAATCCTCATAGTTTTTGTAATGGGAAAGAACTCGTTCATGAATTCACGATGCAACTGTTGCCACATTCTGAAATGATTGTCGTCTTGGCTTTCCAACCATCGTGCTGCCTCTCCTATAACTGAAAATGGGAATAATTTAAGTCGAACTATTTCCTCGCTAACGCCTTCTTGTCTGTACATCCCACATGCTTGTATAAACCTTGTGATGTGTGCATTGGGATCTTCAGATGGTAATCCCGAGTATTGACTGTTCTGAACCAGTGCGAGAATAGTTGGATGCACGTGAAAGTTGACATTCTCCATTGGAGGTACATAGATCGAGTTGTGCATGTTAAAATCTGGAGTCATGTAATCTGCAATTGATCTTTGTGGTTCTTGAGGGTTTCCATAATATTCCTCTTCATGAATGTTCTCTTGATTATTTGCTCTGTTAGCTTGCGGTTCTTCAATGATTGGTTCTTCATGGTTAATCGGTACTTGTGGATTGATTGGAACTGGGGGTGGATTTGGTACTGCTGTGCCTCTTCCTTGTGGGTTTCTTATTGCGCTTGATGAAGCCATTAGTGATCCTTGGGTATTTTTCCTTCTAGTTGCTCTATTAATTTCAGGAATGTAGGGTAGTAAACCTTGATTTCCTTTTGCTCTCGTGTGCATTCACCTAGTAAAATTGTCAACGAAACGAAAATTTCCACAATTGACTAGAAGTAGTCAATTGGGTTAGTAGCAAAAACAAGTAATAATAAAACAAGATTAAGTGGAATGGATTAACATTTCTCAAATCTAGCATTCATGCAATCAAAATAAACAAAAACATATGACAACCTATTGCCCTCCCCGGCAACGGCGCCATTTTGACATTGGAGTTTTGTGAGTAGGGTTGAGATGTCAAAAGATATTTATGTTAAAACGGAAAGTCTGTGACTCCCCGAGTGTCGGTCTCGAAGGAGGGACGTGGAGGTGTGTCAAACGTTCGGGAGTTTACTTGATTGGATCATGCATAGGACTCGAGTGTGGTGAAGGGTGATTTGTGAGTGAGAGTAGTTCATTGGTTGGTTTGAGTGCAAGAGAGTAGTAAAGTAAAAGTGATTTTGGGAATATGTAAAAGGGGTAGGGATTGGATAGTGTTCATGAATATTGCATAGTGAGTGTCTACGGTCATGGATTAGGATTGCTAGGATATTGTCTATTCAAGAGTGTGTTGTCTTAGTCCTTTTCTACCTTGTGTACTAAGGCTTCTTTGACTTAGGAGTGCCTTCAAGCATCCAAAGTTCTAAGAGGAATTTTATCAAACACTTGAGCTACACACTATCCTATTATTCTTAAGAAGTCCATAGGAACTTTGATTGTGTAAAGCTTCAAATCCTAACTCTAATCAAAGACATGAAAGAGTCAAGAGCTCAATCTCTCATCTAGATTGGCCAAATCCAAACAAGATATCATCAAAACAACAATCAAAAGACAAGAATAGATAATCCATCAACACAAACTCATAGATCCAAGATATAGAAATAAGATCATCACAAAAGCAATATTCAATCACAGACTCCAAATCCCTAGACTAAATTAGCTACTCATGATATGAAATGCAAGCAAAAGCTAATTTAATCCAAGAACAAGATAGCTAAAATTATAGAAATGAAATAGAGATCACCTAGATAGAAGAAGATCTTCAATCCAAGCTTGTTGTCTTCTACAATGGAGATTGATCTTATCTAAAAACTAAGAAAAATGGAGAAAGTTCTCCAAAGGAAAAACTAAGAAAAGGGAAAACTAAAATTCTGGAATCCTCCTTTGGAAATTCATCAAAGGGGTTTAAATAGTCTCCGAAATGACAACCCTAGCTAAAATTCGCGCATCACGCCTCCACGCCTCTCACACGCGTGTGAGCGTGCGTGGGGAGCTTCTGGAAAGTTTCCACGCTTGCTCACACGCGTGTGGCCTCCCAGTTTGGTCCTCCGGGGCTCCGCTTTTGCCTGGTTTGCTCTTTAAGTTTATCTTTTGGTCCTATTTGCTCCCGGGGCTCCTGTTTTACTTCCTTTGAGCTATAAGTAGCTTCTGTGCATCAGTTAGTAATTTTCAAGCATTTACGCATATGATTTACCAAATAAGGATGCTATAGACGCGATAAAACACCCTAAAATGTACCTGAAATAAGGGTATCTCGGAGTCTTATCAAACATCCAATTGTTCAGAAACCTGTTGATCCTAGCCTCTTCNGGTTGGTTTGAGTGCAAGAGAGTAGTAAAGTAAAAGTGATTTTGGGAATATGTAAAAGGGGTAGGGATTGGATAGTGTTCATGAATATTGCATAGTGAGTGTCTACGGTCATGGATTAGGATTGCTAGGATATTGTCTATTCAAGAGTGTGTTGTCTTAGTCCTTTTCTACCTTGTGTACTAAGGCTTCTTTGACTTAGGAGTGCCTTCAAGCATCCAAAGTTCTAAGAGGAATTTTATCAAACACTTGAGCTACACACTATCCTATTATTCTTAAGAAGTCCATAGGAACTTTGATTGTGTAAAGCTTCAAATCCTAACTCTAATCAAAGACATGAAAGAGTCAAGAGCTCAATCTCTCATCTAGATTGGCCAAATCCAAACAAGATATCATCAAAACAACAATCAAAAGACAAGAATAGATAATCCATCAACACAAACTCATAGATCCAAGATATAGAAATAAGATCATCACAAAAGCAATATTCAATCACAGACTCCAAATCCCTAGACTAAATTAGCTACTCATGATATGAAATGCAAGCAAAAGCTAATTTAATCCAAGAACAAGATAGCTAAAATTATAGAAATGAAATAGAGATCACCTAGATAGAAGAAGATCTTCAATCCAAGCTTGTTGTCTTCTACAATGGAGATTGATCTTATCTAAAAACTAAGAAAAATGGAGAAAGTTCTCCAAAGGAAAAACTAAGAAAAGGGAAAACTAAAATTCTGGAATCCTCCTTTGGAAATTCATCAAAGGGGTTTAAATAGTCTCCGAAATGACAACCCTAGCTAAAATTCGCGCATCACGCCTCCACGCCTCTCACACGCGTGTGAGCGTGCGTGGGGAGCTTCTGGAAAGTTTCCACGCTTGCTCACACGCGTGTGGCCTCCCAGTTTGGTCCTCCGGGGCTCCGCTTTTGCCTGGTTTGCTCTTTAAGTTTATCTTTTGGTCCTATTTGCTCCCGGGGCTCCTGTTTTACTTCCTTTGAGCTATAAGTAGCTTCTGTGCATCAGTTAGTAATTTTCAAGCATTTACGCATATGATTTACCAAATAAGGATGCTATAGACGCGATAAAACACCCTAAAATGTACCTGAAATAAGGGTATCTCGGAGTCTTATCAAACATCCAATTGTTCAGAAACCTGTTGATCCTAGCCTCTTCATCCATCGTTATAATAGTGGTCAGGGATTGAGGGTCAAAATAATTCATCCTCTATTCGTTTAAGTCTGTCCCCTTTTTTCTCGTTTTTGATGTGTAAACTAAATTGCTAAGGATAATGATTAATTGTCTCTATGAATTGGTGCATCTCCATCCAAAATGCTTAGATAATTATCGAATGTGCTTTCTTCCAAATCGTTGTGGGCTGTAGGAATTGAAATGCATAATTTTGACTTCTCTTCCTCCATCAGTTTTAATGAAAGGTGACTACAAGAGTGGCGTATCAAAGAGAGTGTTGCAAGCATGAAACGAGATCGAATACAGGTTTTCTTTAAAAATAAATCTATAGTTGATAGATGAATGATTTTGTGATGTTTAATTGGTCTCTCTCATGAAAATTTTAAATTAATTACGAACTGGTAGAAAATCAGTGTGGTTTTTTGACGCAGTATTGTATATTTTTGCACTCTCTTATGGGTTCAGATATTCAAAATCTAATGTTGTAAGTATATATATTGCAAAAGTTGGTCGGTTAATTAAGTTCTATTGTTAGATATCTTTTCTACACCATTAACATGTAATATGCATTTTTATTATATAATAATTGACATTATATTTATTTTAAAANGGTTGGTTTGAGTGCAAGAGAGTAGTAAAGTAAAAGTGATTTTGGGAATATGTAAAAGGGGTAGGGATTGGATAGTGTTCATGAATATTGCATAGTGAGTGTCTACGGTCATGGATTAGGATTGCTAGGATATTGTCTATTCAAGAGTGTGTTGTCTTAGTCCTTTTCTACCTTGTGTACTAAGGCTTCTTTGACTTAGGAGTGCCTTCAAGCATCCAAAGTTCTAAGAGGAATTTTATCAAACACTTGAGCTACACACTATCCTATTATTCTTAAGAAGTCCATAGGAACTTTGATTGTGTAAAGCTTCAAATCCTAACTCTAATCAAAGACATGAAAGAGTCAAGAGCTCAATCTCTCATCTAGATTGGCCAAATCCAAACAAGATATCATCAAAACAACAATCAAAAGACAAGAATAGATAATCCATCAACACAAACTCATAGATCCAAGATATAGAAATAAGATCATCACAAAAGCAATATTCAATCACAGACTCCAAATCCCTAGACTAAATTAGCTACTCATGATATGAAATGCAAGCAAAAGCTAATTTAATCCAAGAACAAGATAGCTAAAATTATAGAAATGAAATAGAGATCACCTAGATAGAAGAAGATCTTCAATCCAAGCTTGTTGTCTTCTACAATGGAGATTGATCTTATCTAAAAACTAAGAAAAATGGAGAAAGTTCTCCAAAGGAAAAACTAAGAAAAGGGAAAACTAAAATTCTGGAATCCTCCTTTGGAAATTCATCAAAGGGGTTTAAATAGTCTCCGAAATGACAACCCTAGCTAAAATTCGCGCATCACGCCTCCACGCCTCTCACACGCGTGTGAGCGTGCGTGGGGAGCTTCTGGAAAGTTTCCACGCTTGCTCACACGCGTGTGGCCTCCCAGTTTGGTCCTCCGGGGCTCCGCTTTTGCCTGGTTTGCTCTTTAAGTTTATCTTTTGGTCCTATTTGCTCCCGGGGCTCCTGTTTTACTTCCTTTGAGCTATAAGTAGCTTCTGTGCATCAGTTAGTAATTTTCAAGCATTTACGCATATGATTTACCAAATAAGGATGCTATAGACGCGATAAAACACCCTAAAATGTACCTGAAATAAGGGTATCTCGGAGTCTTATCAAACATCCAATTGTTCAGAAACCTGTTGATCCTAGCCTCTTCATCCATCGTTATAATAGTGGTCAGGGATTGAGGGTCAAAATAATTCATCCTCTATTCGTTTAAGTCTGTCCCCTTTTTTCTCGTTTTTGATGTGTAAACTAAATTGCTAAGGATAATGATTAATTGTCTCTATGAATTGGTGCATCTCCATCCAAAATGCTTAGATAATTATCGAATGTGCTTTCTTCCAAATCGTTGTGGGCTGTAGGAATTGAAATGCATAATTTTGACTTCTCTTCCTCCATCAGTTTTAATGAAAGGTGACTACAAGAGTGGCGTATCAAAGAGAGTGTTGCAAGCATGAAACGAGATCGAATACAGGTTTTCTTTAAAAATAAATCTATAGTTGATAGATGAATGATTTTGTGATGTTTAATTGGTCTCTCTCATGAAAATTTTAAATTAATTACGAACTGGTAGAAAATCAGTGTGGTTTTTTGACGCAGTATTGTATATTTTTGCACTCTCTTATGGGTTCAGATATTCAAAATCTAATGTTGTAAGTATATATATTGCAAAAGTTGGTCGGTTAATTAAGTTCTATTGTTAGATATCTTTTCTACACCATTAACATGTAATATGCATTTTTATTATATAATAATTGACATTATATTTATTTTAAAATTATTTCTTCTTTAATTTTCTATATTTATTTTAATAATAATATAGTTATCTAATCATAATAATATACAAAATTGTCTAAGACTACGAATTGGATTCCAAAAACACATTTTCATGACATTGATATTGCCTAATATTCTTATTAATTATTTCCAACATAATTATTTCAATTCCTAGCCGAAGTTAATGTACCAAAATATTAATTATTTATTAACTTAATTTTCTAATAATATTCTTATTTTATATTTAAGGTATAATATTATTAGTACAAAAATAGATTATCACTCCCTTCTTTTGAGTAATTATTATGATATTTTTATGATTTTTTTTATACTTGCCATTATAAAGTATAATTGATTTTGTATTAATATTTTATTATGGTAATTCTCATCACCTACTCCCATGTGATTTTTATGATTATTTTATGATAATCTATATACATATTTTTATATTAAGGTAAATAATATTATTGGCACAAAATAAATTATAGTTATCTTTTTTTTAGGTGCAAATACTTAACTTAATAATTAAATGTTAATATAATTGCCTAATATTTATCTATTGTAATCATTATGGTAATTCACATTCCCTTCTTCCATGTAATTATTTAACTAATATATATAAAAGTATAATATTATTATAATTATAACTAAAGAATAATTGAATAATTTTTTCGGTATATATATATATATATTAAATTTTCCTAATATAATTTATATCTAATTGATTTTGAGACTAATATATAAATCATATTACATTTCAAGATTTTTTTTTACCTTACCATAATTCATCATTTTTCATTGTATCTCTTGCTTCTTTCAACCCCATAATTAAAACTCTACCCATAATGGTTCTTACTTTCATTTTACTCAATGAAATAAATGCCTAAAGTACTGCTTAGACAATTAGGGTACGATTGATTCGATTGTACGGGGTGTTAGGGTTAAAAAATTGAGATAATTTTTTGTTTTGTTTTTTTTTTTTTGTCGAAAACAATTTTAATGAGCTGCTGTAAATATATATGTATTTTTGGTTTATTTCATTGGACTTTCTATTTATTCATTTATTTATTGTATTTTATTTATTTATTTATTTACTTAGATGACTAAAATAATAGCAATGATTATATTTTACATCTATCTATATTATTAAATGACATGTATAGAATATATGTGGACTATGCATATTACTGACATATTTTATGTATGTGTAATTAATTTGCATAATTATGTTTATCTTCTAGGCACATTTGATTTATTTAAATTCAAATGTTTTAAAATCATGTGTTGTATCTAATAACATAATGTTTTATAATATGTTTTTTTGGTAAAATATTGTGACGATCAATATATACAAGCAATTCAATATTACAAGAGAACAAATATTATATTGAGTGATATTTTTACACTAATCACATAATAAAATAATTGTACACATTTAATATTAGAATTTTTTTTATTATTCTATCTTTAATTTTATTATCTAAATATATAATTTAAAATTTTTATCCGTGCATCGCACGGATAATTGAGCAATTATTTGCTTGAATTCAAGCAAGGATAACATTAGAAAACATAATCGATCCAACCATTTTCATCATTTGCACTATATAATATTGATGATATAATTTAGAGTCATTTCCATTTTTGGTCCTACTGTTATTGAAGCATTGCCAATTTTAGTCCACTTCATTAATTTTTGCCACATTATGACCAATCTTATTTAGTCCTTGCCACTTTTAGTCCACCGTTAAAATTTTCGTCAAATAACCGTCCAAAACAAGGGTATTTTGATCTTTTCATGCTTTGATCATCTTGTTTACCCTTTGTAGTGGGTTTCCTTACAGATTTCTATCCAATGAAGAGGTCCGGCGAAAGCCATGTGAGCCACACTACAAAGCCATGGCTTTCGCCGGACCTCTTCAATGGAGGAAAATGTGTAAGGAAAACCACTACAAAGGGTCAAGGAGATGACCAAAGCATGAAAAGACCAAAATACCCCTATTTTGGACGGCAATTTGACGAAAATTTTAACGGTGGACTAAAAGTGGCAAGGACTAAATAAGACTAGTCATAATGTGGCAAAAATTAATGAAGTGGACTAAAATTGGCAATGCTTCAATAACAGTAGGACCAAAAAAGAAAATGACTCATATAATTTATATAATTATATATCGATCTAAATATTCTTAAAACATTATAACAAAATTTATTCCGTGCAACGCACGGGCGAAAATACTAGTATTTATTAAAACCTGAATTTTTTTATTATCTAAAATCCCTAATATAAGAATGCGAAGTAAGTAGTACATGTTCTAGAATGCTTCAAAAGTGCGATGAATACTACGGTTGACTGTGCTTGAAAAAATGCCAGCGAACAATGCTGTGAAGGACTGCTAGAATGGACGATGAAGGTGCGATAACGGCGAAAATGGTGAAATCGTGGATGAAGAAGACAAATCGCAGATGAAATGGTGAAAGACGGTAGAGTGCACGAAAATATAACAATTTCATTTATATATTTTTCGAAAATTAAAAAAAAAATCTTATTGGCTAAGGAAAACGGTGCCACTAACGGCATCGTTATCCCCAGCTCGTGAAACGGCGTCATATTTGACCTAGGTCCACCTTGCAAGGTGGACCTGGGTCCACGGCATAACAATTGCTCTGATACTATTCCAAATGAATAATTATAGGATTGAATAGTGGTGGTAGGAGCATTGATTCTTTGAGTTTGACGAATGAATAATCAACTCATTTTACTATGGGTGTGCAAACTTCGGTAAATTTTCAGTTAACTGACCGAATTGACAAAGTTCAGTTAACCGTTTTTTAACCAAACTTTTTCGGTTCGGTTAATGGTTAAAGATTTTTTAAAATTTCAGTTAACGGATAATTCGGTTTGAAACTTCGATGAACCAAAATTTTAAATATACATATAAATAAATAAATATATATATAATCTAATATGTAAAATACCTATAAATTTGTAGTGTTATTATGATATTGTTTTTATATATTTTCTTATGGATTTATTATTATATTTATTATTTTAATTGAATTTATTATTATATGTATTATTTTTAGGATCTAATCAGATTAACCCAAAAGAACTTAAATTCAGTTAATTCGGTAACACAAATTTCAATTCAATTAATGATTAAAATTTTAAAAACTTCATGTAACAATTCGGTTAACCTATTGAACACCCTGCCTAACATTTTACAGAGGAAGTACTCCCTCCGTCCCATTTTACCTGTCTTACTTTCCTTTTTAGTTTGTTCCAAAATAGTGTCCTCTTTCTAAAATTGAACATAACTATCATTCTACATTTCCCAATTTACCCTTTTGACTTTTCAACTTTTTAGACCATTAATGAGACAATTACAATTATACTTTGTACAAATTATACTTATTTTTGAAGGGCAAAATTGAAAAATTAGTATCATTTGTTATGTTGTATTAAAAACCGTGCAAAAAGTAAATGAGACAAACAATTAGGGACGGAGGGAGTACTAATTTTCACTTTGCAAAAAAATTTTCAGTTAGTTATGCCAATTGCCAAGCAACCTATTGTCACTTCTGCTTGATCTCAAGCTCTCAGCGGCGTCAACACGAACCTCTAGCAGGTAGCTGTACTACATGTTGAATGCACCGCACACACCTGACAAATCCAGTCTCTCTAACCCAAGCATTTATCACCCTACTACAGAAATGCAAATCAATCTCAGACCTCAGGCAAATCCACGCAATGCTCACTGTGTTCGGCCTCTCCCAAGAAAGCCCATTCGCTTCAAGAATCCTCTCGCTAGCAGCAATGTCCGATCCTTCAATCGATTATGCCCATCGCTTATTCCTTCAACGCCCTAACCCAACTGTCAGGGACTACAATGCTCTCATTAGAGGCCATTCCCACAGCAAGAACCCAAACAAGTCTGTATTTTTATTTGTTGAAATGCTGCGGAACGGTGTCCTCCCCGACCACCTCACGTACCCTTTTCTTATCAAGGCTTTGGCCCAGCTTTCGAAGCCAAGAGTTGGCGGGAGTGTTCATGGGCGTGCGGTGAGAGATGGGTTTGTTGAGGATATGTTTGTTTTGAATTCTTTGATTCATTTGTATGGCTCTTGTGGTGATATTTTGTCTGCAAGGAAGGTGTTCGATGAAATTCCCCTGAAGAATTCGGTGTCGTGGAACTCGATGTTGGATGGGTATGCGAAATCTGGGGACGTTGTTTCGATGAGGGAGGTGTTTGAAAGGATGCCTGAGAGAGACGTGGTGTCATGGAGCTCACTGATTGATGGGTACGTCAAGGATGGGGAGTATGCGGAGGCTTTGGCTGTTTTTGAAAGAATGAAGCAAGTTGGGCCAAGGGCTAATGAGGTGACCATGGTGAGTGTTTTGTGTGCTTGTGCTCACTTGGGAGCTCTAGAGCAGGGGAGGATGATGCATAGTTACGTGGTTGAGAATAAGTTGCTCATGACTCTAGTTTTGAGGACATCAATCATAGACATGTATGCCAAGAGTGGTGCAATAGAGGATGCATTGTTGGTTTTTCGCAGCGCTTCAATGAGAAATACTGATGTGCTGATTTGGAATTCTATGATTGGAGGGCTAGCAGCCCATGGTCTTGTTTGGGAGTCATTGAAAATGTACAAGGAGATGCAGAGTTTAAAGATTCAACCAGATGAAATCACATACTTGTGCTTGTTGAGTGCTTGTGCACATGGAGGTTTAGTGAAGGAAGCTTGGTGTTTCTTCGATTCTTTGGGCAAAAATGGCACGAAACTGAAGAACGAACAGTATGCTTGCATGATTGATGTTTTAGCCCGCGCTGGTCAGTTAACGGAAGCTTACCAGTTAATGTCTAGAATGCCTATGGAACCATCTGCTTCCATGTTAGGTGCACTACTTAGTGGCTGTCTGAATCACAGAAAACTAGACCTTGCAGAAATAGTGGGAAAGAAGTTGATTGAATTGGACCCTTGTCACGATGGTCGTTATGTTGGCCTTTCAAATGTGTATGCACTAAAGAAATGCTGGTACGAAGCAAAAGCGGTGAGAGAAGCCATGGAAACAAGAGGGGTCAAGAAGTTTCCTGGTTTTAGTTTCGTGGAGACTCTTGGAGCCCTTCACAGATTCGTAGCTCATGACAAAACACACCCCAAGTCAGAAGAAATCTATATAATGTTACACCTAGTGTTGTGGAATATGAAGTCTGTTACTGATTTTGAAGTACAAGAATACGAGTAGTGATATGGATCACATGTAAGTGCTTATGGTGATTGGTTCATTCTATAAGAGATTTATAAATTGGGATACACATATCTCGAGTCATTGCAGAAATGTTAACTTGGAATCTGCAAATCTGAAATGGGAGAGCATTGTAAAATGTTGATGATCCATGAGTTGTGCTTGATTTTGTATTCTGGTACGAGAACAGTAACTTATGCAATTGTTGGCAGTGAGTGGAAGAAAATAAGAACTTAGGATTGAAGTTCTTGCTATTGGTAAATAGTTAATCCAAGTAGATGTTAAAGATTTGGTTTCGAGCGGTGCATTGGTCGGCGGTAGTAGCAAGTAGCAGTTGATGGCTATGAAATGGGGGAATGAATTTCTATTGAAAACAGCCAAACCTTTGGGTGGAACGAGCCATTCGCCTTTTAGATGGGGCTTGGTAGATAGGAAAGTTCTGCAAATTTAAAAGGTGGGAATATGGTGGCAAATTTTACTGTGAAATTGTAGCGTGTACCAGGAAGGAAAGCAGCGTCGAATTATTTTAAATACATTTCACGTTGATTTGACAATATACGTGATTGTATGAGGCTATGAGCTCTGTTTTGTAGTTTTATTTTCGACACACTAGTTTCATTATAATAACAGTAGAGTATCATTTTAATTACACATCAGGTTTATGTGACAATATAGTTTATTTTATGAGCTCTGCTTTTTTGTTTTATTTTCCATACACATTATTTTTACTATAGTAACACTAAAGTATAATTTTAATTACATTTTGAGTTCATTTAACAATATATGTTATTGTATGGATTATGTTTTTTAGTTTCATTTTCCACACACATTAGTTTAATTATAGTAACGCTGAATTGTCATTTTAATTACACTTTAGATTATCTGACAATATATGTTATTACACAAGTTATGTTTTTTAGTTTCATTTTTCATATATACCAATTTCATTATAGCTGGGAATATATACTCCGAGTATACGACTCTAAGTACTCTATACGTATGTTCGGTATATTGTACGGGGATGAGCCTATAAAGAGGCACTAACCCTTCAAGTGGGCATTTTCCCTTCTCTTTTTCTCTCTAGAAGCATTCTAGATCCCAAGTTCTCCCTTCTTTCTAAGTTATTACTCAAAGCACAATCAATAAAGAGATGAATTGAGGACTAATTTTCTTATCTACTTTATGCTTTACATATTTTCAATGTACTTCAATGCAAAGGGGAATCATTCCTTATCAGTTGTGTTTGGAAGCACGTGATAATGAATATTTAAATAACTGATAATGAACTTGTGATCTATAATAGTGCACTTAAATGTGTGTTATTAAGTAGATTTGCTTATTTGATACCATTTAAAGAAAGAGACTCGTGGAAAAGAAAATAATTTTTTTTAAAAAAATAAATAAACCAGCTTTCATTAACAAAGGTCCGAAGACAAAAAGGGAAAGAAAACTTCCGAAGATGATTTTTGGGTAAACATTTCGAAAGATAAAGATCTGAAAGATTATTTAAAAAAAATTCAAGTTATTTTTTGAGTTTCGAGGCTGACATAATTGGAAAAGCCGTTTGAATATTGGGTAAAAAGAAGTATGATTTGACTGGTAAAATTTGCCTGGGTACCGTTAGTAAATGAATGCATCAAACTATCAATTATGAAATATTATATGGAGTGGACCATCTGGATGGGTGTGGGTCTAACCAGTCAACAACAGTCTCGTCAAGCTCAAGAGAAACCCAATCCCTGTCTGTCCGTCACAGCTCCCAAACCCCTCCTTCCAATGGCGGACTACGAGGCACCCACCGGCGCCCTGATCCACCACGAGACCGCCCTGCAGGCCCTCAACACCATCATCCAGCTCCATTTCGAGAAGACCCTCGAGAAGAAACGCGCAGTTGACCTCCAGAAGAAGGAGCTATGGAAGATGTTCCAGCTCTTCTTCCTCTTCCTGTCCCTGGTTTTCCTGGGCCAAGCCCAGTCGCCCAGGCTGCAGTGCCGCCACTGCTGGGTCCCCATCGGCCTGCTCTCCATGGCCCACCTCATCTTCTACGTCTCCGTGGCCCAGACCCTCAGGTGCATCAATGGCTTCAAGTACCAGCGGCGCTGCCACAAGCTCACGCTGGGCCTCGCCACCGAGCGCCTGCGGCGGCTCAAGATGCGGATGAGCAGCGGCGGCGCCGGCGCCGAGGACGAGATCGCTGAGGAGTTTGAGATACATTACCAAGAACCGCCTGAGAGTTACTTTGGTAAGTTCAAGAGGAATTGGGCTTTGCATTTTGGATTCTTGATCTTCATCTATGTTTTCATGATCTCTTCCTCTGTTGTTCTCCTTTGCTTCTAGGGATTTCTCTTTCTCTCTCTCTCTTTTTTTTTTTTGGGTACAATTTGTTAATTTGTTATTAGGGGCTTAATCAATTTTGTTAATGTAGCAGAATAATCTGTATCCTTCTTATGATAATATCTACGGTTGAGATTTGTGATTGCCATGGTTTTAGTTTCTTAGCTTTTTTTCTTGGAAAAATTTCATAATAAAATTAGGAAAATTCTAAAGCAGTTAGTATTGGTATCGATTGAAAAGAGTAAATTTTTAGGGAAAATTGCACTTTTCATTCTCAAATTATAAGATAATTGTAGGACTATACATTCTTCTGGATCATGTTTGCCTTTTGTCCTTAATCTATAATTAACGTTGTAAATTACTTAATTCTCGTCCTTAATTTATAATTGGCATTGAAAATTTTGTCACTAATATTTTGTTAGAAAAAAAAATAAAAATTTACAACGCCAATTATAAGTTTATAACTTAAAAATGAAAAGCGAGTACAATTAACAAGTTGTGACCAATACTACAATTACTTTATAATTTAGACACGAATAGTGTAATTTTTTAATTTTTCTAAATTATAATCCCTAAAAAGGTAAAGTGTAACTTTTAGTTAACTTGTAACTTTACAAGGTGCATTTGACCCAAGCTATAACAGTCGTTGAATCCGGTGGACCACTTTCATCTCTATTTGAAAATTTTGCTATTGTTAACATTTTTAATGATAAAACATTGTAATTAAAAAGAATTGAATCGTTTTAATTTCATTACTATTGCTTTACATAGCGATTGGTTGGAAGGAGGGAATTAGTGAAGAAAAGAATTATAATTTGGTGGAAAAAAGAATAAAATAAAAATTTAAATTACATTATTTGATAGACATTAATATAATACTTGAGAATTAAAAGGGATGAAGCAAATAAAAATTAAAATGCCCTTGTATAAATATAACACATAGTATAATAAGAAGAAGGATAAAATAGTTATTCATTGTAAAATTACAATTATATTCTACCAAACACCCCTTTACTCTCACTGCTTCTCAAGATTCACTTTTAGAAGCTAAAAATTATTTTAAGTAGATAGAAGTAGTTGAAGGAAAGTAGAAACTAATGTAAAATATGTTACCTTTTTTATTTTTTTTATTTTTGCGAAATTCTCCAATAAAGTTGATCCATCTATACAGGTATTTAATTGAGCATGGCAAGTAATTAAAGCTTTTAAGCTTGTGCTTTGCTGGTAGATAGGGACAGCAGAATGAGCAGATTGAGACAATAGTTACTGTTAGACGACAACTGCTGCTCGCAACAATTAATAAAAGGAAAATTGAATTTTTAGACATACGATAATACAAATTTAGTCTCTGAATTATATGTGCTACTATTTTTAATTAATATTAAGTTATGCACGAAGTGATTATTTTAGTCTCTCAAAAGTTATTCCTACCACCAATTTATTACTTAATAAAGTGGTTGCTTTAGTCTTTCAATGACTAAAATCACCATTCCATGTATAGCCTATGGGTTAACGATAGTCACGCATATAATTCAAGAACTAAGTATATATTATGTGTGTAACTAGAGCATTAAAACTGCAAATTTTCAGGGCCGGCCTGGCCATGTTGGGACAGGGCGACTGCACAGGCCTCTAATTTTTGGAGGCCCAATTTTTTATTTTATTTTTTAAAAATATTTTATGTATAATTCAATATTTTTATACTTGATAAATATTTTTTTAGAATCTATATATTGGTCTTAATTGTAAGTGAAAATAAACTTTTAGAAGTAATTGACATCGAAATTTGAGTGGATAAATTTGTATTTAAATATGCATGAAAATATCACTAATTTTAAATTAAATTTTGAAATGTATTTTTTTCTTTGTTGAATTTTATGCATTATATTTAGACAAAAAAAATTTATTAGTTTTTCACTTTTGTCATAAAGTACAATAACTTGAAGTCTATATGGATTTGGACTCAATTACGTTATAGAGATTTTCTATATCTTCTAAACTTCTATCTTTATATTTCATAGGTTTTTTTTGGATCATATTTCTTACTTTTATAAATAGATATCTCTGTGAAATCTAAATGTTAAAAAAATCTCTCTTCCCCTATGTTTTGTTGGAAAATTGCACTAAAAATGGTATTTTAAGTGACCATTTTGTGGTATAAATATATGTGGGGTCCACTTCCGATTTGGGTCGGGTCAAAGTGGATTCGGGTTCTTCGTAGTTAGACGAAGAGATCGATATATTATACGCTCAAAATGAATAATGGGTGAATGAGAAATTGATTCTCAAAGTAGATCCATTTGAGATGAAATTTGAAGTGAGGAAAAACTTATGTAGCTTTGTCTCACATTGGTTGGGAATGAACATTTGCCCCACTATATATACAAGGGTATTTTTATGACTAAGTAACTTGTATAGCATAGATGTTCTCTCTCGCGTGCAGGGGAGGTGCAAATCAAATCCCAAACTGAGCCTGAAAAAGCTTGACTCGTGTACGCGGGCATGAATGTTGTCTGCAAAATTAAGTTATTCCACATTTTCAAACGAGTTTGAGTTTTCCATCTCAGAACCACATGAGATTAGAGATTGTTCGAGACATCAAACGAACTGACCTCTAGAGAGGTAGTACGATGTCTCGCGGACCTGTGCGACGTCTCGCGACCGATACGATGTCTTGCACCATGCACTGCCTGATCTCTCGAAGGTAATCAGACTGGAACGCTATCTCGCACCGCGACTCTAGTGACCTCTCGATAGCGACCATTCACCTCCTGTGTTAGTTCATAGGAATGACTCTTGGTATTACGGAATTAATATGATTAATTCCAATCATTATTTTTTAGAGTTATTTCAATTGTAGTGGACTAGTAGTGGGTGTAAACGGGATGCTAGTGGAGGGAGGTTACACACGGGAATTAAATGCCAGATTTAATGCAATGATCCCATCCTCCACTATATAATTCGTTGGTGAGCAGCAGATTTGAAATAGTTTCACAGAACACACCTACGAAACACTTTTCTCTCCTCAAAACTCTGCTCATATATTCCTTCAAGCCATTTGCGTTTCATCCCACGTTTTAATTCGCCGGGCTCCAAGTTTATACATATATTATAGCTATAAGAATTTGTGTATTTGATATTAGTATTAAGTATGTATATTAAATTTTTATTATATATTTATTTATAGATATATATACATACTTGTGAGTATCAAATGTACAGAAATGTGATCATATGTGAGCATGAAATTATTTGGTTAAGAATTGTAATCTTTATGAAATTTTCACAAGGGAAAAATTGGTATGATATTGATTTAAAATCCTTTTTGTGAAATTGGTAGAAATTAATCCATTATGAAATTATTGGTTTGATAAAAGTTAATGAAAAATGTAAAAGTGTGACTTTGAGCTATTGAATTCTTTTGCTATTATTTTTGGAGCCTAAGGGACTATATTATATGTTATTATATTATAATTCTTAAAACTTATGGGAGATGTTGGTTTTATCTACCACGGAATGGTCGAATGGCAGGCCAGCACCATTGAAAAACCGACTAGACTACAACGGAAAATTAGAGTAACTTTTCAGCCCTCTTTACATTACGAATTGCCTTTGAATACAATAAATTGCTTATGAGTGTGAAAAATTGCTTGTCCTCTTTTCCGAGACCTAGAACCCCTATTTATATAAGTTAGGAGGGATTTCTCCCTTAGGAAACTACTAAACTACTTTAGGAACTCTTTCCTTAACACATTTTAGGAACTTTCCTAATCTATCTCGGCCTTTCTTCCATATTTCTTGCCTTCCGCCGCCGAACTCTTTTAGGAAACTTTCATGACCGCCTATCCTGCACTGCCCTTCATGCACTGCCTTTCCTGCCTCAGCCCCTCCTAAGTCGGTCTGGTTTGACCTATCATCTTCTTACCCTTTTGGCCCGACCTTTCATCCATGGTAATTAATTGTTTAAATAGCTATGTCCAATCATTCTCAATCTAAGATCTTCAACTGCCTTGTCACCTTCTCAACGATCCTTCAACTGACCGACTGATCATCGACCGATCTCCGCCTTGTCATCACAGCTCCCTTCGAGCCTTTTCTCCCTCCGTATTGGTCATCCCTTCTTCCTACTCCGAGCTCCTAGTACCGAGCCTTAGCATATCCCTCATCATCTAGTCCCTCATTTTCCTGATCTACACAAAGCACGGCTCAGGGAAATGCATTGCTTCTCTATGTCTAGGAAAGTTTTTACTCCCTAGTCCCTTACTTTCCCGAGTTACACGAAGTACGACTCGGAAAAGTACTGCTAGCTCATCCTCCGCCGTCAACCCATCTCCTATACGCGTTCATCGTCCCAAGCTCGCTTTTACATAGGGAAAGTTTTTTACTCCCTCCCCCCTAGTCCCTCACTTTCCTGAGTTACGCGAAGCACGAATCGAAAAAGTAGTTGTGACTGGGTCTCTCGTGCAATGGTCGTCGCTCGTACCTGCCCGAGCTTAAGCTTTTAACTCTATCTTCTTACGATCCCATCGGTTAAATCCATCACATTTAATGCCTTTTTATCTTTATCTTTTGTCGATCAGTGAGCCTCTGACACTGTCACATTGCTTTAACTCCCTTCACTCGTGTGCAACTGCCATTTATCTTTTCCGAGGTAAGCCTTCTCCTATAAATAGCGCTTTTTTTTTTCCCCATTTTTGCTCATCTGACTACATTCAAAAGCTTACCTTCCAAGGCCATGGGACCCAAGTGTCGAGTTTTCGCTACGGCCCCCTGTCATTCTCCCCCCGGCCCCCCGGCTGGCTAAGCGCATAGCCAGAGCTCGAATGTCTGCTTGGAAAGAGCATTTGAGGTCCGGTGACCTTCTGCCCGGCAATGACCCTTCACTGCCCATCGACATTTCACCTGAGCCTGAAGAAGGCGATTGGGTCGTTGTACCTCTTGAGCCGCCGTCCGTCAAGATGGAACTACTATTTCACAGCCCTTTCTCCTCGGAGGAGCTGATTCCGAACCCTAACTACGTAGAGTTCCTTGACGAGATCGATGTCATGCTGGACCGTAGTACCCCTGATGGTGCTCCACCAAGCATCGCTGCCTTTTGGGAGGAATTCTATGACTATGCTTCTGCCCTTGCTCCGGCGACTCCGACTGTCTCTTCTGAGGTCGTTCCTCCGACCAAGTAGGTTTGGGGCTTAACCTAAAATAGCCCCACCTTTTGTTGTCTTTTGTTGAAGGGGTGCACCATTTGGCCCCTTTATTTTGTTTTGAATGTAACTATCCAGCCCTTGGGATTTCGATGAATGAAACATTGTCATCTTTTTGCTTGTGCTTGGCTTTTCCTTTTTTCTACATGCGCTTATTGAACAGGTTTCTCGGAATCATTCTTCCGACCCTTAAGAGTCTTTTGGGAACCTTTATCAGTTTCAAACTCCAAGGTAGGTCGGCCCCTAAGACCCTAGCTCGAGGGAGTCAGGTTCGACCTTTCCTAGGACTCCTTCGCGACCTTCCAGCCTCGCCTTTTGATTCGTTCTCTCAATCATGCTTCCAGTCCCTCAGTCTCTTAGTCTGATGGCTCGGCCATGTTTAAATTAGCACAACCCGCACTACTAATTGCATTAGGTCCGACTTATCGCTTGAAATTCTCTTCAGTGTCTCAGAGCTTTAGTCTGAGGACTAGGCCAGGTTTCGCTCAATCTTCCCTTTTTCAAGGGATTTACTTGGTTCGACCTTTGAGGTCCGACCTACCACCTCGATAAAGCTTGCCTCCGTAGGTCGACCCATGCCCACCTATCCTAACTGCGCAAAATCCTCCATTTTCCGCCTTCTTCGATCTTTAATCTTCTTCGCGATTCCCGCCCTCATCATTACCTTTTTTGAAACGCCATATAGGCATTAAATGCTTTCCCACCCTGATGTAAGCTAACTGTTCCATCAACCATCGCGTCACTCGCCCGTCCATCCGATCGAAGCCATGTGTCCTCATCTCCTTCCTCCTCCGACTCTATAAAAGGCTCACCTACTTTGCTTCCTCCTCTTTTGCCTTATTCTTCTACAGTCCAATTCCTTCCACTCCAGTCACTTCGCTATTGATGGGTGTCGAAACCAACAAATAATAAATACTTACTCTTATAAATTGTAATAGTGATGAGTAAGGTCGTACCCACAGAGATTGGTTAGACTTATCTTTAGTAATAGATTTAATAAATAATGAAATGAGAATCGAAACTTAAATAGCAACAATAAAATGGAAAATAATATCAAATAGCATATAGCAAATAGCAAATAATTATCAAGTAAATGTCAATGGCAAATAGTATCCAACCCAAGGAATAATATCAGTTTAATTCTAACAAGACAGATATTGATATGCAAGCCAAACTAACTTTACTCTTTACTAGATTGGTTATGGTTATTAACAAGCTCTAACAACCTGTCTTTCCTTACTTCGTCGGTAATTAAAACAAGCTCTTTAATTACTTCCCTAGCTAATAAACAACCCTAAACAAGCTCTTAAGATTTAATTTACTAACAGCATTATCGAATTAGAAAGACTACCAATCCTAGCCAACAAACTCACAAGCTCGGTTCATTTAAGCTAGACTATATATCTCCATAACACAAAACGAAAATCAGTTATAATCAAATTGTGCTATTTGCTACTAACATCAAAACACTTAAACAATTACGGATTCAAGGTTCTGACTAGCAATTTAATAACTTGATAATTGAACAATGGGCCCTATTGCAACAATTAATCAAGCAATAATTCATATATATGAATATAACAGAAGATATATAGATAATAAAGCGCAAAGAATAATTTAGGCTAAATAAAGCTTACTGGTCTTGTAGAATCAAACTTCCATAATCCTCGAATTGGAAAAATAAGAACTCAGCAGTACATCGTACGAGTGTTTACAATATACATATAAATTGATTCTATATAAACTGATGATTCTATTACATAATTCATTGCCTATTTATACTAATTTAGGCTCAACGTTAGTCGTTCATAAGAGCAAAGTGCGGAGGAAATCTTTGGACAACAATTGTCCGCTGAAATCCGTGGCCGTCGCTTGTTGCACGCAGCATCGCAAAAGCCGTACGTGGTCCATGTCTTTGCCGCAATCTTTGCAAAACTTTGACGGCTCAACCTGCAGCTTATTCTACATAAACAAAAGAAACTAAAACATAATAAATTAAAGTGGCTTTGGGTTGCTGCGATTCATAAAACAATTAAAATAATCAAAATTATTAAATGGGCTAACTAATAAATCAAAAGAAAGCAATTAGTCCAAATCATTAACTAAACCAAATTCTTTATTAATTTGTTCATTAAAGTTAATTATTCAACTAATTGTTATATTAGTATAAAACATAAAATAAAGTTTAAAATAAATATAATGTAAAATAAATAAAACTAATTTATTATAAGAATCAAATATAAATAAGTATAAAAATAATGCTTATCAGCTATTTCTCCACCGCCGTCGTCTGCTCCCACATTGCCTCCTTCTCTCCAGTGTCAGTTCCACAAACCTCTCCGGTAAGCCCCCTTTTCCCTTTCTTGCTTTCTTGTCTTCTCTGTCTTCTCTATGTCTTTATCTTCCTCTTCTTCTCATGTGAGGTTTTTAGAAAACCTTTTCACCTCTGCTTCTCGATCGGTGGTTTTAAGGGATGCGCCGACTGATCCTCTGACCAATGCGTCGGAGGAGATTCCTTTTCACCCGGCCATGCCTGCGTCTGGAATGACGCCATGGGCCAACCTCATTCGCGCCCCTGGCCAAAACGAGGCCCTAAACCTTCCCGTCCAGCACACCTCTACTCTCTTTCCAGAGAAGCTCGATCACATCCGGGATATACTAGGCCTTAATGCTGTGGTCATGGCGGCTGGTGACCATGACATTCATGATCCTCCCTCCGGCTATATTGGCCTTCACTACAAGTCGGCCCTCTATGGGTTTCGCATTTCCCTCCATCCCTTCTTGACCACCTTCTTTAACCACTTCCACATACTACCGGGTCAGCTCGTTCCCAACTCCCATCGCCTTCTCACTTGCTTTCTAACTTCCACCCACGATCTCAGCCTCCAACTGACCATGCCTCTCTTCAACCAACTTTTTGAAGTGTCATAGGTTGGAAAACCCCCTTTCGCATTTGTTCGTATATCCCAACGGCGGGGTTGCCGAGTTATCTAAGGTTTTAAGGATCCTGATAAGACTCCGAGATACCCTTATTTCAGGCACATTTTAGGGTGTTTTATCGCGTCTATAGCATCCTTACTTGGTAAATAATGTTCATAAATGCTTGAAAATCACTAACTGATACACAGAAGCTACTTTTAGCTTAAAAGAAGTAAAACAGGAGCCCCGGGAGCAAATAGGACCAAAAGTTGAGCTTAAAGAGCAAACCAGGCAAGAGCGGAGCCCCGGAGGACCAAACTGGAAGGCCACACGCGTGTGAGCAGGCATGAGAACTTTCTCCATTTTTCTTAGCTTTTTAGATTAGATCAATCTCCATTGTAGCAAGACAACAAGCTTGGATTGAAGATCTTCTTCTCTCTAGGTGATCTCTATTTCATTTCTATAATTTTAGCTATCTTGTTCTTGGATTAAATTAGCTTTTGCTTGCATTTCATATTATGAGTAGCTAGTTTAGTCTAGGGATTTGGATTGTGTGATTGAATATTGTTTGTGTGATGATCTTATCTCTATATCTTGGATCTATGAGTTTGTGTTGATGCATTATCTATTCTTGTCTATTGATTGTTGTTTTGATGAGATCTTGTTTGGATTTGGCCAATCTAGATGAGAGATTGAGTTCTTGACTCTTTCATGTCTTTGATTAGAGTTAGGATTTGAAGCTTGACACAATCATAGTTCCTATGGACTTCTTAAGAATAGTAAGATAGTGTGTAGCTAAAGTGTTTGATGAAATTCCTCTTAGAACTTTGGATGCTTGAAGGCACTCCTAAGTCAAAGAAGCCTTAGTACACAAGGTGGAAAAGGACTAAGACAACACACTCTTGATTTTTGAATAGACAATATCCTAGTAATCCTAATCCTTGACCTTAGACACTCCACTATGCAATATTCATGAACCCTATCCAATCCCTACCCCTTTTACATATTCACAAAATCACTTTTACTTTACTACTCTCTTGCACTTAAACCAACCAAATGAACTACTCTCACTCACAAATCCACCCTTCACCANTTGTTATATTAGTATAAAACATAAAATAAAGTTTAAAATAAATATAATGTAAAATAAATAAAACTAATTTATTATAAGAATCAAATATAAATAAGTATAAAAATAATGCTTATCAGCTATTTCTCCACCGCCGTCGTCTGCTCCCACATTGCCTCCTTCTCTCCAGTGTCAGTTCCACAAACCTCTCCGGTAAGCCCCCTTTTCCCTTTCTTGCTTTCTTGTCTTCTCTGTCTTCTCTATGTCTTTATCTTCCTCTTCTTCTCATGTGAGGTTTTTAGAAAACCTTTTCACCTCTGCTTCTCGATCGGTGGTTTTAAGGGATGCGCCGACTGATCCTCTGACCAATGCGTCGGAGGAGATTCCTTTTCACCCGGCCATGCCTGCGTCTGGAATGACGCCATGGGCCAACCTCATTCGCGCCCCTGGCCAAAACGAGGCCCTAAACCTTCCCGTCCAGCACACCTCTACTCTCTTTCCAGAGAAGCTCGATCACATCCGGGATATACTAGGCCTTAATGCTGTGGTCATGGCGGCTGGTGACCATGACATTCATGATCCTCCCTCCGGCTATATTGGCCTTCACTACAAGTCGGCCCTCTATGGGTTTCGCATTTCCCTCCATCCCTTCTTGACCACCTTCTTTAACCACTTCCACATACTACCGGGTCAGCTCGTTCCCAACTCCCATCGCCTTCTCACTTGCTTTCTAACTTCCACCCACGATCTCAGCCTCCAACTGACCATGCCTCTCTTCAACCAACTTTTTGAAGTGTCATAGGTTGGAAAACCCCCTTTCGCATTTGTTCGTATATCCCAACGGCGGGGTTGCCGAGTTATCTAAGGTTTTAAGGATCCTGATAAGACTCCGAGATACCCTTATTTCAGGCACATTTTAGGGTGTTTTATCGCGTCTATAGCATCCTTACTTGGTAAATAATGTTCATAAATGCTTGAAAATCACTAACTGATACACAGAAGCTACTTTTAGCTTAAAAGAAGTAAAACAGGAGCCCCGGGAGCAAATAGGACCAAAAGTTGAGCTTAAAGAGCAAACCAGGCAAGAGCGGAGCCCCGGAGGACCAAACTGGAAGGCCACACGCGTGTGAGCAGGCATGAGAACTTTCTCCATTTTTCTTAGCTTTTTAGATTAGATCAATCTCCATTGTAGCAAGACAACAAGCTTGGATTGAAGATCTTCTTCTCTCTAGGTGATCTCTATTTCATTTCTATAATTTTAGCTATCTTGTTCTTGGATTAAATTAGCTTTTGCTTGCATTTCATATTATGAGTAGCTAGTTTAGTCTAGGGATTTGGATTGTGTGATTGAATATTGTTTGTGTGATGATCTTATCTCTATATCTTGGATCTATGAGTTTGTGTTGATGCATTATCTATTCTTGTCTATTGATTGTTGTTTTGATGAGATCTTGTTTGGATTTGGCCAATCTAGATGAGAGATTGAGTTCTTGACTCTTTCATGTCTTTGATTAGAGTTAGGATTTGAAGCTTGACACAATCATAGTTCCTATGGACTTCTTAAGAATAGTAAGATAGTGTGTAGCTAAAGTGTTTGATGAAATTCCTCTTAGAACTTTGGATGCTTGAAGGCACTCCTAAGTCAAAGAAGCCTTAGTACACAAGGTGGAAAAGGACTAAGACAACACACTCTTGATTTTTGAATAGACAATATCCTAGTAATCCTAATCCTTGACCTTAGACACTCCACTATGCAATATTCATGAACCCTATCCAATCCCTACCCCTTTTACATATTCACAAAATCACTTTTACTTTACTACTCTCTTGCACTTAAACCAACCAAATGAACTACTCTCACTCACAAATCCACCCTTAAACCAACCAAATGAACTACTCTCACTCACAAATCCACCCTTCACCCAACCAAATGAACTACTCTCACTCACAAATCCACCCTTCACCACACTAAATGAACTACTCTCACTCACAAATCCACCCTTCACCACACTCGAATCCTATGCATGATCCAATCAAGTAAACTCCCGAACGCTTGACACACATCCATGTCCCTCCTTCGAGACCGACACTCGGGGAGTCACAGACTTTCCGTTTTAACATATAAATATCTTTTGACAGTTCACCCTATGCACGCAAGTGTTTCTTCAGATCCCATTAAGAAGTGGAAAAAGGACTTCTTTTTTGTCAAACCTTCTGATCCTCAGGACGTTTTCTCTTTCCCTCTTCGTTGGCATCTGAGCTTTTATCGCTTGATGGGAAGCCCGACTGGGTAACGGGCTCGCCTTTAGAAACTACTGTATTAGCGATGAAGGGCGAGTTTGTCCCAGTTGAGACGTGGTCCAACCTAAAAGCCTTAGGTCGGGCTAATTTTCTTCTTGAAGGCGCAGCCCGCGCAGGTTGCTTCTTTATCTTCTTTCATGTTCATTTTTCCTTGTCCAGGTTTCCCGCGAACTTACGGATAACTTATCTTACTTTTCCCAAACGACGACGACTGCAGTGACCTTTCTGGTCTTGAGGACAAGGGCGACTTTTCGGACGACACAGACGAAGAGCTGGAAGGTGTTGTGGAAATTTCTTGTTCAGATTCTGAGGCCTCGACCGCTCATATAGTAGCTTGCCATGCTGCCCTCCGAGCCCGCAACAAGGACAAAGCTATGACCGCCGAAAAGGGGAAAGGTAAGGCTGCTGACATGACCCCCTCTGATCCGACCCTTGCTGCTCGTCTCCCTTCGGCCGATGTGGTCATCGGAGCCAGCCCCACTACTGTTGTGGGACGCCGCCCACCAGCCACACTTGCGTATGTCGAGCTTTAAGCGAAACTCCGACTCCTCTGTCCCGACCTCTACTAAGAGGGCGAGGCATTATTCGGAAGCCATCCCTGAGGACACTGCTGCCGCGGACAAGACCTTCATTTTCCGCCGCCTAGAGCAAATGATCACTACTTCAAACCTTCAATCTTTGGAGGGCGCCAGTCCGACCTATCTTCTCTAGTTGGCTGCCTACCACAGCTTTCAGGTAATCTTTCTCAGACTTCTCTTTTCTCGTCTCTTGGGTTTATTTACACTTTACAATTTTCTCAAGCGCAGGTTTTCAAGCCGGACTTAACAACGCCATCAAGGGTCTAGCCAAAGATTTCGAGCTTCTGAAATTCGTAAAGGCAGCTCATTCCAAGGAAGTGAAGAATCTTAAGGTTGATACAGCCAAGTTGAGCACCAAGTTGGCTGAGGCACTGGAGGGCTTCATGAGGGTGACGGAAACGTTAAAGTCGGCCTGGGAAGATGCGCTGAGGGAATTCAAAGAGTTTGAGGACTTTCATGATGAGGCCATGGCCCATGCCGACATGCACGCTCGAACAGTCGTGGATAAGTGGCTGGAGGGTGAGGTCGGAAAGTGATATCTGTTCGACCTTGGCGAGGCAGACTACGACATGGTATACCAGGATGTTCAGAAGGAAATCTTCAAGCTTCTTAAGGCTTGGGACGCGACCTTCTCTCTGATTAGATGGGGCCTTCTGATCCCAGTTACCCTCGATGATAACCAGGGGGCCGAGGATGCAACTTCGATTGCCTCGGTGGATACAATTGGTGGTGAGATTCTGATGGATAATGCTATCTGAACTCACCAGCCAACTTGAATTCCGTTGTGGGATGGATCGAGCTTTAGTTCTGACTCTAGTTGAGGATGACCAAGGCGACGCGACTGCCACTGAGGAGGAAGACCCATTTGCTGCCCTTTAACTGAACCGTCAACACTCTAGGAGCTCCGAGCGCAATCTGCCTACTGGACCATTGGAGGTGGATGTGGACGGAGTCCCTCAGTCTGAGGCTTGAAAAGCTATAGCTGGTTTCCCTTTGCTCTCCCGCTTATTTAGTTGCCTTGAAATAGAGTTAGGGTTTTTTTTGAATGATTACTGAGCAATCCTTTTTCTTTCCTTGCTTTGCTTTCTTTGTCTTACATGCCTTTAAATTTTCGCTAAGTGTAACAACTGACAGACCGAGCTACCTTTAGCTCGGGCCTTTTTAACTTGAACTTTCACACAACCTTCGATGCGTGAACTTACTGTTCAATTCCCCAAATTGACTAAGTCCTAACTCGGACTTTTGAGGACTTTTGCCCTTCATTTCTTCCCTTTTCCTCCTTTACTTCATTTTTCCCCATTTACTTCAACTATGTCGGTTTTCCGACCCTTTCCCCTCTTACTTTATTTTCCTCCATTACTTCATTTTCCCCCCTTACTTCATTTTTTCTCCTTTACTTCATTTTCCCTCCTTCACATCAACTATGTCGGTTTTCCGACCTTTTCCTCCCTTACTTCATTTTTCCTCCTTTACTTCATTTTTCTCCTTTACTTCATTTTCCCCCGTTCACTTCAACTATGTCAGTTTTCCGACCTTTTCCTCCCTTACTTCATTTTTACTCGTTTACTTCATTTTCCTCCCTTACTTCATTTTTCCTCCCTTATTTCATTTTTCTCCTTTACTTCATTTTCCCTCCACTTCAACGCTGTCGGTTTTCCGACCTTTTCATCCCTTACTTCATTTTTCCTCCTTTACTTCACTATGTCGGTTTCCTGACCCTTTTCTTCCCTTACTTCATTTTTCCTCCTTTACTTTATTTTTTCTACTTTACTACATTTTCCCTCCTTCACTTCAACTATGTCGGTTTTTCGACCTTTTCCTCCCTTACTTCATTTTTCCTCCTTTATGAACTCTTGTTGATCGGTCGAGAGATGGCTTTTCCTTTGGACCACAGGTCGATAAGTCGGGTCTACTACCAATCGATGAGTTATTATGGACCGGTCTACCCCTGGCATATCCTCAGGTCCCCATGCAAAGATGTTCTCATACATTCTTAACACTCATACTACCGATTCCTTGACGACCTCGGGTAAACCTTTGTCGATCCTTGCCCGTTTTTCAGGGTAGGTCGGATCAATCTCCACGTCCTCTAACTGAACCGCTGGTTCAGGTCGTTCCAGGGTTCGTTCCGCCATGTCTTCGTTCTTAGTAATGGTATGAATTCGCAGGTCGAACTTTCCTATCTTGCAACAAGACTGTAGGTAACAATCACGAGCTACCTTTTTATCACTTCGCACTACTCCGACTCCCATTGGCATTTGAAACTTCATGCACAGATGTTTCAATGATATTAAGGCCCCTAGATCTTCCAAGGTCTCCACAAAATCCCGTTGTGAGAACATTCCATTTGGACGACCACAAATTCCATCTCCACATTGGTAACTCGACCAATAGCTTTATAGAACCCTCGACCTTAATCGGATCTCCGGTGAACCCGACCAAAGGAGTCATGACCGCTTTGAGGGCATGTCTATCTAATCCTAACTTGTCAAAAGTATCATAATAGAGCACGTTAACACTGCTACCGGTGTCTACTAGTACCTGCCTGACGACGGTGCCAACTGTATCCATAGCTATGACCAAGGCATCACTATGGGGTCCTTCGCCTAAAGGTTGGTCATCATCTGTGAAGGTGATTGGTTCTTGACATGCTCTCTTTACTTGCTCTGTGCGTCCATAGATAGCTCCGACATACAACTGTTGAGCGCAAGCTTTCCTCTACCTGGCCGATTCACCTCCTTCTGGTCCTCCGACAATCATGTTGATGACGTTTTTACCTTTCCACTTGTCTTCATTTTCCTCTGAAGCAGGTTGTTTTCCCTTATCACGGTTACCCTCTCCGGCTTGACTCGGGTTCCCGCGCTGCTAAGGCAGACCCTTACACCATTGACTCGGTGTACTCCTTTAGATAATGGTCTCCATTTCTTTCTTCAAGAAATCACATTCCTTAGTCAAATGGGTGGTCGACTGATGCAGCCGACAGAACTTGCCAGTTCCCATGACCGGCCCAATGGTCTGGGGCGCGTTTGTCAGTCGTACCTTAGTTTGAGGTTGAGCCTGAACTTCTTAGACTGCGACCGGTTGTTGGCGAAACGGTAGGGCACCCGCTCTTTCAGGGTTCCGACCAGTCTCCTGTCGGCCTAGCCAACTCTTATCAAACTTCCCAATGCGCTGTTCTTCTAGACGAGGTTTCTTGGGTCACGACAACCCTCTTTCCTGGATCCTCTTCTGCCTTATCATGTCCTCAGCATCAGCGTGTCGATTGGCACTTTGAATAACTTGTGCATATGTACTCGGCCACTCAGTATGGAGGTTACATTGGTATACAACTTTCCCAACCTTAGATTTTCCGTGAACAAGATTAACATCGTCTTGTCATCCAGATCGTCCACCGCGTGAACTTCTTTCAACCACCTTGCCAGGAACGACCTAAGTGATTCAGTGGAATCCTGCTTAATCCCGGATAGGTACATAAAGTTCTTCTTAGGACGTAAGTAGGCAACATAATTGGTCAAGAAGAGCTCGACCAATTGGGTGAAACTGTGCACAGAATGCTCGGGTAATTTCATGCACCACCTTTGCGCAGAATCGATTAGAGTTGTTAGGAAGGCCTTACACATCAATGGGTCCTCGACTCCATGAATCTGCATCCGAGCTTGGAAGCTAAGTAGGTGCTCCTGAGGATCACCGATTCCATTGTATGTCAAGTTCTCATGTAACTTGAAATTTGCTAGGGTCTGAAAGGCCATAATCTTTAGAGAGAAGAGGCACGCTCTTAAGAAAGACTGAGTGTCTCCAGAATTTCCATTCACTTGGTTTTGTAAATATCAAACTTGCCAAGCTAATGCAGCAACGTCCTCCGGCCTTCGACGCCGGCCAGCTGGTGACTCCCCACTACTCTCATGGATCGATTGTTCCACAATTTGCCTCTAAACCTCGTCATATTGTCGCTCCTGCCTATTTCTAGGCCCATTAGGAGCGACCTCCCTCAGATTTTCATCACCCGACACATCCTAGTTCGCCAGCCTGTCAAAGACGGACTAACACTGTCCTCTTGACGGAGATCGGCGCGAAGCGGCTAACCTTTTTTGGACCATCGGTTGAACGGACCTTGTCGGCTAGACCACCGGAGGTCTATCTCTCTCACGAAGGCGCACCTCTGACTCGTAAATGTCTGCCAGTTGAGTAAGCACTCCCATAATTCCCGGTTGCTTGGGTTGATCTGGGGCGACTTGAACCCCATTAGCTGGTGGGTTCTCCACCCGCACTTGCTCACTCTAAGCACGAGAGTGATTGAGTTGCTCTCTTAGATCGCTAATACAGGGTCGGGATAACTGCTCTCGCAGGTTCTTTCCCTGAGATACAGTTTGTCTAGTAGTGCCGTTCACTTGCACCTGAACTCGTGCCCCTCCTTGTCCCTGACCTTGACGACTCCTGGTAGTCACCACTACTACGTATCTTCTACTTTCTCAGTCAGCTAGAGACCACACAACGTTTTTATCAATTCCCACAGACGGTGTTAATGTTGGTTTTATATCCCATGAAATGGTCGAACGATAGGCCAACACCAACGGAAAATCAACTAGACTACAATGGAAAATTAGAGTAACTTTTCAGTCATCTTTATATTACGAATTGCCTTTCCTCTTTTCTGAGACCTAGAACCCTAATTTATACAAGCTAGGAGGGATTTTTCCCTTAGGAAACTACTAAACTACTTTAGAAACTCTTTCCTTAACACATTTTAGGCACTTTCCTAATCTATCTTAACCTTTCTTCCATATTTCTTGCCTTCCGTCGCCGAACTCTTTTAGGAAACCTCATGACCGCCTATCCTGCACCGCCCTTCATGCACTACCTTTCCTGCCTCGGCCCCTCCTAGGTCAGTCTGGTTTGACCCATCCTCTTGTTACCCTTTTGGCCTGACCTTTCCTCCATGGTAATTAATTGTTTCAATAGCTATATTTAATCACTCTCAGTCTAAGATCTGTAGTTGCCTTGTCACCTTCTCAACGATCCTTCGACCGATTAACTGATCATCGACCGACCTCCGCTTTGTCATCACATCTCCCTTCAAGCCTTTTCTCCCTCCGTATTGGTCGTCCCTTCTTCCTACTCCTAGCACCTGGTACCGAGCCTTAGCCTATCCCCTATCAGGAGATATGGAATGTTTTTGTGGGGTGTTTAGTTGAGTGCTAAATACTAGGGTCCAAGTGTGGATTTTTGATAACTTGATTTTTTTTGGACAAATGATTTTGAGAACCTAAGAGCTATATTTTATTACACATAATATTTTGAAAACTTATGGAAGATATGTTTGGTGTGGAGTATTTAGTTGCATACTAAATGCTAGAGAGTGGTTAGGTTGTACCTTCAAGGCTACAACTAGGGTCTCGGACCCGGTATTGTAGAGTACTCGGTAGGAACATACCACGAGTACTAGGGCACTGCGTTGTCCTGTTGGTTGAGAAGTAGTTAGGAAGGTTTTACCACTAGGGTCTATGTACCCTGATTCGCAAGGTAGTCAGTAGAAACATATCCTAGCTACTTGGACTTAGTAACTTCCCGGTGAGGCTTGGAATCCTCACTTGGGGGTGTGCACACTTAAGGTTAGGGTCTAGATTTCACTGGAATAGGAAATTTGTAGAGTGTTCAGTGTGGTTCTGTTCACTAGGGCTTAATGGTAAAAGAACCTGTCCCATTTATATGATTGTGTTCTTCCATATATATATTTTTCTCTTACCCTTATAAAGTGAATTACAAATGATACCAGTTTTAAAGATATGATTGATTGTACCTTGAAGGATTGCATTTAGATATAAAGGTATCAAAAGAAAAAGATTTTGGATGATTTTGACCATGAGCCTTGTGGCTATTATTTTGAAACTTAAATTTATTTCATAAAGTGCAAGGTATGGCACAAAGTTGAATTTTGAAGAAAGAAGCAATGTGTGTAAGTAAGCCTTGTGGCTAAGTATTTTGAAAATATTAAATTACCCTATGATTTTGAATATATTGTTTTGCGGGCAAAGTAGTCCCTTACTTAGCAAGTTTTGCTAACCCATTCTTCTTGTATGTTGTTGTTATTTGCTTGCTTGAGTAGCAGGAAGTTGATGGAAGATTTGTACCAGCTGAGAGGGCTTAGTAGAATGCAATTGGGAAGTTATGTATTATGCTTTTTGTGGGCTTGAACTTCTTTTGGATTGTTTTTGTAGCTTAGCCTTAGCACTTAGGTTGGTTGGTTGCCTAAGTGTGGCGGTAATATCCTCATTAAGTTTTGAAAAGCTTTTGGATTCTAAATCATGTATTTTTTTTTGGATAGTAAATGCTTCCGCTATGATTTTTGTCAATTCTCAATTAAGAAAAAAAAATTTGGTCTTGAAAAATGGGGTTGTTACAAGAGTACCCAATCAAATCAACTTGTTCCGCATTTGAAGAAGAGCCTTGGCCATTGGGATCCAATAATTGACATGCTTGCGAAGCATGATTTCAACCCCAAATTGCACAACAAGCTACCATTGCCATATTTTGGGGACCAGGTGAATTGCAAGGAGATTGTGGCAAAGAGTAGGGAGTAGACATATAAGGACCTTGTGGTGAAGGTTGGGCCACCGCTTGGACACTTTGTTTAGGACTTTGCATCATTTGCTTGAGCATATGTTGGATAGAGTCTAATTGAGCTTGGATTGCCATCTTCTCTTCTACCTCAAACATCCCAGCGGGATTTTCTTTCTTGGGTGGGTCATTTCTCTCATTATACCAATAGGGCGTATTCGAAGTGATCCTTTCAATCATTTGCTCACTATAGTTTGGCCCCATATCGATGAAAATGCCTCAAAAAGATGATGTATCAAGTATGGTTTTAGAACTATCCAACAAACCCTCATAGAAAGATGAGATAAAGTCCCCCGGAGTCAACAAGTTCTTCGGGCATTGCCTCCTTAATTCCTTAAATCGCTTCCAAGCTTCATAAAGATTGTAACACCCCGTAAATTCGTTCAAGCCTTTCGATTCATTAATTAATTCCTTGGGCAATTTAATTACTCTAATTGGGCTAATTCTTTCAATTTAATATATATACACTTATATATATATATATATATTCATGAGCCTAATTTAATTATTCTAATCAAGAGCCCAATTAATTGAATTATTCTTGTAAGGGATTTTTATTCAATTTGGATCCTTACAATAGTTGTAATTAAATATTCCTACAAGCCCAACTTATTGATCTTATATTATATAATGTTCCTAAGACATTTCTATGGGCTTCCTTGATTCTAATTCCTATATTAATTATAAGGGGTGAATTCATTAGCCCAATTTGCTAGTCTTGTATATATATAATTAATTCTTGTAGCCATCATATTATATACTTAAGCCCAACTCATATTAAAGTCTTACACCCTAAATATTGTATGTATTCTTAGTATATATTTTAGAAGATCAAAACCCCTAAAAGTTTTCACTCCTCTTCCTCCCTCCCTATCACTTACACGCCATTTTCCATTCCTCTTGCACCAAAATTTGATCTCCATTTCCCTACAAGTTTTCAAGTAAAGATTGCTCTTTTATGTTTGCTTAGGAGTGGGTAAGTTCATCTAGCTAAGAATCCATCTTGTATTTTGTGTTTTTGATAGTCTTTTAAGCATATTCTTATAATGTTCTTTTGGGGTTCTTTGGGTAAAAGATGATCAAGGTGAAGGTGGGGCTTTGTGATCTTGCTTAGGGCTTGTTGGAGTTGGAGAAAGCTACTCAAGGTAACCACTATGTCCATCAAAACTATTTTTATTCACTCCTAATCTATATGATGTTCTTGGTGTTGGAAATCCTGAAAATTCCTTGTGATTAGCCTATTTTGTTGAATCTATTTGTTGGATTTCATCTTGATCTTTTGCCTAGTGTTGTATGATCATTGATGGTTTGGATTTCCATGTTTTTGGCCTCTAATTTGGATGAAATGTTGATGTATTTGGTCTGATTTTACCCTCTGGAAACAATTTCTTCGTGTCTGCTTTGCATTCTGGAACTGGGAGTTGAAGTTGACCTTGCGGAGGTCCTCGGCGGTACAATGTAACCCGCCGGGGAGTTCCGCAAGGCCAAGACGGTTGGGTTGAACGGGAGATGGTGTTCCGTTGAGGAGGACCGCCTCCTTCTTGCGGAGGAGTGCGGCGGAGGGCTAAGATCCGTTGATGTGTTCCGCAAGGTCTCTAGGAATCTGCTTCCAGAGACTGTTTTGTGATGTTGTTGTCTGTTGTTTCTCCTTTGTTTCTGATCATGGTTGGATTGTTTTGTGGAGTATTTTGCCATGTCCTTGGAGTATTCATCCATGCCTTTCGTTGGGTATTTATTACCTTGTCTTGGAGATTATTCATGTCTTTAGTTCCCTTTTGGTACTCTTGGTATATTGATTCTTGATATTCATATTACCTGGGAGTTTATTTGTGTTCATAGATGAGATGAACACTTTGTTTGGTTGTTTTGGGCTGAGGTTGGAGTATGAGTATGTGATGTTGGTTTGTTGGTATCATTGGAGTTTGTTGGGTGAGCTATATGTGCTACTATTGTTTGTATTCGGGTTCATTACCCCTGTGATTGGGTTCATTACCCCCGTGATNTACTATTGTTTGTATTCGGGTTCATTACCCCTGTGATTGGGTTCATTACCCCCGTGATTGGGTCGATGACCCCTGTGATTGGACTTAGGTCCCTGTGACTGGACTACGGTCCCTGTGATTGGGCTCATTACCCCGTGATTGGGTTCATTACCCCCGTGATTGGGTCGATTCACCCCTGTGATTGGACTTCGGTCCCCGTGATTGGGTTTTTACCCCTGTGTACTCGGCTTTTGTTTGGGGTCGGGTTCGATACGATGATTGGTGTGAGGTTTGGTGGTTGGTGTTGGGTTTCCCTTTCGGTTCTTTGGTTATGAGTCCTTGTTTATTCTGTTGATATCTCGTTGATCTCAATTATGATTGATTGTTCCTTATGAGTGTGTTCAGTTGGTATCTCGTTTGTGGATTCGTTATATATATATATATTCCTTGTTGGATATTGGCTTCGTTTGGATGAGTCTTGGTTCGTGATTCGTTCAGTTTATCATTGTTGAGTATCCGATTTGAACTATTGAACAGTTTGTTGGTGTTTATATTCTATATGGGTGTGTAAACCTATTTACAAACTTATATGTATATCTATACTTCCTTGCGGGTGTGAATGGTGGTTACTTAGCAGTCTTTTGCTAATGGTTCTTTGTGTGTTTTCCAGGTTTGCCTTAAAGTCTTTGCGTGAGCGCGATAGAGATACACCCGTATGAGGAGGCTTAGATAGTGGTTATGTTTTTAGATTTATGCTTTGGCCTGTGAGCCATTTGAGACTTTATAAACTCTTGACTAGTGTTTGGATGTTTTGAGACTTGACTTGAAGATTATCGTTTATACAGTTCAGCTTTTATGGTTAGCCTGTGCATCTAGGCTGTGTTATCTTACCTAGATGTGGCATGACGCCCCTTAGGTTTTAAATTCGCTTCCGCTATGTTCTGTTTGGTTGAGTTAGGCAGCTGTTGTGTTGAGATTTTATCTATCTCAGCCTGTGTGAGGTTGGGGGTGTCACAAAGATTCTCATTACCAAATTGTTGGAAGTTTTGAATTTGCTTCTTCAACTTTGCGGCCTTGGAGGGAAGACAATATTCTTGCATGAAAGCCTTGTAGAGTTGCTCCCAAGTTAACAAATGGTTGGCCGGGAAGGAGTTTAGCCAACTTTGCTTGATCTCTCAAAGAAAAAGGGAATAATCTCAACTTGATTACATCACTTGGAATTCCATTCATCTTGATGGTTTGACAAATCCTATCAAAGTGAACACCAAGAGCCTTAGGATCCTCGGCCCTTGCACCTCCGAATTGATTGGCTTGAACCATTTGGATTAGAGAAGTCTTAAATTCAAAGATGTTGGCGTCTACACCCGGGTACATAATGTAATCCTCTTCTTCAAACTCTGGGTCAAGATGGACCGCCATTTATTGTTGTACACCTTGTTGCAACATGGGGGGAACTCCTTGCGAGAAGTTTTGAGCAAATTGATGAAGGAGGTTGGGATTCATTTGATGAAGGAGATTTTGCATCCCAACCCCTTGTCCTTGTTGTTGTTTTCCATAACCTTGAGGAATGCCACCTTGATTAATGTTTGGGAAGAATGGGAATTTAGCTTGTGGGAACCCCCATTCCTCCTCCACCATAAGGGTTGATGTTGGGATTTGTCATGAATGGTTGTGCTGGGATTTGAATAGGGGCAATAGGTACTTGAGACACATTGGCACGTCCCCCATGGTATTCCTCATTAAAATCTCCTTAAGGGCTTTGATGGGTGTTTGTTTCGTTGGGAGAGATTTGCCCGGGGTTGGATGTATCACCAGTCTCCATGTCTACCACAAAGTTCTCAAATTCTCTTAGCCACTGATAAGTGCCAAAAGTAGTCATATTTTAGGGGTCATTTAGGTGTGAAATATACTATAATAGATGTCCATTAGGCCTAGAAACATGCTAAGATGGGGTAGTCTCATTGCATATAGGTCTAGGGACTAATCTTGTGTGTTTCAATATAATTTGCACAAATCTTGCACTTCGTAGGGCATTCCGGCGACACTTCAGTAAAACGGACGTAACCGGAGCTAGGAATGTCCGAATGAGGCGAGGCAGGTGGCTATGGAACCGTATCGTCGAGAGCTACAACATAGAAGAAGACAGCAGAAGCAAACTTCACCACGCACGCTCACACGCGTGTGAGCACGCGTGGTTGCTTACTAGATTGCTCCCACGCACGCTCACACGCGTGTGAGCGCGCGTGGACGTGACACAGCGCGGAAATAATTAGGGCGAGATTTTGGAGGCTATATATATGGCCTTTATAGGTTTTCCAAAGCAGTTCCCAGCAGCCCCAATAAACTTTAGATCTAGTTTTCCTTTCTAATTTCTTCCCCTTTGGGGAGGAAGACAAATACTCTTCCTTAGAATAGATTTAGCTTAGTGTAGAAGATGAAGATCATGTAGATTCAAGCTTCCTTAGGTAATACTCTTCTTTTAATATAAAGTTTGCTCTTTTACTTTATTGCTTTGTTTCTTTTGTTGATTTAATGCTTTCTATGTTAGAGTAGAGTAGTTTGGGTGTGTGCCCTTGTTAATCTATGGATTGATGCTTAGATTTTATCTTATGATCTTGAGTATTGTGGGAATATGATTGATGTTTGTATGGATGATGTTGTTCAATCTTTGCTTCTATTTCCGGCCGGGATAGTTAGTGAACCGAGTGGAAGTGAGAGAGTGCGCGATAGCGGCCTCTCACGAGCCCAACTCATCTATATCTCTGCTCTTAATCCGAAAGGATGAGATCCGAGAGGAGTGGTAGGCAAGGTGTTCGATAAAATGCCTCAACCGAATGAGGATTGAGAGTCTGAGTGTGACGCCACTCGGTACTAATACCGTAACTCCCTAGATCAATCCCGAAACCCAATTCCAAGCTACCTATGATAATCAATCCTTTGGCTTAACTTTGGCATGCACCCCTTCCTTTTACCTTTTGTATTTTCTATCCCTTCTTACCTTCAAACCAACCATGAACACAACCTCTCCCTATGATTCTTGCAACTCTTACCTTTCAACCTCATGAATGCCAACACGTATTCAGTTCCCATTCGCCATCCTTGAGAGACACGACACTCGGGGAGTCTTGACTCTTCGTTTTACCACCTTCACACCACCTCACACTAAACTCACAACATCAAAATGGTGCCGTTGCCGGGGATGGCAAACGGTTCTTGAGTTTTGTTGACATTTATGAAGTAGATTTGTAAGAGTTCTTGAATTGTTTTCTTTTTGTTTTCTTATTTTTGTTACTTGTTTGAGAAGTTAACTTATATTGCCTTGTATATCTTGTGCTCACTTGCAACTACTTTTAGTTTCAAATATTTGTTGTTGGCTAAGCTATTGTGCAGGAAATTTTTGTTGAAAAATCAATTGAAGCTTGCCAATGTGTGCTTATATGCATCCCCATGGTTACCCACACCATGGAGGACAATCTTGTAGAAATACTCCACCCCAACCATATCCCTACTACCCCCATTCTACATATGCTTACCCTCCACCAACATACCACTGCCCACCTCCATACCCTTACCCATTTCCACATCACCAATTACCACCTCCATATCCCTATCCATTTCATACACACAATCATCACCGATACCCATATGAAACACCACCTCCGCCCTTCCAAGAAAATTACCCTTCACAATCACCATATTTTCAAGAAATTGACTCATTAAGCTCCAAAGAAATATCCCAAAGCATAGAGAGTAAGCTTGCACAAATGATGAGAACAATCGACCCAAGCTATACTCCCGAGTCAAATTCATTCCCCAATTCCCACCTAAACACCTACTACCCACCTCCATCACAAATTCATCTAGAAAACAATACTACCCATTCCTTTGAAACACCACCCTCTTTCCCATATTTTACCCATACCAATCCTTGTGATTATATCCGACCGGCCACGGACGAAATTAAAATTCTAAAAGCAAAAATAGAAGCATTCACGAGGATGGCCAAGGAGGATACGGCTAATTTAAAAGCTGAAATCAAGAGCGAACTAAAAGACTATCTTGCTACTCTCCGAGAGGAAGGACTTCCATTAGAAGAAGTTGAAATGAAGATGCTATCCATGATGGAGGAGCTCATGAAACAATCAGTCCCGAGCTAACTCAACCATCATAGATGACATCCCCACTTTGGAAGCCAATCCAAGGATTGTACAAGAGGATGAAAAAGAAAATGCTAAGGAAGAGGAGAGTTTTGAAGAAGTAGAGGATTGTTATGCCCCGGTGCTTGGAGAAGTTCCAATTTTTGAATTGGAAGATCAAAAGGAGGTAGAGATGGAGAGTGAGGATGAGGACATTGAAGTAGTGTGGGATGATGAAGAGCCAAAATGTGGTAAAATTCCTAACCTTTCTTGCGCTAATCTTCTTGAAAATTCTTGTGTTCTTTTTGAAAACACCCTTGACACTTGTGTGTATGACTCCCTTTGCATTAATATTTCCATTACATGTAATTATGATTGCTTTAAATTTCGGGAGGATGATTCCGTGAAAAATTTTGATATATTGATTAATGATTATAAGGATTCTATCTTGTTTGCTAATGGTTATGATTGCTTTAACTTTTCAGAAGATGAATCCTTTGTCTTGGGTGAGAATGAATTGATGAGTGAGGGGGATGATGCTTCATTCTATTTGTGTGAGAGTGTGAATGATTTTTCTGATCAAATAGAGTGGGGTGATGAAAAGAAGGAGTGTGAGGAAGAGATGGTAGGAAATGATAGGATTTTCACGTTTGATCTTATGGAGAAAGTTGAGTGGAGAGATTTGACCACACTCGAAATTGAGGAAGGGAGTGAGGAGATATGGTTTGAAGCAAATGAGAAGATCTTTAGGAGTAGAGAGGATGAGGAAAAGGAAGTGAACACCATCCTAGAAGAGTTAAGGAGGGTGTTTGATGCTGAAATTCTTCCAATCATGCATATCGTTCTTCCTTTATTTATGTGGGCATTCAAGGATGTTGCCCATCTTGGGACATTCCTTGAAGCAAAGGTTCACGGGACGCTTGGTAAGGTCCCAAAATCAGTGTGCTTTGAAGGATAGAGCACACCACGTCTGGCCAGGAGACGTTAAACCATGGCGCACTTGGGAGGCAATCCCAACGTTATCCTTAGATTAAAATTTCATTTCTTGTTTAATTTTTTATTTTCCCTTGTTTATTAGCAATTTTCTTTTTAGAATAGCCTTGCTTGAGCTAACATTGCAGGTGATTTTGGTGCTAAGCCATGATGAATGAGCTAAACCAGATCAAACGTGTAAGGCAAAGGCCAGGAGACGAAGAAGGTGATCAGCACTGCTGACCACGCGTGGTGCCAGGCGTGGAATCTTTCCAGTGCTGATCCGCGTGGACAACCACGCGTGTGAGTCCGCGTGGACAGATCCTGACAGATTTTCGTGCATTATTTTCTTTTCATCCAATTTTTATGAGTCTCCAAGGTTTGGCCGTGCCAAGAATCATCTCCTATCTTGATTTACATATCTTTCTTATTGCTTTTGTTTTAATTACTTACATTGTTTTAGGATTTATGCTTTCATTATAAATAAAAGAACTTCCGCCAGGCCATTGCACGCCAATTGGTTGTTTTCTTGTGCTAACATTGTTTCATGTAGCTTGGAGAACGAAGGCAAAAGAGATGTTAGAAGCTTAAAGTGTGGAAATGAAGGGATGCTTACTTGGTTGTAAACCTCTTATCCCTTTTACCTTTTCATGCCTCGTTTTTCAATTCTAAAGTGTGGAAATTGAATTGTTATACGTGTTCCTTGCATACTTGATAAACACATGCTATTTTGCACCCACAAAATGCTATATTGTTGACACCCCCACACCCCCGGAAACACTTCTAAAGTGTGGAAAGGGTTTGATTGATTTTGAATGGTTGTGCTCCTTTGTTCCACTTGATCCTCAAGGCAACATCGAGGGCGATGTTTGTTTTAAAGTGTGGAAAGGATACACCTTGTGCTTATATTGTTTGTTGCTTGATTGATATATTGGTCTTGTCTTATGGGTGTGTTTTATCTTTGGAGAGTGTGTCATTGTTCACATTATCTAGGGAGAATGTTAATCATATGCCAAAAATAAAATTTTTTTCTCTTTGAATATCCATGGGAAGTACCCATTCTTTGACCAAATGAGCTTTAAATTCTTGAATGCTTGCATGATATTTACCTCTTATTTTCCTTAGACCTTAGTCAATGATCTCTCGAAGTGGGAGTGTGCACCCNATTTTCACGTTTGATCTTATGGAGAAAGTTGAGTGGAGAGATTTGACCACACTCGAAATTGAGGAAGGGAGTGAGGAGATATGGTTTGAAGCAAATGAGAAGATCTTTAGGAGTAGAGAGGATGAGGAAAAGGAAGTGAACACCATCCTAGAAGAGTTAAGGAGGGTGTTTGATGCTGAAATTCTTCCAATCATGCATATCGTTCTTCCTTTATTTATGTGGGCATTCAAGGATGTTGCCCATCTTGGGACATTCCTTGAAGCAAAGGTTCACGGGACGCTTGGTAAGGTCCCAAAATCAGTGTGCTTTGAAGGATAGAGCACACCACGTCTGGCCAGGAGACGTTAAACCATGGCGCACTTGGGAGGCAATCCCAACGTTATCCTTAGATTAAAATTTCATTTCTTGTTTAATTTTTTATTTTCCCTTGTTTATTAGCAATTTTCTTTTTAGAATAGCCTTGCTTGAGCTAACATTGCAGGTGATTTTGGTGCTAAGCCATGATGAATGAGCTAAACCAGATCAAACGTGTAAGGCAAAGGCCAGGAGACGAAGAAGGTGATCAGCACTGCTGACCACGCGTGGTGCCAGGCGTGGAATCTTTCCAGTGCTGATCCGCGTGGACAACCACGCGTGTGAGTCCGCGTGGACAGATCCTGACAGATTTTCGTGCATTATTTTCTTTTCATCCAATTTTTATGAGTCTCCAAGGTTTGGCCGTGCCAAGAATCATCTCCTATCTTGATTTACATATCTTTCTTATTGCTTTTGTTTTAATTACTTACATTGTTTTAGGATTTATGCTTTCATTATAAATAAAAGAACTTCCGCCAGGCCATTGCACGCCAATTGGTTGTTTTCTTGTGCTAACATTGTTTCATGTAGCTTGGAGAACGAAGGCAAAAGAGATGTTAGAAGCTTAAAGTGTGGAAATGAAGGGATGCTTACTTGGTTGTAAACCTCTTATCCCTTTTACCTTTTCATGCCTCGTTTTTCAATTCTAAAGTGTGGAAATTGAATTGTTATACGTGTTCCTTGCATACTTGATAAACACATGCTATTTTGCACCCACAAAATGCTATATTGTTGACACCCCCACACCCCCGGAAACACTTCTAAAGTGTGGAAAGGGTTTGATTGATTTTGAATGGTTGTGCTCCTTTGTTCCACTTGATCCTCAAGGCAACATCGAGGGCGATGTTTGTTTTAAAGTGTGGAAAGGATACACCTTGTGCTTATATTGTTTGTTGCTTGATTGATATATTGGTCTTGTCTTATGGGTGTGTTTTATCTTTGGAGAGTGTGTCATTGTTCACATTATCTAGGGAGAATGTTAATCATATGCCAAAAATAAAATTTTTTTCTCTTTGAATATCCATGGGAAGTACCCATTCTTTGACCAAATGAGCTTTAAATTCTTGAATGCTTGCATGATATTTACCTCTTATTTTCCTTAGACCTTAGTCAATGATCTCTCGAAGACCTCTTATTTTCCTTAGACCTTAGTCAATGATCTCTCGAAGTGGGATTATTTTCCTTAGACCTTAGTCAATGATCTCTCGAAGTGGGAGTGTTTTCCTTAGACCTTAGTCAATGATCTCTCGAAGTGGGAGTGTGCACCCCTTAATTTTAGAAAGAATCTCTCGAAGTGGGAGTGTGCACCCCTTAATTTTAGAAAGATAAGTGAAAGCGAAGCCCGAAATTGAACTAATTTTGGTAGGGCATGGGGCAAAAGATGAGCCTAATAGTGAGCTTAGAGTGAAAAATCACTTAATCCCAAGAAAAAGGCATGAGGGTTGTATGGAGAAACAGTAGAAAAGGCAAAAGGCCAATCCTAGAGATAAAAATTGAGGAAAGTCATCTCGCTAGGTTATGTTCAACCATGGTCTTCATAAAAAGCAAAAGCTATACATGGAGTCGGTTGTCCACATAAAATGCTCCTAGGAGATGAGAAAATAGAGCGGAGGTGAGCCGCTTCGCTAGGATTCGGGCACCCATTGCACTGTCTTCGAAAAAGCATGGAGCTCCATGTGAAGTCGGGTCGCCCGATGGCGTTATCCTAGGAAGTGAGAAGAAAGAGTGATCGCCCAAGCCATGGCAATGAGCGGTCCATGTCCCTACACTCACTTATTTTACGCGTTGGGCTTTGGCGTTTAGTTGAAAAGTATTGGTTGAGGTGTGCACATCGTTCCCACTAGGGGGCTCGGCTTGAAAGCCTTTGTAAAATTTGAGGTGAATCTAATTTGGATTACATGCTTGGTTGAATGAAGGGTGTGTGCGTTGCATTGTCCAAATGAGACCATAGGGGTTTTGCTTCGTTTCTATATTCTTAGAGTGTATGGCATGTGGTTACCATTCTATGTAGATAATGTGCGGAATTTCACCCACTCCGTTGTTACACCCTAGAGTTGATAGACCGATTAATTGATTGAGTAACACAGCTACCTTTGGCACTTAAATGATTAGCGTTCAATTGTGAATTGCTTGAGGACAAGCAAAGTTAAAGTGTGGAAAATTTGATAAGTGCCAAAAGTAGCCATATTTTAGGGGTCATTTAGGTGTGAAATATGCTATAATAGATGTCCATTAGGCCTAGAAACATGCTAAGATAGGGTAATTTCATTGCATATAGGTCTAGGGACTAATCTTGTATGTTTCTGTTATAGCAAAATACGGAACAGGATACTCGTATTTATACTTGATCGGGTACAAGGAAGAATACCCTAAGCGAGACCGAGCTACGTGACAGTGGGTCAGAGGTTCCCGGTCTCGTTAGCTACTGTTTTAGAAGAAATAGCCCAAAGTCCTCTATACCGCATTAAATGCGCTTTTTATAGTGGCTCCAACAAGAATTTCGGTCTGGCGGCATGTAGGACGCGTGGCGGGCATGCACCGGTCAGTCTGTCGGTCCAACATGGCAGCGGATAGATGCACGGGTGCGAGGTCTCTGGTTCGAACCTCCGCAAAGGCCCATACCACAGCTCGGAGCGCAAGGAAGCCCGGTCTAGTCAGACCGGGAAGAGGATCTGAGGGGTCTGGGTAACCCCTTACTAAACACAGAGCCCGGGAAGCCGGAAAAGTAGACCGGGATTTTATCCCTATCAGTTTCAATATAATTTGCACATATCTTGCACTTCGTAGGGCATTCCGGCGACACTTCAGTAAAACGGACATAACCGGAGCTAGGAATGTCCGAATGAGGCGAGGCAGGTGGCTATGGAACTGTATCGTCGAGAGCTACAACATAGAAGAAGACAGCAGAAGCAAACTTCACCACGCACGCTCACACGCGTGTGAGCGAGCGTAGACGCGACACAGCGCTGAAATAATTAGGGCAAAATTTTGGAGGCTATATATATGGCCTTTATAGGTTTTCCAAAGCAGTTCCCAGCAGCCCCAATAAAATTTAGATCTAGTTTTCCTTTCTAATTTCTTCCCCTTTGGGGAGGAAGACAAATACTCTTCCTTAGAATAGATTTAGCTTAGTGTAGAAGATGAAGATCATGTAGATTCAAGCTTCCTTAGGTAATACTCTTCTTTTAATATAAAGTTTGCTCTTTTACTTTATTGCTTTGTTTCTTTTGTTGATTTAATGTTTTCTATGTTAGAGTAGAGTAGTTTGGGTGTGTGTGCCCTTGTTAATCTATGGATTGATGCTTAGATTTTATCTTATGATCTTAAGTATTGTGGGAACATGATTGATGTTTGAATGGATGATGTTGTTCAATCTTTGCTTTTATTTCCGGCCGGGATAGTTAGTGAACCGAGTGGAAGTGAGAGAGTGCGCGATAGCGGCCTCTCACGAGCCCAACTCATCTATATCTCTGCTCTTAATCCGAAAGGATGAGATCCGAGAGGAGTGGTAGGCAAGGTGTTTGATAAAATGCCTCAACCGAATGAGGATTGAGAGTCTGAGTGTGACGCCACTCGGTACTAATACCGTGACTCCCTAGATCAATCCCAAAACCCAATTCCAAACTACCTACGATGAACACAACCTCTCCCTATGATTCTTGCAACTCTTACCTTTCAACCTCATGAATACCAACACGTATTCGGTTCCCATTCGCCATCCTTGAGAGACACGACACTCGGGGAGTCTTGACTCTTTGTTTTACCACCTTCACACCACCTCACACTAAACTCACAACATCAGCCACCCACGCAAATCCCTTTTTTCTCTCCTTAGGTCCCTCAAGAACTCTTGGTTAAGGAGATGAAAGTCTACACTTCCCTTAGATCTCGTTTCATACACCAAGAAGAGCACCTAAAACAAAGCACAAGCAAAACACACTTGTAAGCACTAGGTTATGGGTTAGAGTAACATAAACAAAAAGAAATCAAAATAAACATAAAATAAAATAAAAACTTGATCTCCTAAGAATTCACTAACTTTAATGCTAGAAAATAAAAGCAAGCACTCAATACACCTTTGGACCTAACTTTACTTGGGCTTTGTTTTTAAAGCTAGGGTTTTGTTTTTAATTAAACATTACACCCAACCCAAGTTTTATAAAATTAGTAGCTAATCATGGTCCAAACAAAACAGGCCCAAACATAATTACTTGGGCTTGAGTTTGATATTTGGGTCATTTTTTTTAGCCTAAATAATCCTTGCTATTTTTTTCTTTTTGGGCTTTATATATTCAACTCTTAAATCTACCATTATTTTGGTACATCAATTATGGAGCACGGCTGGAATTGATTACACTTCAAATTTTTTTTAACCCAATTATTATAATATGTGTTTTGGGCTTTTAAATGATATTATGGTCCTATTTGCTATATTTATGGTTTATGGACATCTTTTAATTGATTATGGGCCTCTCCAAGTTCAATTTTCCTCTTTATTTGGGCTCCTATTATTAGTTTTGGATAATGGACAATCTTTTTTTTGTTTTCAATGAGCCATTTTTTGTGATATATTAATTCACATATATAAATGGATTTGGGCCAGCAATTTTTTTTACAAAATTGAAAACTATATTGTTTTCGAAATACCATTCAAATAATCCATTCAAATATTATTTGAATTTATTATTTATGCTCCTAAATTAAATTGCTAGTTTGTGCAATTTATTTGGATGATATGATTTTATGAGTTCATATGCATATTTTGTCATATTTGCATAATATATAGTTTTTTTAATGCAAATTATAAATGAACTGTCGTTTTTAGCCATCCATAGCATATACAGATTTTTTTTTTGAAAAATCTAGATCTTGGTTGTTATCTCCAAATATGAATCTTATCTTGGACGGGAGCACTTCTTTAACATAGGCCCTTGAAATTGATATTTATCTCAATCCTACATATCCTGAAGATATGGTCGTTGAGAAACCTTCTTAAAGCTACAAGCCCTATTTTGAAACCTAAATACCTTCTTGAAAAGGACCCCTATGCCCTATAAAAATCCCTGAAGGATTGCTTTGACTACAAATATCATTGGACCTTTCTAAGTAATAATTTGACTGATTTAACTTGAGATTTCAAGGTTTTAAGTCAATTACTGATTCTAATCAGCTATACACAATTATGTCCTAAACTTAAGTTATTCAACTAGTCGAGGGCAACCTCATATAACTTCTGGCCCAACAGCAAAGTATACTTCACGTGTGGATATAAAAGGCACTGATCACGTGCGTGCCACACTTCGAAGCATTTTTGTTGAAACATGAATTAAATAGTACAATGTTGAATCCCACTTAGTTGTGTTGCCTGAAACAAACGTTATTGTTGGTCCTATTGACGACTTCTTTTCTTGTGTTCCCGTTTGAATATTCTTTATATCCAAACATTTAACTACCATTATTGATACGATTTTCTTTATGAGCTCCGGTAGAGCATCACTTTTACTCCGTAAACTTCAAAGGACATTAAGTTCATCAGTTTTCATAACAAAACCAGAAATGTTCATAAATTGAACTACCTTATCATAACCTACTTTGGTCAAATACCCTTCATCCAATAAGTAGACATATGGATAATATGTCTACTTATGATCTCGTAGTTTATGGATAATACCACATTCTCGGATTATCAAATTATTGTTAAGCCATTTGTTTTCGAACCTCCAATATTCCGAATACTTATTTGGGGAAATGTAGTATTCAGGATACTAATATAAACATTTCGGCACACTTCATATCTTTATTCCCCTTTACATTTAATACGTGGTTTTTTTCCAAACATTTCCCAAAATCTATGTTTCTGTTCTTAGTAGATGCAGTCCAATATATTACATGTCCACCATAATATACATCTAAATCCCCCATCTGTTGTCTCAAATATTGCCCCTCAGAGAGATACAATGGATACACTGACTACATGAAGATCGGTTCATGGCATTAGGGGGAGATAAGATCAACTTGAAATGGAATGTTGTGAAATTTCATCACTGGATGAAATGATCTTCAAAATCTAAAACCACGTACCAATTAAGTGGAACTGGTAGTTCAGAAAGAAATCTGCCAAATAAACATATTCATAAAAAGAGTGACTAAGTCCTATACATATTCCCCAAATTGGACCATATATATCAATACTCCTTGTTGCCAGAAGTGCAGAAGATTCATTGATATAGAAAATAAGAATCCTCAACAACTAGATCTAGTAAGGAATTATGTCACTTATTGAAAAATCTTAAAACTTATGTCTTTATTAAGACATTCGTCCAGATGACGAAAACCCTAGTAAGGTGCACCGAACAAACAAAATACTAGGGACGCGGAACGACTAGATATTAATAACTATGGGAAATGTCAACAATCTTGTTACCTTAGAAATTTTCATGAATTTTATAAATATGGGAGAAAAATATATATTATAGTTGTCGACAACACACACCTATATAATTGCTCATTTAAATAAACTGGATCCAGGTGATCGAGGTGCTAGATGCATCCTCATTATTTAATATTTAAAGGAGCAATTAAGTCATAGCTCGACTCGCTAAAATAGATTCTCTTGATAAAATGTACACCATTAAATGATAACCCTGTTGGTTACAAATGGGTGTTTGTACGAAAGAGAAATGAAAATGATGAGGTGATATAATAGCGAGTGTTTGTAGCACATGAGTTCACGCAGATACCATTGATTGAGTTCAATTAAATCTCCCATGTACAATGACATTAAGTTCCGCTATACATGACAATTGGCAGAATAAAACATTAGATATGCAACTAATGAATGTCGTGACCACGTGATAATGGGTCATTAGACGATATGATCTTTATATGACCTAGCACAGATCATAATTGACTGATTAATTCTCTTTTTGAAAAAGGAATTATGTGTCATTGTGAATTCTTTAAAGAATTACGAATAGAGTTATTACCCTCATTTAGAAAGGATAATATGTACCATAAGTGTTCTTTATTGAATTGTAAGTGAGCGTAGAATTGCTAAAATTGATATATTTATTTGAGAAATCTTTGATTGACTTATAATTCTCAAAATAAAAGATTGAAAATCTCACAACATGTTTGTTGTTGTAATACAAAAGGTTTTACTTAACTGAGTAATTTCCTCCTGAAGTAGGAAAATGTAAAAATGAATATGTACCATTAGGTACTTATTAAGGGGATACTAATCAAATTGTTTATTATCTCAACCTATGTTGGTGTTATAAACATCGTACAGAGCTTAATGGTATTAGCTCTAAAGACGAATTTTAGAAATAAAAAGGACTTGGAAAACCAAGTATCATCTCGACCTACAGATCGAGTATTTCTTTAAAAGGAATTTTATACACTCGTTTATCTATTTTGGAAAATTTTCTTTTGACACATTTGGTACATGGATAAATACCATTGACTTATCACACCAATGGTTGTCCAATAATCTCTTGAAGTAGATAAAGGACCATTTAGACTCAAAAATGATAATAAGGACATTTTGGGATCGGACTTGAAGTCCATTACTTTATTACTATTGGAACACTACTGAAGAACTAGAAGTTTCGTGATCTTATTAAGACTGACATTGTCCTTGCAATGAAATCACTTATAACTCCTAGTGCTCCAAATATCCTCAAGTAATATTATGCGATAAACCAATGAGTATTTCTCATAAGACTACTTGGTACTGACTCCCTTTGATCTCCATGATGCTAAATTCCAAACTAGTTATGATTGTTTTACCCCCACAGTCTTATGGGAAGATTATAAAAGTGTGTTTTAAGTGGTATGGTTAAAGAATATTGGTTATATTCAACCTACATAAGCTCCAGAAGAGTTAGGAGATCATTGTATAAAATATTAACTTATATTGACAATCCTGAAGATTGCCATATCATCTTCTCTACACCCTTTTTTTTAAAACAATTATTTTTCTTTGCATGTAGAACTTGAAGATTGCCATCTTCAGGGGGAGATGAAGAATATATTTATTTGAATCAATACTGAAGATTGAGCCTTAATCAGTCCTGAAGATTAAGTCTTAATCAAATCTCGAAGATTGAGGCTTAAAAGACTAATAGTTGTATTTTGCAACATATGAATACAGATATACCATATACTCTTTTCCCCACTAGATTTTTTATATTAGGTTTTTTTAGTGTGGTTTTTAACGAGACATGAGTTTGATATAATAATATTAATGGGGAAAAGTTGCAAATAAATGCTTAAATAGACAAATCCCAAATCCTGAAGATTATGCCCCGAAGGCTTATGGGCGTACTCTTTTTCCTTAACTAAGTTTTTCCCACTAGGTTTTCTTATGTTAAGGTTTTTAACTAGGCAATCAGGAAGGTTGTTTTCATCAGGGGGAGCAACAACATCTCGGTACACATAAATTATTAAGAAGATCAAAAACTCTTACAATCCTGAAGATTAAATATAGAAGATTATGGTTGTACTCTTTTCCCTTAACTAAGTTTTTTCTCATAGGGTTTTCTTAAGTTAAGATTTTTAATGAGGCAACCAGTACAAATATATGATTTTACAAATAACATGTACTCTTTTCTTCAACTAGGTTTTTCCCACGCGATTTTTCTAGTGAAGTTTTTAACAAGACATGAAAGTATTTTAATATACCATTCATATACCTTGCACTCTTTTCTTGTATAGATTTTTCCCAAAGGGTTTTCCTAGCAAGTTTTTAACAAGGCAAGATCGTAGTCAAATAATGTCCAAGGGAGAGTGTTATAGATGATGTTTATGTGGACATTATTATATAGAGTATGTAACGGTTGTAACCGTTTTTGTATTTATATTTTTTCGTTATAGCTTTGTATTATATACATGTCCTTTGTAACTTGAACATAGATGATGGAATGAAAACAATTTCTCCCTATTCTTTGTTGTCTCTCTATCTCTTCTCTCTTTACCTGCAACCTGCAATGTTCATCGGTTAGGAGGTAATGGCCAACGGGCAAACCACTTTACAACAAATTTGTCATATTTAGTTATTTATATTATAAATTTATATTCTATAACAATATAACATTACGTTAATAGTTAAAATTTTAAAGAATTAGTAATTACCTAAAGAATTAAAACTTAAAACTTAAAACTTAAAACTTAAAACACAATTTCATATTTCAATTTCACATTTCACAAATGACAAATCACAAACTAATGAAACTATCAAAGCTAACTTCCAATGTTCCAAATCAATTCATCAATCATCAAAGAAATTAAAAATATTAGACTTAAGACTCAACTACTCAAGTCATAGTTCATGCAAACTCCAAAAATACAACATAAATAAACCATCAAGGCATCAAATCAATAGTTTAATACAAAAACTCCAAGTTTCAAATTTTAAAACAAAGACACAAAGTAACAAGTTATAGCATGTTTTGCATTTTACTATTTGTCTATTTTAAGTACTTACAAAAAAATAGGTTAGAACCTAACCGCCTAAACAATCTAGTCTTTGTGCAATTTAATGCAAGCTTGATGAACAAAAGGAAAAAAGAACAAAATGTTGAATTATTACTTGCTAGTGATGCAAGTTTGGCACAAGATTGGATTGTTGATCAAGAGGAAGTAGATGTTGAAGATGGAGTTTAATTTGATGATGAACTAGAGATAGATGAAACACTAAGACCACAAAGGAGTAGTACATTGAGGGAGCTTGAAGAAGATGACTTTGAATCCGAAGCTGAAGAAGAAATTGATGTTGTTGTTGAGTTTGAAGATGATGAAAATTGTGTGATAGAGCAATATGGACAAAGAGATGGAGAAGAAAATATTACAAGTTGAATTTGATGAACACTTTGTTATTTAGTTATTTACTTTGTGTCTTTGTTTTAAAATTTGAAACTTGGAGTTTTTGTAATAAACTATTGATTTGATGCCTTGAAAGTTTATTTATTTTGCATTTTTGGAGTTTGTATGAACTATGACTTGAGTAGTTGAGTTTTGAGTCTTGAGTCTAATATTTTTAATTTCTATGATGATTGATGAATGGATTTGGAACTTTGGAAGTTAGCTTTGATAGTTCCATTAGTTTGTGATTTGTCATTTGTGAAATGTGAAATTGTGTTTTAACTTTTAAGTTTTAAGTTTTAATTCTTTACGTAATTACTAATTCTTTAAAATTTTAACTATTAACGTAATGTTATATTGTTATAAAATATAAATTTATAATGTAAATAACTAAATATGAAAAATTGACAAGAGTCGTTATATCGTGGACTATGGTCCACAATNATGGTCCACAATATAATTTGCGAATTAACAATATGCATTTAATATTTATGTAATAATGACATAATGTAATTAAATAATTAAAGTTATAAAGTAATAAAATTAGTATAACGTATTAACTACAAATCTACGATATTAACTCTTAAAATATTTTTAAAAATTATAAAACTTTAAAAAAATTGTAAAAATAAAAATAAAAATAATCGGGCGCCTAAGCGCTCCCAGGCGCCTAGTGAGTTTTTCAATATTGATCATAAGTAACGATTTATTTTAATTCAAATTAGTATTATTTTCTACAATAAGTATTACAATTTCTTTAATAAATAACATGTCACATATAAATATTACAATATAATATTTAAATTAGAATTACACGTTTTAAGTATCCCAATTTCAGTTATCGGTAGTACAATATTTATCATTAGTACTAATACCCTAAATAATATCACAATTTTACATATAAATATTACTATATATATATATATATATATATATATATATATATATATATATATATATATAAGTAACGAATTACAATCATATGAGACATCATATTTAGGTGAGAAATAAGACTCATTGTGGAGCGTCCATCTTATATTATTTGATGGCTGAGATTATTCCTTTTTTTTCTTTCTTGTGTGCTTAATATTAATTTTTAGGGACTTTAATGTAATTGTAGGTGTCTTATATTTAGAGTGGGATTCTATTATTATTATATTATGCTTGATTTTAGGTGTTTTAATTTTGGTAGGATTGGTTGTTCTTCTTTGGTGCCACTCGTTCACGCCAGTCTATTGTCTCCACCGTCGGTTGGTCTTCCGCAATCGTTACCCTTTGCCCAAGCATGGAGTTTGTTGGTGAAGGTATGTTTTCTTTGTTTTTTGTTTTTTGTTATTTTGTTTTGTTGTTCTTCTACCGTTTGAATAAGGCTGGGGTGGCATTGTATGTGTGGGCATGTGCGACTGTTCAATTGATTTTGGTTATCTGTTTGTTAAGGTGTGTGCTGGTATTTGTTGGGTTGGGGTTAGGTAGGTGATAGTGTGTGCTGGTTGAAGGTGATTTGCTTTCCCATTGTGTCATCATTGTTCGTGTCCTCGTACTGTGCACATGTTTGGTGTATAATGTGTTCTCTTTTTTTTTTTTTTTCTGTAATTCGCTAGTGTGTGCATGTGTGGGTTTGGACGTGTGCATGTTTGTATTTATGTCGTCTGCACATGTGCCATATGATCTATGTTGTCCTTGTATTTTTTTTCCTGTAATATTATACGATTTTGTGATGTAGTCTTGTGGTGGAGTACTTTTTTCTCGTCTTTCTCCACTGTGTGTCGCATTTTGTAACCCCTCATCTATTCCGATAAGTCTAGGGTTAGGAAAAATATTTTCTAGGCTATGATATTCATGAGATGATCTCTCGATACTTCAAGAGGATTTTTTTAAGAATAGTTATTAATAAGTTACGATCATACGTGCCGGTCACGAACCGTAAAATTTTTAAGGATGAATATACAGTTCGAATTTCCCTAGGAAATGGATTATTAAGCATGATACGATTAAGCCTGAACTTCCTACTAAGTTCAGTTGAAATAAGACGAACTGTAAGAGTTAAATTTATTACGAACCTTCGTACCACTGTATTTCGCGGTATGCCGGAAAATTGTCCGATTTTAGTGGTTAATGACGGAATTATTTTTAGAATAATTTTGGTATCGAAATTTTCCCGAATTAAATTATATTCCTCCGAACTTTTATCTGATTTAACCCATAACTGGCAAGGAAATATTACTCTACAAGATTTACCATGGAATTGTGACAAGTGTCACATTATTTACCATATGGTAATAAATAATTAAATTATCAAGGATGAGTATGGGATAAGTCTTGCTAGTTAACTTAAGCTCCAAGCTTCCTCCATCCCTCCACCGTGGCCGAAATTTTAGAGAGAAAAAGAGGGAGGAAAAGTTCATCTTCATCTTTGTGATTCAAGAAACTCCATAGCTAAATCCTTCACAAGTTCTTCCATACTAGGATCTTCGGTGGAAAGTTGAAGAGAAGGATCACAACATTTTCTGCGGTGTAAAAACTACTTGGGAGGTAAGGAATCCCTTAAGTCGGTTTAGTCACTTGAAAATGGACAATTGATAGTAAATTATAAGACTAGGAGTTTTATGTGGAAATTATGTGTTAAGTTTGAGGATCTCTTAGTTGGCTCAAGAGACTACTCCTTGAATTTTGGTAATTTTTGTGTACATGTTCATAGCTAATATATGCCTGTATATGTTATATTTATGTCCATATAGGCTTATACTTATGAAAATATTGGAAAATCAAGTCGTTACCACACGGTTTTTGCTGCCCAAAATTGGCAGAATTTCATGGACGCGACCCTGGACGCGCGTCCACTGCGCGTCCGTCGGGCGTCCAGTAGACGGAACCAAGGCCGAACGGCCGGACGCGGCACGGACGTGCGCGTCCGTCGTGCGTCCGGTGGTGCGGATTTCGGCGTGACCACGATGCGCGGATCGGTTTTCGACTGAATTTTCTTCCGTAATTTTTGCTCTTGCATGATATGATTTTTGAAGGGCCTACGGGCAATCGAGTTCAATTTTTGAAATAACAAACATTGTTTTGGAAGTTATGTACATCAATTTGGTAGAAAAATCTTGTTTTTAAGGAACAAGTGTAATCCTTGTTACTTGAGAAATTTGTGTTGAAAAGTCATTGACAAATATGAATATTTTGGAAATATAGTTTGAAAGGAATAATCGTTTTGAGACATTATGTGAAATGTTATTTAAATCCAGGAAAGAAAGAATGTTTTGAAAACCTTAGTTTCTGGATAAGTTGTGGAGGACTTGATTAACCCACGGGAGGGCTTAATTGCCATAGCCCAGCGGTTGTTGAGATGATTGACCTGCGGGAAGCTTGAATGCCGTGGCCCGAGGTTGTTGAGATGATTGACCTGCGGGAGGCTTGAATGCCGTGGCCCGAGGTTGTTGAGATGATTAACCTGCGGGAGGCTTGAATGCCGTGGCCCGAGGTTGTTGAGATGATTGACCTGCGGGAGGCTTGAATGCCGTGGCCCGAGGTTGTTGAGATGATTGACCTGCGGGAGGCTTGAATGCCGTGGCCCGAGGTTGTTGAGATGATTGACCTGCGGGAGGCTTGAATGCCGTGGCCCGAGGTTGTTGAGATAATTGACCTGCGGGAGGCTTGAATGCCGTGGCCCAAGGTTGTTGACATGGTTGACCTACGGGAGGGCTTAAATGCCATGGCCCGGGGTTGGAGAAAGGGAGTTAAGAAAATATTCCAAAAAGGCCTCACACTTACCCAGGGGGAAACTAAGTGAATAAGTGTGCTACTGAACTCTCTTTTGAGATAACAATGATGAAAATTCCTGGAAATGAGAAGTATTATATGTTGATTCAACTCATATACTCTGCTATACTTTCTTCTGTTGATAATCTGGTTGTAGGTAGATTTTCAACTAATGGGTAAAGCTTACAGCTTTCAAATTATTATATTTTCCAAACCTTTGTTTACTTTTGAGTGACAATGGATTTTCTTACTTAGCCGTCGTGCTAACTACACTTCATTGTGTCACTTATCAGATGCAGTCTAGCGTGGGCTCTTGCAGCCAAGGAAACTCTGGTGGTTCATCAGAGTTCATGTTCCCCATAATAGACTATGATGATTATGTGCAGTATCTAGCGGGTGACGACCCGTATACTCCCGGCTTCGCTCCTGACCCTCTAGCTCCGGCTTATGCTCCTGATCACATTCCTGCTCCTGTTCACCCGGTTGTACCTGTCTGTCCTCCTGCTCCCAGTAGTCTATTGAGTTTCATTGATGCGATTCAGGCGAGTTATGGGTTCTACCCCATCAAGGTTTTAGAGGAGAGAATAGCCCAACCTTTGTTCTAATGGGCCGTAAGAAAACTCTTGTACATATTTGTAGCTAGTATAGCTACCCTTTTGCTGCTAATATATATATATATATATATAAAGTTATGATGGGTAATGACGATATGAAACAGTTTCCTTGTCTTCAGCCTGTGCATCTAGGGTGTACTCTATCTGGATTTGATTGGGTTCAGTCTAGGTGTGGCGGTAACTACTCTGGATGTACGGTATAGCCGATCCAGGGTGTTACACATTTACTTTGTATGTGTACGGTAGTTGTGTGTAGTTTTGGGGGTTTGGGGGGGGTATTGTTGTTTGAGTGAAAGTGCACATAGTATAAGTCTTATGTGCACACGATCGGTGTGTGTTTGTTCTGTTGTTTCACTTATAGCTTTGCTCGTGTTTTTAAATTTTCGTCAGGTGATAGTGGTGGACCCAGTGGGTGTGTTATGCATTGGGTGTGCTATGCATATCTCTCCGGGAAGAACGAAATATTGGCTGCCGATTTGTGAGGAAGTGAGCAAGCCATTTGTGGGTCAGACTGTCAGAGGTTTAGCAAGTTGGACGCTGGTGTTGAGTTCTATGCCCAGTATACTTGTGCCATTAGGTTTGATGTTCGTCGTAGCACGGATTCAAAGGATAGGGAGGGGAATGTCTTGATGAAGTATTTGGTTTGTCCCGTTGGGTTTAGTAGTTTTCTTTGTTTGCATGTGGACATTGGGAGTCATTTCATTTGTTTTTTTAGTCATTATTTACTGTAAACGTTTAGTATTCAACATTTATTCGTTTAACGGGTTTCATCGATTTGTAGTTCTTAGTTTGCATGTGCTGTTGGTCTGTGCACCCAGGTAGTCATCCATGTCTCGGATAATTATTTTCTGTTTTACTAATGTCTAATCGTGAGTTACTAGTAAATGTGCATTGTTTTTTTTCTCCTTCCATTTGGTATTAAAGCATGTTGACATCCATAAGGGTTTTCAAACATGTGCATTTACTTTTTTATTTGTGTGCACGGTTGTACTTTCCGTTAGTTGGTCTGTGCACTCAGGTTCTCACCCGTGTGCACAGAGTGTAATTCCACCACGTAGGCATGGAGGTTTATGTTTGTGTAGCGTCATTTCATTACTAGAATGTAATCATTCGTGTGTGCACCTAAAGCAGTTTGTATGTGCATTCTTCTATCCGAACTCATACACTAACAGAATGTAGGTGCCTGTACCCAAATGTGCTCCGCTGAGTAATGATTTAAAACCAAAAAAATAATAATAATTACCCCACAATGTGCACATCTGTGGGGCAGCGTGTGCACTTAATGGTAGATACCTTTTTCAAATTGTTTCCCGGATGACCAAAAAAATTTAAAATTAAGGCACTCCGTGCACTTGTTTATGTCACCTCGTGCATATTACCCGTATGTGCATTTTTATTGATAAGTGTGTCACAAAAAAAATCATTCCGTATGTGCATTTTTATTGATAGGTTTGTGCACATGTTCCCTGGTTGCAATGTAAAAGTGGCTCCTGTTTGCACCTAAAGTAGTTTGTATGTGCATTCTTCTATCCGAACTCATATGCTAACAGAAAATAGGTGTGTACCCAAATGTGTTCCGCTGAGTAATGATTTAAAATAAATAATAATAATAATAATAATTTGTACTCTATTGACATTACATCTATTACTGCCATTACATGTATTCAAAAACAATCTCACACACAGTCTCTATTCAATTTAACAACCATGCACACGCTGCCATTCACTGGTGCACACAGAACCTAAATTAGTATTTTCTAAACAACATCAGCATCTGCCTTGCCGGTTTGCACAAACGGAATTGCTTTGTTTCCCTGTGCAGTTAAAATGAATATACAAATCAATATTATATTGACTTTGCATTTATTACCGACATTATATGTATTCAAAACCAATCTCAAACACTTTGTGCACACAGTTTCTATTCAATTTAACACGCATGCACACGCTGCAATTAACTGGTGCACACAGTACTACCTAATTTAGTATTTTCTAAACAACATGACCCTCTACCTTGCTGGTTTGCACAGTCCTATATCCTGTTCAGAAAACTAAATACAAACCGAATTGCTTTGATTCCCTTTTTTCTAGTTATTACCTCAATATGCTTTGAAATACGTCGATGGCAGCATGACTTTCTTTTGTCCCCAGCATAATACCCACTATTTGCTGTCTACGCACTGTACACCTCTCACCCCCTATTATCTAATTTCACTCGCCTAACCATCCTAGCTCTGACCCACAATGAACGCCCCCATTCAATGACAATCTAGCTTGTAAGCGTCTTTTTGCAATGCTCTAAATGCCTACAATCTGCCTTACGCCGGAAAGCCAGACCGGAGTGTGTGCTTGTGGTCGCTGGAACCCTAGCCTAACATTCGCTGTCCCATCGCCAGTTGAAAAAAAAAACGAAAAAAAAAACAAAACAAAATAAAATCGACAACAACCCAGATTCGTATACGGTACCTTTGGTGTCTGCACGCGACCTTGCCCCAATTCGTCGCTTCCCTGTGCGTTTTGTTCCGGCCATGGCTATCCGTAGGGAGCCCTGCAAAGCGCGTCTCACAGTAGGATTCTGAATGGAGCTCTAACGCACGACTTCAGCGGAGTGAGGAGAGGAAAAGTCGGCCATTCCTATATTTTTGAACCGCCCATGGCCACGAGTTTTTACTGATTTACCCTCCCTTGCCTTTTGTTTTTTTTAAATTACCAACATTATTAAGTTACCGTATGCATTTTGTGATACCAAATCTGAACCATCAATTATGTTCATCCTATGGCTACAATTTTGTCCTATTTTCTCATCTAAAGGGGTTGTCTCATGTGAAGTCAACCCTATAAGTAACACTATATTTATTTCAAATTGGTATTAAATTTTCTATAATAAGTATTATAATTTTTATCTAAGTAACAAGCAATTCATTTGTTGAGTGTGACTCATCTCACGGATCTTTTATGACGTGTGTTACTCTTGTTGGGAAAGGTTATTTATGAGATAGATCTAGCCTCCCATAACATAGATTAATTTAATCATGTTCTTAGTTAAGTGATCGATCTACTGTTCCCATGTCTTTTTGTTAGGTGTTTGATGAAACTATTCCATTTGTTGAATGAGCAGAGCAAGTTGCAATTGGGAATTGAAAGTCACTGAAGTACGTTCACTACCTTGGAATATAATGAATTCTATTTCCCATGTTTGTTTGGAGAGATTAATTAGTTAGCAAGTGTTAGCAATTTTCTCTTTCTGATGATTGGTTGACATGAATTCCAAATCAACCGACAATATAATTCAAAAATTATAAATTACAGTGCTTAGTTGGAGGAAATTTCAATTCATATATCCCCTAGAAATTGAAATTCAATGCATGTGTGAAAAAAGTTAGGAAAATGGCTAAATTGTCCTTGACTATTATTATTATTATTATTATTATTATTATTACTATTACTATTACTATTACTATTACACAACGACATTTTAGGCATTATATCACTTCATCCTTTTTCATTTCTAATAATTTTATTCCTCCTTGCCAAAACAACTTAATTTGAATTCCTACTTGATTTTTTTCTCACCAAATTATCATTCTTTTCCCCACTAATTCATTCCTACGCCCAGTAAGAGTTTTCCCAAAACTAAAAGTAAAAAATTAAACTGTATTTGTAATTAAACAACGTGCCACATTCAGAAATTAGTAGAAACATTTAATTTAATTTGCAATATATATAAAATTAAAGCAAGTAAAAGTTAAATTATTTTACTTTATTTTCTAATGTAAATTAATGAATATGAAATCTTTTCCCCTTTATGCTTTTTGGAGAAAAGAGATAATATTCAAATAGGAAATGTGATCAAATGATTAAAAAAAAAAATCAATATGGTGAGGATGGCAATTTCTTATTGGCCAAAAAGTGGTTAACTAGCTGAAGTGCTTCCCTTGGCTCGAAAGCTGGAACCTCGTGCCCTGCTCCTCTAATCGTTACATACATTAGTCCTTCATAAGCAACTGTCCACCCCCCAACCTAAGCAAAATCAAAATTAAATAAAAATTAAAGTTCATATACATTCTAATTAGTTTGATCCATGAGAAACAAAAAGAACCCAAAAAAATAAAAATAAAAATTGAACAAGTAGTCTACCATGCGTGCAATATAGAAATAGAAAGTATGTAGTTATTGTTGGTATAAATTTATTTACCTGTTGATTATCAGTGTACCAAGGAGTCCAATCTTCAGTGATATTGAACCCAAGTTTTTTGAGACTATACCTTGTTGAAGTTACTGGTACCCTTCCATCGGTATCTCCACTGTTTTTTCATACATATCACAACACAGTAGGGATTAAAAATACTGATCGATAGTGGGTAACTCTAGCCAAGATGACTAAGAATGCAAACTTGTAATCGCATGGTCACGAGTTCAAATTCAGCCCTCTTAGTTTGAGGCGGTCAACTATAATCAATCTAGATTGGTTTACTTCTTTATGATCTTTTATTGGTTAGTGTTGCAAGGTGGAGTTTACCAAGTGCATACTCTTGGATAGTGACAGCTGTGTGAACATAAATATAATATAAACATAAATATGCAGTCCAACTATCAGCTTAAGCTTTTAGTTGAGATGGAGCACATGATTCAATTTAGTATCAGAGCCATGCAAAAGGTCATGGGTTAAGTCTATGGTCCACGTGTTGCTTGGAGCCCATCAAAGCCAATCGGCCCGCACACGTGAAGGGGCGGGTTAAGTCTATGGTCTAGTGTTGCTTGGAGCCCATCAAAGTCAATCGGCCAGCACACACGTAAAGGGGCGTGTGAGCATAAATATAATATAAACATAAATGTGCAGTTCAACTATCATGATAGTTTGTATGTACTTGCTAGTTTACACCAATAAAAAAAGAAGAAAGAAATTAATGCATTTTTAAAAGAAATTATGTATATGATGGTCATAATTATAACTGTAATATTATTAAATATTAATAATAATAATAATAATATTATTATTATTATTATTATTATGTAATACCTAAATCTTTTTTATTATTTTATTTTATGAGTAATAGTATATTCTACCTGAAAACCCAAATGCGAAAACCCGCCGCTGCAAGTTTCCTGATTAAAGGAAGAATGGTAGATGGTGAATCTTTCCAATTACTGATAATGCCGCTGCAAAAAATGGACTTACCAGTTCAGGGTTAATAGAACAAATTAAGAAATAGTCTAAGGATTTATTTTCTTTTTAAAATCTAAGAAAAACAAAAGTTTAGTTTCTGAAAGCAAAGAAGGCTCTACCCGTTAAGAGATATAATTTACTATATTTTGATGAAGATATGGAACGACATTTACAACTTCTAAGAACTGAGAGCTAGGGATTAAAAGGACCACTAATGAATGATGTAGTATATATATATATATATTTTTTTTTTGAGTACTACTGACTCGGTTACAATGTAGTATCTATTTAATGATGTAGTATATAATTGATAACAAAAACAAATCTTTTCTTCCCAAAGGTTGTATCTCCAAAACTCCAACCCTAAGTGTTCCCCACCCAGTCCGGACAAAATATTTGGAATGATGAATTATGATAGCTCAGTGATTTAGTGGACCAATTAACAGTGTGCACAAGAGATCTGTACACTTTGGGTAGGGAATATACCCACTTTGAATACGGATTAGTCTATTTTGGGCATAATCCTACATTGCCTTAGGTAACGATCAACCCACTTTAAGCATAATTCCCACATTGCCTTCGACATATTCCCCACACTGTCGTACTGAATTTCAAATCTTGGCCTTGACCCTGTTTAGTGAATTAAACATGCGGGCAAAAAAAAAAAAAAAAAAAACCCTAGAATGTATGTATATATAATACCTGCAATGAACCCATGGATAGGAAATCCCAGTTACGTTGGCATGAAGTGCCTTCTGGACGTCAGGTTTATTGAGATATGCTTCTGTATAATCAGGCGCACATGGGTCGTAACCTGATGGTTTCTTGTGCCATCCAGCCTACATATATATCCAATTCGTTTAGTTGCGAATTGAATAAGATAATGAAGATGGAGAGAGAATATTTGAATGACCATTTTGGAGAAAAGGTGAGGGGCGATTCCTCGTACGACAGGAACCGAGTTCTTGGTGGCGGTGATGTTGGTTTGTACACAGGTTGGGGTGTACAAGCTGTACATATCAATAATATTGTAAACGGCGTAATAGTTGTTGATCTGAGCGTCGCATTCGGCGGAAGAGGTGGTGGAGCTGAAGTTGCAGGCGGCTTTGATGTCGTCGCGGAGGCGGTCGGAAATCACGGCGTGATCCCATGCGTAGTCTATCATCCCTGTTTGGTCCGCTTCGTCGTCCAACAACGCGTTCCCTATCTGCATATATATTATATATTATAATATAATTAGGGCTGTTAGCGAACAGAGCTTTCGACAAACTACTCGTGTTCGAGCTCGGTAAGCGTTCGTTTATGTTCGTTTATTAATGTAAACAAACATTAACAAACAAAATTTAAAGCTCGGTTAATAAACGAACAGAGTCTGAACAGTGGTAAGCTCGTTTGCTAAGTGTTCGCGAACAAGCTCGTTTGTGTTCATTTAGTAGTATTCGTGAACAAGCTCGTTTGTGTTTGTGTAGTAGTATTCGCGAACAAGCTCGTTTAGTGTTAGTTTAATAATGTTTGCAAACATGTTTACAAACATATATATATATATATATATATATATATATATATATATATAATTATTTGTGAACGTAGATTATTTATTGTTCACGAACAAATTATGTTCATGAACATGTGCAGGTGTTTGGTTATTAAGTGTTCACGAACGTAAATGAACACGTTCGTGAACGTGTTCGTTAACGTTAACGAACACGTTCGTGAACATGTTCGCGAACGTTAACAAACACTAACAAACGCTTAACAAATGAACACGAACAGGATTTTCAAAAATCTTAACAAACAAACACGAACATCCTTAACAAACGAACACGAACAGCCTCCGTTCGTTTATGTTCGGTTCGTTAACATCCCTATATTATAGGTATGAGGATAACATTAAGCTATATTTATCTCTGAAATACTCTCTCACTTTCAAAAGTATATTATACCTCTCTTACTTTAAAGAGTAGTCATATTTTCATATCACACACATTATAATAATATAATAATAAATAAAAATAGAGAGTTTGAAAACAAAATAGAAAAAATACTTTTGAGTATTAGTGAGTCTATTACAATGTATTATTTGTCCGTATATACTTTCTCAACCTAATGAAACACAAAGAATCAATAGCCCTACTAGTGTTCCATACATACTTTCTCAACCTATTAAAACACTCGCTAGTTCTATACATGTTTTCTCAACCTATTGAAGAAGCACAAAGAGTCAATACCCTCACTGGAGTTTGAACTTGTGGCCTCCCATTTAGGAGGGTCAAGTGTCATTGAGCTACAAGTTACTTGACTAAAAATATAAAAGTACAAAAGGCTACCATATGAAAGCCATCAAACTTACATGGCTTTAAAAAACTTAAAATCAAAAGAAAAATTTCACCTAGACTTGAAAAGAGTGAATTGCAAGAGTGTAATTTTAGCCTGAGCAAAATGATGGTCATATTAGTTTTTTATATGAGAGGCTCGACCTCTCTTAAGGAATGAGAATATACAGATGATAGGGATAAAATCCGGTCTCCGTATCCCGATCTCTCTCTCTGAGTAAGGACTCAGCCAGGCCCTTAGATTCTATTCCCGGTCTGCCGAGCCTTGTACACTACACTCCGGGCCGCCGCGGCAACCCTGGTGGGATTCGAAGTAGGGGTCTCACATCCACTTATCGTAAGCGCATTGGACCGATAGCGTGACCGGTGCATGTCCGCCACGCGTCCTGCATGCAGCCAGACCGGAGTAGGCCTGGCCAAATCCGCTATAAAAGGCGCGTTTAATGTAGAGGAGGGGACTTTTGGCTATTTCCACTTAAATAGTAGCTAAAGAGACCGGGAGCCGCTGACCCACTGTCACGGAGCTCGGTCACACCTAGAGTATTCTTCCCTATACTCTACCATATATTAATACGAATATTCTGTTCCGTATTATACTGTATCATTTTGGCGCCGTCCGTGGGGACCGAAGTAACAAGCCGAGTTCCGTTCTACCCAACTGTTGGTCCCAAGGGGATGGGGTACAAGTCTAGAGGGGGGGGGGGTGAATAGACTTGTATAAGATTTTGCAAATCTTTTCAACCTCTCGTGTGTATTGAACTTAGGATGTTTAGGTTCGATACCTCACGAGGTGAAGACAAAGTTTTATGCGCAGCGGAAATGTTATCCCCTTTTAGTTAGCACGAGTTTGAGTTAGTTCGAGAAGTGAGTTTATATGCAGTGCAATCGAGAGGTTAGCGAGAGATAAAAACAGTAAGTAAATGCAAGAGAGATTTTTAAGTGGTTCGGCCAACCCGCCTACGTCCACTCTTCTTCCAGAAACTCCCTGGAAGGATTGCACTAAAAACTTCCCTTATTTAGTACAATATCGAGCGCTTGAGCTTTGATCACGAAGCCCGCCTCAAGCCTCAGGTTTTTCGCCCCGCTTCTTGTTACTCCACCTCTCGAGCACTTGACCTTTGATCACCAAGCCCGCGTCAAGCCTCAGGATCTTCACAAGACAGCTCCCAGGTTACTCCGCCTCTCCAAGGTCTTTCTCCCCGCTTCCAGCTACTCCACCTCTCGAGCACTTGACCTTTGATCACCAAGCCCGCGTCAAGCCTCAGGTTTCTTTCACTCGGACAGCTGCCAGGTTACTCCACCTCTCTTGCTTAATCCAAAGCAAGGTGTTTTTGGTTGTCACAGTTGAATGTAACAGACTCCAATCTGACCACAAGCTATCGTTGAATCAACTTC
>NC_044926.1:13334256-13334853 GCF_003576645.1 Ipomoea triloba | reverse complement strand
TTTTTCTTCTGTGTCTTTACGTCCTTATATATGAGAGTAGAGGAATAATTCCGTTGGAGGGAAAATTATTCCGTTTGAAATTTGTCTCCCATGCTGATCATGGGTCTTGCATATTTTCAGCATATTTCATGGAGTGGTGATCTTGTAACTTGAACCTCTTTGTCTTGTAGTGAATGTTCCATAGTTCACTTTTCTTGAGTCCATGCTCCACTTTCGTCTTTTGGTAAAAGTTACTCTTTTTATATTCCCATTATTCCTTGTTTGTAGGGAATCAGACCACTTCAGCATTGGTGCACCTTTTGACCGTTTGTGGTGGAAATCTGACGTGTCATCCATTTCCGCCCATTTTGAAATCTTCACGTTCGGCACCTCTTCATTATTCCATCTCCATGATATTCTTCTTCTCCAGACTTTAAGTATGACCGTCCTTCAGCTTTGTTGGAGAATTGTTAGTGTATCGAGACCAAGGTTGATATCTTGATCGCTTGATGTCTCGAACACAAATATCGAGAGGTCTATCTCTCGAACTCTGTTTATGTCTCGAACTGGATAACTGTATCGAGAGGTTCTACCTCTCGAACTCTGATTATGTCTCGA
>NC_044926.1:13333682-13334164 GCF_003576645.1 Ipomoea triloba | reverse complement strand
TTTCTTGCCCGTTGTTTCCCCCTTCTTTTTCTCTTTCTTTTCCCCCTTGTTGGCATCATCAGCACGGGAGAGGAGGGTGGACATACCTTCGAAGATTTCTTGAAGTTGGGCAGGCACTTGGTTCGACAGGTCATCGAGTATGGCCTTCATCACATCCTGTCGAAGTTCACTGGAACATTGGAAGGCTCGAAGCTCTGCTCGCATCTCGGCTAATTCAGCCCTCGCACTTGCAGCCTCTGCTCGAGCTACAGCGGCTTCATCAGTGGCTTTCCGTGCTGCATCCTCAGCCCATATCGCCTGTTCGAGAAGTTCGGCATGACGGCCTTGGGATTCACTTGTGCCATCAGCAGGCATTGCAGCATTGCGGACCACAGCGAGTATTCTTTCGAGCTGAGCCATCTTCTGAGATTGATCAGCCATGAATTGACGCACTTCGCCAATGAAGACTTCTTCGGCCTGTTGATCATAGTCAGAAGTAGGAG
>NC_044926.1:13332819-13333400 GCF_003576645.1 Ipomoea triloba | reverse complement strand
CCCGGACTTTTTCCTCAGCGATCGTAAAAGACCGGGCTGGGGGGCTAGATGATAGGGATAAAATCCGGTCTCCGTATCCCGATCTCTCTCTCTGAGTAAGGACTCAGCCAGGCCCTTAGATTCTATTCCCGGTCTGCCGAGCCTTGTACACTACACTCCGGGCCGCCGCGGCAACCCTGGTGGGATTCGAAGTAGGGGTCTCACATCCACTTATCGTAAGCGCATTGGACCGATAGCGTGACCGGTGCATGTCCGCCACGCGTCCTGCATGCAGCCAGACCGGAGTAGGCCTGGCCAAATCCGCTATAAAAGGCGCGTTTAATGTAGAGGAGGGGACTTTTGGCTATTTCCACTTAAATAGTAGCTAAAGAGACCGGGAGCCGCTGACCCACTGTCACGGAGCTCGGTCACACCTAGAGTATTCTTCCCTATACTCTACCATATATTAATACGAATATTCTGTTCCGTATTATACTGTATCATTTTGGCGCCGTCCGTGGGGACCGAAGTAACAAGCCGAGTTCCGTTCTACCCAACTGTTGGTCCCAAGGGGATGGGGTACAAGTCTAGAGGGGGGGGGG
>NC_044926.1:13328234-13330423 GCF_003576645.1 Ipomoea triloba | reverse complement strand
TAAAAGATATCACTTGGAACATATCCTTAAGTTCATTTAGTGATTTCCAGATACATTACATATGAATCAATATCCTATTAGATTCCTTAGAAACTTTTGTTTGGCCTTGGTCAGCCTAATAGGAATCTATCGTTAAAGCAGAAACTAGCCATCTAAAGTCCTATTTGTCTAATAACAGAACTAGGGGTGGCTATTCCCTTTTCTTGTTCTCCTCTCCGGAGCTGCTTACTGTAGTTGAGAGTGACCATCTTCATCGCTAATCCTCTTAATCTCTTTGGATTAGGTATGATCACCCCTTTGGCTGCTGCAGACCNTCTTCTCTGTTCCCAAACTTAAAGTTTGTCATGAGAAGATCTATCTTCCTTTCTTCTTCTGACTGTCGTTCTTGTCTTTTTCTTCTTCTTTCTCTGTCATCTTCTCTCCTTTTCTCCATTTCCAGTGTACGCTGGACCCTTAGGTTTTCTGCCTGTTTAGCATCCTCCACTGCTTTGCTCATGATTCTTGGTATTTTTGGAGGTGGTCCAGCTGGTTCACTTGCTGCCCTTTTCTTGCCCGTTGTNNNGATATCCCAGTGATTTTCAGAAGCTTGAATATCTCCAGAGTCAGAATTTGTTCAGTGTCTTCTCTGTTCCCAAACTTAAAGTTTGTCATGAGAAGATCTATCTTCCTTTCTTCTTCTGACTGTCGTTCTTGTCTTTTTCTTCTTCTTTCTCTGTCCTCTTCTCTCCTTCTCTCCATTTCCAGTGTACGCTGGACCCTTAGGTTTTCTGCCTGTTTAGCATCCTCCACTGCTTTGCTCATGATTCTTGGTATTTTTGGAGGTGGTCCAGCTGGTTCGCTTGCTGCCATTTTCTTGCCCGTTGTTTCCCCCTTCTTTTTCTCTTTCTTTTCCCCCTTGTTGGCATCATCAGTACGGGAGAGGAGGGTGGACATACCTTCGAAAATAGCTTGAAGTTGGGCAGGGACTTGGTTCGACAGGTCATCGAGTATGGCCTTCATCACATCCTGTCGAAGTTCACTGGAATATTGGAAGGCTCGCAGCTCTGCTCGCATCTCGGCTAATTCAGCCCTCGCACTTGCAGCCTCTGCTCGAGCTACAGCGGCTTCATCAGTGGCTTTCCGTGCTGCATCCTCAGCCCATATCGCCTGTTCGAGAAGTTCGGCATGACNTTGAGTCACGGGATGCAATATGAATGACCATTCAATGCTTGTGTAACTCCAAAGCTGCCATAAAGTTGATGAAACCGCCCCTCACATGCGAAACAGTTCATGGCACTAAATACAAGAAGATAAGATTTGACCATTCATCCCAATTCTATCATTCCCAATTCTAACCTTAGTTGAGAGAATCTATTTTCACATAACGCTTTTGTGAAAATATCTGCTAGTTGCTCCTCCTTTGCAACATATTCCAAAATAATGTCCTTCCTCTCAACATGGTCTCGGATGAAGTGATACTTAATATCAATATGCTTTGTTCTAGAATGTAACACTGGATTGTGGGTGATGGCAATAGCACTTGTATTGTCACACATGATCTTAACCTCCTTACACTCAACCCCATAATCCAGTAATTGTTGCTTCATCCATAAAACCTGAGCACAGCAACTTCCAGCTGCTACATACTCTGCCTCAGCGGTGCTTGTAGCTATTGAATGCTGTTTCTTGCTAAACCATGAGACAAGTCTTCCACCTAGAAACTGACATGTCCCTGATGTGCTTTTTCGATCTATCTTACAGCCGGCAAAGTCCGCATCTGAGTAACCCATAAGTTCGAAAGATCCACCTCTCGAATACCAAAGTCCAACACTTTGCGTACCTTTGAGATATCTAAGAATATTTTTAGATGCATTTAAGTGGCTTTCCTTAGGACTTGCCTGAAACCTAGCACATACACCTACTGCAAAGGATATATCTGGTCTACTAGCAGTTAAATAGAGAAGAGATCCGATGATACCTTGATAAGTTGTCTGATCGACCTCTCGACCTTCACTGTCGACATCGATACGTAGAGAGGTTCCCATGGGTACTTTGACTGAGGATTTCCCTTCTATATTGTATTTTCTGAGCAGATCCTTGGTGTATTTCTCCTGATTGATGAAGATACCTTCCTTAAGCTGTCTCACTTGTAATCCAAGGAAGTAGTTTAGTTCTCCCATCATGCTCATCTCGAACTTCCCTTTCATCAA
>NC_044926.1:13327369-13328036 GCF_003576645.1 Ipomoea triloba | reverse complement strand
GGTCGAGGGTGTGAACTCAGGTGGTGGCAAAAGTAGAACGGTGTTAGGTGCCACTTGAAGTGCTTCAGAGGTCTCGAATTCACCTCTCGAAGCTTCTACCTGTTCGTCCAGAGCAAAGTTGCTGACTTGGGACAGTGGGATTGCGGCTGTTGCAATATCATCGTGAGCAACCCCAGAGGTCTCTCCTGGCCCTCTCGTGAACTCAACGTTCTGTCCCAAGGAGATGGCAGTGGCGAGCCTGATATCTTCTCGAAATCGTGCTTCTGTTTCAGGATCTTCTTCAGGCTCAGCTTCAACTTCTGGTGCTTCAACTGCTATGCTCTTCCCTTTATCAGTTCTTTCACTGTTCAGCTTCATTACTCGTGTTTCGTGGGCAAGATCCATCAGTTGTTGAGCTGGGATCTCGGAGATGCCCAACCACTGGAGTGCAAACTGCTCTTCTGCCTCCATTTCAGCTGCTTGACTCATCAATTGAGTGAAAGAACTGGTTCTCCAGTTGATCCACCTGATCACCCTGGAGAAGTCATCAAGAGTGGGTGCTTCCACTGCCAACTGAGTGGAAACTTCTTCATATAAGTCATCCCGCCCATCAGAGATGATTTCAGTAGTAGAGATTGCTTCGTCTATCTGAGCTGTGATCTCTCGACTATGCTCCAAGAGATCATCT
>NC_044926.1:13320778-13322078 GCF_003576645.1 Ipomoea triloba | reverse complement strand
CACTTCAGCATTGGTGCACCTTTTGACCGTTTGTGGTGGAAATCTGACGTGTCATCCATTTCCGCCCATTTTGAAATCTTCACGTTCGGCACCTCTTCATTATTCCATCTCCATGATATTCTTCTTCTCCAAACTTTAAGTATGACCGTCATTCAGCTTTGTTGGAGAATTGTTAGTGTATCGAGACCAAGGTTGATATCTTGATTGCTTGATGTCTCGAACTCAAATATCGAGAGGTCTATCTCTCGAACTCTGTTTATGTCTCGAACTGGATAACTGTATCGAGAGGTCCTACCTCTCGAACTCTGCTTATGTCTCGAGACTTAGTTGATGTCTCGCAGACCCTTATTCCTCCAGTGTTGTCCCATGCCTTCTTCTGATCTGTCTATATGATTACAATACACGAGACTTCTAAGATGTTCAAACAAATTTACCTCAAGCTTAAATATTTTCCGAGTTGAGCTCAAAGTTACTCGGTTGTATTTTCGCTCTTGGTTTACTTGTCGAACTTACAGCGTTTTTGCCTATGCATCGAGACTTGGGGATTTCTACTTAACAGTTGGTATCATCAAAACCTATTACATGATGTTCCTAACACCAACTTCAATCTCCAAGCATGTACCCATATATGGATTATTTTGCCGCTGCGGATCCAGAGCAGGAGGCACCTTCCGACCTACGTTCCCACCTTAGCTCTAGAGGCGACCCGAGCAATACCATAAATCCGCCGGCGGCTGATCCTGTCAACATGATTCACCCTCCCCAAGCATTCCTTATACCGGTCGGACCGATACCGTACGAGTACCCACCATACCCGCTTGATCCGACCGCTCATTGGTGGAAGTACCCACCATACCCGCTTGATCCGACCGCTCATTGGTGGACCAACCCACCATACCCGCTTGATCCGACCGCTCATTGGTGGACCACTTCCCCTCGTTTCTATCCTCCGACCGCTCATTGGTGGACCACTTCCCCTCGTTTCTATCCGACACCTTATGCCCCTCCTTTCCCGTTCCAGCCGGCACCGCCCACTCAGCTGCACGCTCAGCCGCCGGTCCCTCATCCGGATACTACGACGATCGAGGCTGCAGCCACCCGCTCGCCCGCTAGGAGGGCGCAGTCTGAGAGGCGACCGATCTCCTCTAGATTACAAGAACCGACATCGGCGCGTCGACCTGCTCTGTCGCGTTTGAGCGCCTCAAGTTCCAGGCCACCTCCAGCCCAAGAAGAGGCGCCGAGAGTCAGTGTTCTGGACCGAATCGACCCGCCGATGGAGAGAGGGCGTCGACCATTACAC
>NC_044926.1:13320074-13320402 GCF_003576645.1 Ipomoea triloba | reverse complement strand
AGACCTTCCATATTTGCCTTGAGACGCATTATATGGAATGTAGCTCTTTTTGTACTTGGAATGGCCTTGCGAGAGATAGCAAGGTGATCTCTCGATGTTGTTTACCCGGCCATTCTTTTTAGCTTTCCTATACTTTCCATTTCTGGTGTATAGGGACGGTTTATGAATAGCTACCCTGGTCTTTTCTGCTGGTCCTTTATGACCTTTATTTGGTTTGGGTTGAGATCCTCCATTTCTTGAAGTTCCCAAACCATTGGTCTGTTTATTTCTCGAGAGATGGTCTCGATGGAACCCTAGACCGGTTCTATCACTTGTAGGTCTGTGATCA
>NC_044926.1:13262322-13316392 GCF_003576645.1 Ipomoea triloba | reverse complement strand
AGTACCCACCATACCCGCTTGATCCGACCGCTCATTGGTGGACCACTTCCCCTCGTTTCTATCCGACACCTTATGCCCCTCCTTTCCCGTTCCAGCCGGCACCGCCCACTCAGCTGCACGCTCAGCCGCCGGTCCCTCATCCGGATACTACGACGATCGAGGCTGCAGCCACCCGCTCGCCCGCTAGGAGGGCGCAGTCTGAGAGGCGACCGATCTCCTCTAGATTACAAGAACCGACATCGGCGCGTCGACCTGCTCTGTCGCGTTTGAGCGCCTCAAGTTCCAGGCCACCTCCAGCCCAAGAAGAGGCGCCGAGAGTCAGTGTTCTGGACCGAATCGACCCGCCGATGGAGAGAGGGCGTCGACCATTACACATCCCGACCGCGACCGAAGCTAATTCAAGTGAAGCAAGTTCTTCGGATTCTCGTCACCATAGATGCCGTAAACCAACCCGTCCGCCTGGTCTTTCGCGTGGAGTGCTCGATCAAGTCCGAGCGGAGTTCAACAGATGGAAGCGTGAGGAAGGAACTGACCGACCCATTAGCCGATCTAACAACCTGCTCCGAACGCCCTTTACGCACAAGCTCATGAGCGAGCCTTATCCGATAGACTTGCGCGTTCCTGGGGACAAAGAGTACGCTGGCAGGTCGGACCCCGAACAGCATGTCAACCTCTACTATGGTAACATGCTCATGATGGGGGTATCCGAGGCCGTCATGTGTCGGGCGTTCTACTCCATGCTCACCGGGAGAGCTGCAGAGTGGTTCCGCACCCTGGAACCAGAGTCCATTTCGAATTTCCGAGACCTGGCCCAAATAATTAAGTAATGCTATTTTTACACACTGATTTTGCCTATAAATAATTTTTTTTTTATATTTATTGGTTAGTTACTGTGCATTGCTGATCACATCCCATGTTAAAAAATAAAAATATTTATTAATCAAATATTGCCAAAAAAATGTAGTGTTACTTATTACAATTATAATTTTTTGATTATAATATAAATAAAATTTTAATTATTAAAATTGATCAAATTTGATTGCTCAATATTGAAAACTCACGATGAGAAACTAAAAATGATAGACAAATTTTAACATTTGAGATTAAATCTAGAAAATATTTAACTCAAAATATAATATTGATTTATTGGCTAAAAATGAGTTAGGAATTATAATAGCTTTCACACATTATTTCAATCATAAGTGCCAAGCACCTTGTACTTAGAATCTTAGATAAAACTTCTGACTCTCCTAAGGAAATGTTAAGGGATCGAACCACCATGAATGAGATATTGACTCTTTGATGATGATAGAGAAAATATGAAACAAATATTAGGTCCTAAAAAAATCACTGGTGGATGGTTGAGAATAAGTTGATAAATGCAAGAACAAATTACCTCCATTGAGCCATAAAACGAGAGGTTTATCCTCAGGCTTTTCTCCATTGAGCCATAAAACGAGAGGTTTATCCTCAGGCTTTTCCATGGCCTCAAAGAACCAATAGAAAAGCGCTCTCCCATGCTTCTTGCTCACCCTAAACCAATAGAAAAGCGCTCTCCCATGCTTCTTGCTCACCCTAACGTACCCGGCGTATTGCCGGAAATTCACCGGCGGCGAGTCGGGGAGGCCGGTAACTCGGTCAGCCTCCTGCTGGGCCCACACCTCACTGCTAATGCCACTAAGTTGTGATCTACCCTCACCTCCTATAACTCCAAAACTGAAGAGAACGACCGCAACAACAAAAGGGAAGTATGTCTGAATCATCTTTTAATTTCTTTCTCTACTGTGTTTATGTTCTTTATTGTGTGCAAAGAAACAATGTGTTCGTTATATTTATATATATGCATTGAGAATTGTATATGATGCATTTTTAAGGTCTGATACAGATAAGATACACCTGTCAATTCATTGGATCCAAATTTGGACAAAAATCATATAACTTAAATATTTTTCTATGATTTCTCATTCTCGACTTAAATATGTAAATGATACTTAGCTTTATAGTAAAAAATATATTTGTTTAGTAATTAGGTAATTATTTTGGTAAGAAATATATTCATAAAAAAATATAATTAATTGGTTAATTGATTTAGTAATTAATTAATACTTAACGATATGGTGTAAAGACAATAATATTTGGTCAAAAAAAGTATAACATTTTTAATATACAATGAAAACCTTGACAAATATAAACATTACGGACATAATTCAGCAATATAATCTACATTGGCTCTTATAATTTAGTATTAGTAATATATTAGTATTTATATGCGCAAAAGTAAATTTCCAATATTGATGTATAATGTTAAAATTACGTTAACATTACAATAATTTATACTATATATAAAGTAAAATCCTCCTATTTCATTTTCTCGCTCAAACTTTTGTAGTCAATTATTAAATATTTAATTGGTCAAATAATTAATAACGCTTATTTGGTAAGAAAATGTAAAATGGAAATTAATTAATATCTATTAAGGCTGTCATTATCCCTGCAAATTTAGCATTGACAATGTGACATGGCAAGAGAGAGAAATATTTTTTTATTTTATTTTAAGCTTATGTGTATTGACAAGGGAGAGAGAATTGGCTAAATTAGCAATAGGAGAGAGAATTGGCTAAATTAGCAATAGGAGAAAGAATTTGCTAAATTAGCAATAGGAGAGAGAATTTGCTAATGTGCCATGATGCACTTTTTGTTTACTTTTTTATTTTGATTATTTTTTTTAATATCATTTTATTATTATGTTTATAATATAATAGGAAAGTGAGACCAATTTTTTAAAGTGAGAGAGATTGCAGGGATGTAGAATAAAAAGGGGATAATTTGTAAATTTGATGATGTGAAAGTGCACCCATTTTAGAAAATGAGAGAGATTTGCAGGGATACAAGGATAGCCTAATTGGTAATATTATTTCTATATTCACGTATTAACGTAATAACATAATGCCGTGTAGAAAAAGACATATTAATTAGGTAATACATAATAACATAATTGGTATATGTATGGTATTCTATAATATAATATTATGTATGGTATGCAAAGAATGAGGGATCTGTTAAGAGATGTGAAGGTTAAGGACGCAAATTATATCATGGACCGTGGTCCACAAAGCATTGTGGACCAAGGGATGAAACGACGTCGTTTTGTTATTTCCTAATTGTTAGATTTAGACGGCGCTGTTAACTATCACCGGCGGCCATTTTTCTTCTTTCAGCTTTCGTTTGTTTCCTTTTTCAGTTCGATCTAGTTTTTTTTGTTCGCAAAGGGAGTAGAGGAGATTACATTTGTTCATCGCGATTTGAGTTCATTATTTCGCTAATTATGGGAGAGATGTTAGGTAGAAGCAATCTTATTGATGATATTGATTTGAATGCGTTGATTGTTGAAGATTACAGTTCATCAACTCTTNAGAACCAATAGAAAAGCGCTCTCCCATGCTTCTTGCTCACCCTAACGTACCCGGCGTATTGCCGGAAATTCACCGGCGGCGAGTCGGGGAGGCCGGTAACTCGGTCAGCCTCCTGCTGGGCCCACACCTCACTGCTAATGCCACTAAGTTGTGATCTACCCTCACCTCCTATAACTCCAAAACTGAAGAGAACGACCGCAACAACAAAAGGGAAGTATGTCTGAATCATCTTTTAATTTCTTTCTCTACTGTGTTTATGTTCTTTATTGTGTGCAAAGAAACAATGTGTTCGTTATATTTATATATATGCATTGAGAATTGTATATGATGCATTTTTAAGGTCTGATACAGATAAGATACACCTGTCAATTCATTGGATCCAAATTTGGACAAAAATCATATAACTTAAATATTTTTCTATGATTTCTCATTCTCGACTTAAATATGTAAATGATACTTAGCTTTATAGTAAAAAATATATTTGTTTAGTAATTAGGTAATTATTTTGGTAAGAAATATATTCATAAAAAAATATAATTAATTGGTTAATTGATTTAGTAATTAATTAATACTTAACGATATGGTGTAAAGACAATAATATTTGGTCAAAAAAAGTATAACATTTTTAATATACAATGAAAACCTTGACAAATATAAACATTACGGACATAATTCAGCAATATAATCTACATTGGCTCTTATAATTTAGTATTAGTAATATATTAGTATTTATATGCGCAAAAGTAAATTTCCAATATTGATGTATAATGTTAAAATTACGTTAACATTACAATAATTTATACTATATATAAAGTAAAATCCTCCTATTTCATTTTCTCGCTCAAACTTTTGTAGTCAATTATTAAATATTTAATTGGTCAAATAATTAATAACGCTTATTTGGTAAGAAAATGTAAAATGGAAATTAATTAATATCTATTAAGGCTGTCATTATCCCTGCAAATTTAGCATTGACAATGTGACATGGCAAGAGAGAGAAATATTTTTTTATTTTATTTTAAGCTTATGTGTATTGACAAGGGAGAGAGAATTGGCTAAATTAGCAATAGGAGAGAGAATTGGCTAAATTAGCAATAGGAGAAAGAATTTGCTAAATTAGCAATAGGAGAGAGAATTTGCTAATGTGCCATGATGCACTTTTTGTTTACTTTTTTATTTTGATTATTTTTTTTAATATCATTTTATTATTATGTTTATAATATAATAGGAAAGTGAGACCAATTTTTTAAAGTGAGAGAGATTGCAGGGATGTAGAATAAAAAGGGGATAATTTGTAAATTTGATGATGTGAAAGTGCACCCATTTTAGAAAATGAGAGAGATTTGCAGGGATACAAGGATAGCCTAATTGGTAATATTATTTCTATATTCACGTATTAACGTAATAACATAATGCCGTGTAGAAAAAGACATATTAATTAGGTAATACATAATAACATAATTGGTATATGTATGGTATTCTATAATATAATATTATGTATGGTATGCAAAGAATGAGGGATCTGTTAAGAGATGTGAAGGTTAAGGACGCAAATTATATCATGGACCGTGGTCCACAAAGCATTGTGGACCAAGGGATGAAACGACGTCGTTTTGTTATTTCCTAATTGTTAGATTTAGACGGCGCTGTTAACTATCACCGGCGGCCATTTTTCTTCTTTCAGCTTTCGTTTGTTTCCTTTTTCAGTTCGATCTAGTTTTTTTTGTTCGCAAAGGGAGTAGAGGAGATTACATTTGTTCATCGCGATTTGAGTTCATTATTTCGCTAATTATGGGAGAGATGTTAGGTAGAAGCAATCTTATTGATGATATTGATTTGAATGCGTTGATTGTTGAAGATTACAGTTCATCAACTCTTGGTATGTATCTTCGTTTGATTGTATAATTAGCTTTCGTTTGTTTACTCGTTTGATTGTGTAATATTTCTAGGTTATATTTGATGTTATATATTTTCAAATTTTTATGCATTGCAGTTGAATGTAATCTCCCTAATGGTGTTGAATCGGATTCACTAGTTGTATGTAATGCTAGTTCTTCATGTTTTGATGGTGATCACGATGACATTCCAGGTTTTAATCCCTACTGGTGTTGAATTATGCATTTGTGTTAGAATCATCATAGTTAGTATGAATTTGTTTTTGAAGTAGTTTCTGTTATTGGAAACACTACAGTTACTTTTGAAAAACACTACAGTTTCTTTTTCATTTATCTGTAATTTCAAATGGAATTGCAGTGGAATATTTGACACCACATTGTCAGTTCTAGTTAATAAACCCTTCAGTTTCAGTTCATGAACACTACATTATCATTTCAATTACTCTATAGTTTCATTTAAGAGTTTTAGGAATTATGGAGAAACAATATACTTAAAAAGAATATAGTATCTGTTGNTAATATATTAGTATTTATATGCGCAAAAGTAAATTTCCAATATTGATGTATAATGTTAAAATTACGTTAACATTACAATAATTTATACTATATATAAAGTAAAATCCTCCTATTTCATTTTCTCGCTCAAACTTTTGTAGTCAATTATTAAATATTTAATTGGTCAAATAATTAATAACGCTTATTTGGTAAGAAAATGTAAAATGGAAATTAATTAATATCTATTAAGGCTGTCATTATCCCTGCAAATTTAGCATTGACAATGTGACATGGCAAGAGAGAGAAATATTTTTTTATTTTATTTTAAGCTTATGTGTATTGACAAGGGAGAGAGAATTGGCTAAATTAGCAATAGGAGAGAGAATTGGCTAAATTAGCAATAGGAGAAAGAATTTGCTAAATTAGCAATAGGAGAGAGAATTTGCTAATGTGCCATGATGCACTTTTTGTTTACTTTTTTATTTTGATTATTTTTTTTAATATCATTTTATTATTATGTTTATAATATAATAGGAAAGTGAGACCAATTTTTTAAAGTGAGAGAGATTGCAGGGATGTAGAATAAAAAGGGGATAATTTGTAAATTTGATGATGTGAAAGTGCACCCATTTTAGAAAATGAGAGAGATTTGCAGGGATACAAGGATAGCCTAATTGGTAATATTATTTCTATATTCACGTATTAACGTAATAACATAATGCCGTGTAGAAAAAGACATATTAATTAGGTAATACATAATAACATAATTGGTATATGTATGGTATTCTATAATATAATATTATGTATGGTATGCAAAGAATGAGGGATCTGTTAAGAGATGTGAAGGTTAAGGACGCAAATTATATCATGGACCGTGGTCCACAAAGCATTGTGGACCAAGGGATGAAACGACGTCGTTTTGTTATTTCCTAATTGTTAGATTTAGACGGCGCTGTTAACTATCACCGGCGGCCATTTTTCTTCTTTCAGCTTTCGTTTGTTTCCTTTTTCAGTTCGATCTAGTTTTTTTTGTTCGCAAAGGGAGTAGAGGAGATTACATTTGTTCATCGCGATTTGAGTTCATTATTTCGCTAATTATGGGAGAGATGTTAGGTAGAAGCAATCTTATTGATGATATTGATTTGAATGCGTTGATTGTTGAAGATTACAGTTCATCAACTCTTGGTATGTATCTTCGTTTGATTGTATAATTAGCTTTCGTTTGTTTACTCGTTTGATTGTGTAATATTTCTAGGTTATATTTGATGTTATATATTTTCAAATTTTTATGCATTGCAGTTGAATGTAATCTCCCTAATGGTGTTGAATCGGATTCACTAGTTGTATGTAATGCTAGTTCTTCATGTTTTGATGGTGATCACGATGACATTCCAGGTTTTAATCCCTACTGGTGTTGAATTATGCATTTGTGTTAGAATCATCATAGTTAGTATGAATTTGTTTTTGAAGTAGTTTCTGTTATTGGAAACACTACAGTTACTTTTGAAAAACACTACAGTTTCTTTTTCATTTATCTGTAATTTCAAATGGAATTGCAGTGGAATATTTGACACCACATTGTCAGTTCTAGTTAATAAACCCTTCAGTTTCAGTTCATGAACACTACATTATCATTTCAATTACTCTATAGTTTCATTTAAGAGTTTTAGGAATTATGGAGAAACAATATACTTAAAAAGAATATAGTATCTGTTGTAGAGCATGTCAATTTCAATGGATAACCTTTGCCATTAGTTTCAGTTTAATATCATTGTAGTTTCATTTTGTTTACTCTGTAGTTTCATTTTAGCTTCGTTGTAGTGTCAGCTGATTTCTTTTGCCTTGATTGGTTTTTGTTTGGTCAGATGGCTGTAATCCATCTGCTGGAGGTGGTGGTACTTCTACAGATGCCAATGAGGACGATTCATCTATTCCAGGTTCTTATGTTTAGCTGTTTGTTCATTGAGTTTGAACAGAGTAGTTATATTTTTTGTTTAGGAGCATCATACTTAGGTACATTTACAGACTACATTAGTATCCTTTTAAGAACACTGTATTATCTTTTGAAGAATATTGTAGTATCAGGTCAATATGCCTATAGTGTTAATTGATTTCCCCAATTAGTATGAACTGTTAGTGTATACTTATCGAAAGTTCATTTTAATAACTCACAACTAATCAAGAATTGGTGGGACATTCTGTTTATTCACTTGATGAAGCATTTGATATGTATAATGATCTTGCATCTCGGATGGGATTTAGTGTTAGGAAGGGAAAACAGTACTACTTTCTTGGAACTCGGAATGTGAAGTCGAAAAAGTTCCATTGTTATAAGGCTGGGTTGAAAGCAAAACAAGCGAGTGCTAATAAGTGTTATACAAAGATAGATACTCGGACTGGATGTGATGCAATGTGTCAATTTGACTTAGATTCAAGTGGGAAGTGGGTAGTTACAAAACATGTAAAGGAGCACAACCATGAGTTGTGTCCGGCATCTGCAAGCTATATGCTTAGGTCGCATAGGAATGTTTCTGTTGATCAGTTGACATACCTTAAAGATATGAAGAGGAGTGGAGTTCCATTATCTGATGGTATTCGGTTTTTAAAACATCAGTCTGGAGGTTCACCATTTGTTGGATTTACTGCCAGGGATGCTTATAACACAATGTTGTTAGATTCGGCGAAGCATTTAGATGGGACTGACTCTAACACTTTGATTGAGATTTTTCGGAAGAGACAATTGAATGAAGTCGGATTATTTGTTGTTTGGTGATTTGGTGGTACATGATACAACATACCGTACCAATAGGTATGATATGATTTGTAATCCATTTGTAGGTATGAACCACCATTGTATGAATGTGATGTTTGGTTGTGGCTTTTTATTGAATGAGAGGACCGAATCTTTTGTGTGGCTGTTCAAAACGTTTCTACAGTCAATGGATGGTAGGCAACCACAAACAATAATGACTGATCAGTGTTCTGCCATGGCTGCTGCAATCATGCAAGTATTTCCAAATTCAAAACATAGGCTATGTATTTGGTACATTGGGGAGAATTCAAAAAAGCACATCAAAGGATTGAGAATGCAAAAGGGTTTCATAGAGTTATTTAATTTTCTGTTAAAGTATAGTGATACAGAAGCTGAATTTGAATTTTACTGGAATAGGTATTTTTTGCAACTTTCATCATCAGATTTTGCTTTGTTTATATAATGATAATGCTGTTTTGATTAACTGATACTATGGTTTTGATCAAATGATAGTATGCAGTTTTGACTATATTTGTTTTCTACTGTAATTGGAATGATTTTGTTTTATTTATAGAAGGACAGTGCAGGCTTGAGTGAATGAAACTGCTGTTTTGATGAAAGGATACTGTGTCAGTGTCTGTGTTTTTATGTTTTTCCCCATACATTGTATGAGTTGGCTTTGTTTATGAAATGATAGTACTGTTAAGAGAGAATGATATTTGGGGTTTGACAAAATGATATCATGTCAATGTTTATTTATTTATTTATATATTTATTATCGAATTTTCAGTTTGTTTTTGTTTATTAGTTGTAGATCCTATTTGTTTGTAGAGCTCAACTGGATTTATTCGGCATACCCCACACCCTCCCTACTTACAAATATGGTACCCAAATCAGTTGTACATATGAAATTTTTGTTTTGTCTTTTTTGCTCTTACAATTTATCTTTTATGTTATATTTTTTCAGGATGGTGACTGACTATAATATTCATAAGAATGTTTGGTTAGATAGATTATATAATATTAGGGAGAAGTGGTGTCCTGCTTTTAGCAAACAGTATTTCTCTGGTGGTATTTTATCCTCGCAAAGGAGTGAGTCTACTAATCATTCAATTTCTAGAAGACTTTCAAAAACAGCTGGATTGTGTGATTTTTATAATTCATTTGTTAGTGTGATTTCTGAGTGGAGGAGCAGGGAGAGTGGTGAAGATGTTCGCTGTTCTCAAGGTTTGCCATCAATCGCTATGAATTACGTGAAGTTACTTTCACATGCTAGAGAAGTTTACACTATTGTGATATACTTTTTATTTGAGGAACAATTCTTGAAAGGTTCTTCATGCCATCAAGATTTGGTGGGGGTCAGTGGTGAGGTAATGAAATATCATGTTTGGCGTCCTGATGTTGATTTGATTCGTCATGAGGTTTGTTTTAGTGTTAAGGACTTGGATATATCATGTAGTTGCAGGTTGTTTTCAGAGATGGGGATTTTGTGCTCTCATTCTCTTCGCATTTTAAATATTCACTGTGTTGCAACAATCCCTGATAAGTATATTCTTAAAAGATGGACTAAAAGGGTTGTTGAAGACCGGACAGTAGAGAATGTTTGTGGTGTTGCTTCAAGTGGTTGGGTTATACAAATTGGTAGAAAGTTTCAGCGGTTGGTTTTATCTAGTCAAGACAATTCTAAAGCTCGGGAAGCATGTGAAGATGCCTTTTAAAATGCCAAGATGAAGATTGAAGCTGAAATTGGTCCTATTTTCTTTGAAGATGGTGAACAAACCACAGATGGTGTTATACAAAATCCATCACGTAGTAGGCCAAAAGGTGAACGCAACAAATGGTTGATTAGCACAATAGAAAAGAAGTATAAATATGCAAGAGGACGAAAGAATTATTCAAAGTATGTCGAGTTGAATACAAAGGCGGCTGTGCAGTCCTCTGTGCGAGAATCTGTTTCTAGTATGGTGGGTAGTGGATATTTGGTCCATCCGTCTAGTGGTAGTAGCTCAAAGTTGGTTCATTTTAATCCAAATGAACGTACTTAAAAAGAATATAGTTTCTTTTTGAAAATACAGCACTTTCCTTTATCAAACACTACAGTTACTTTTGAAAAACACTACAGTTTCTTTTTCATTTAGCTGTAGTTTCAACTGGAATTGCAGTGGAATATTTGTCACCACATTGTCAGTTCTAGTTAATAAACCCTTCAGTTTCGGTTCATGAACACTACATTATCATTTCAGTTACTCTATAGTTTCATATAAGATTTTTAGGAATTATGGAGAAACAATATACTTAAAAAGAATATAGTTTCTTTTTGAAAATACAACACTTTCCTTTACCAAACACTGCAGTTTCTTTTAAATTGCATTACAGTTTCTTATTGCAAACACTATAGTTCCACTTTATCAGATTCATTTTATGAACAATGTAGGTTCTTTACCAAAACACTACAGTATCTTTTCAATTACTCTATATTTTCATTTAATAATTTTTAGGGCATAACAGGACACCATCTAAACTGTTATATTTTACAAACATACAGTTTCGTTTTGACAAACCTACAGTTTCATTTAGACAAACCACTAGTTTCTTTTAGGCAAACCTTTAGTTTCATTTTGAAAATACAACAGAATATTTTGACGATTCATGTGTTTTCATACAGCTAGTTCGATTTTATAAACCATGTGATTTCATCGTTTTGAAAGATTAGTATCATTTCAAGTAATATACAGTTTTTTGAATGATACACGTGATTTCTTTTTCACATTTGACAGTATCCGTTGGTAAACACTACACTTTCCTTTCACGGACACTGTAGTTCCTTTTCATGAATACTACACTTTTTTGTTTTGAATATATATCAGTTTCCTTTATCAGACACTACAGTTTCTTTTCGAATACATTCCAGTTTCTTAGTGCATATAATATAGTTTCAGTTGATGAATCACATATAAGAATATATGATACTTTATGAAATTGAACTAAAGTATTTTGTGAATGGAAATGTAGCATTTCAGGAATAATATTCCATTGATATATATTAACATGATAAGTCAAAAACATAAAAGTATTTTTAGCAAAAACTATGATGATTAAAACCTGCATAATAAACGTTGTCTAAAGCTACCTTGGCTTCACAAACAAACAGAACAAAACATTGTCAGGTGGTGCATTTATCCTTACATTCAAATTCAGAGTCACTGTAAGAGCCTTTTTCCAATAAAGTATTCTTCGGCATTCCTTATGACATTTGCTTTGTGAACATTCACGGGCATCATGATGATCCTTGATGTGTACAATGCTCGTAGTGATGCCAAATATGGGTCCTATATTAGTGTTAATTGTTTGTTATTTAAATTTTTATAATTGAATGAGCAGTATAAATGTTTAAAGTTCTATGTAAACTTACATTTGGGTTTTTGGGAGTTAAACCACATTTCCATTGTGGATTTCCCATGTAGGTCTCCATGTGGCGCATGCAATACAATCCACAATCAGTCCTGTTATCAGCTGTTCTCCAATTCATTTTTACCAACTCCACGGGCAGTTTCGTTATCTTCTCAGCTAGACTGGTATGTCCTCTTTTTATCAAATACTCTGCAAATGCAGTGCTCTGCAAATTAAAACTAGTTAGATATGCATCATATATTCATAATTAGAGTGTCAGATTGAATTATTCATTCGAATTTCTCATGAATTCATTTCTGTTTTGAATATATATCAGTTTCCTTTACCATACACTACAGTTTCTTTTCAAATACATTATAGTTTCTTTTTGCATATACTATAGTATCACTTGATGAATAATATATTTCTTTTTACACAGTTTCATAATGAACCACATATAAGACTATATGACACTTTATCAAATTAAACTAAAGTATTTTGTGAATGGAATAGGTAATTAGAATACTTACCAGTACTTTTGGACTGTCAGCATACTTCTGTTGAATTCTCATTCCTTTTGGAAGGGGCCTGTTGTCAATGATTTCAAGCATTGACGTTGTGAAATTGTAGCACATTATGTAGAAGTGATGATGTCGGAATATGCCAAAGAATATCTGTTAACAATTAATAAAATGTTAGTAGTTTGTTTAATTCTAAGTACAATATTTTTTTTGCATAGGACATTATTTACCAGCTGAGCATCACTTATGTCCAACTTTCCGACGTTGTTTATTTCAGTGTCTAAGCACTGCTCAAAGTCTATCTGGTAGGAGCTTTGTTCTGTATTCTCACCCCTTTCCCAATTTGTTGGGCTGTCTAGTTGGAGCTGTAAAAATTTATTTTATGTTATAGGATGTTAATTATAAAAATTAAGCATAATGTAAAAAAGTGGTGTTGCTTACAAAAGTCTGGGTTGAGAAGAATATTCGCTTGGGCTTATCAACCCGTCTGTTGAGATCCAGCTGATTTAGTCGTAGACACCAAACATCTACAATAACACTTTCTAGCTCTCCGGCTCTCATAGATTGAAATGTTTCTCTATTCAAGTAATATCCCGCATACTCAAACAGTTGTTCACTGCAAAAAGAACATGTATAGATATTTAAGTTAGTTAGGCAAAAATATGGAGATAATAATATAAGATGAGTGTCTTTCATACGTCAAAGGCCGTTCTTTTGTTGGGTCAAGGAAGGCATAATCAGATATCAGCTTTTCTTTTGGTCCGACTTTCTTCAAAATTTCATCGTTCTTGGTCCAAAAAGGTGATCTCAGATTCATTGGTAGATTTTTAAAACTTCGGGTCCTTTCAGCCACTACTTGCTCAGAGTGGTCATCATCATCAGGTTCAGCAATCAAACTGCAGTTTAATTGTTTAAATATATAATCTGTGAGTCATGCTGGTCAGTTTCAGTTTATATACACTGCAGTTTCTTTTCACAAACACTTCACTATCTGTTTATTACAACTATATTTCCTATCAGATCTCATACAACACAGAGTAGGCATGCTGTTCAGTTTCAGTTTATATACACTGCAGTTTCTTTTCACAAACACTTCACTATCTGTTTATTACAACTATAATTCCTATAAGATCTCATACAACATAGAGTAGGCATGCTGTTCAGTTTTAGTTGATACACACTGCAGTTTCTTTTCACAAACACTTCAGTATCAGTTTATTAAAACTATAGTTCCTATTAGGTCTCATACAACATAGAGTAGGCATTCTAGTCAGTTTCAGTTTATATACACTGCAGTTTATTTTCACAAACACTTCACTATCTGTTTATTACAACTATAGTTCCTATCAGATCTCATACAACATAGAGTAGGCATGCTGGTCAATTTCAGTTAACATACACTGCAGTTACTTTTTCATAATGACCTCACTATCATTTCTATTCAATTATATGTTCAATTGTCAACATAGAATAAATATGTTAGACATGCTGTTTAGTTACATTTTATAGACACTTCACTGTCTTTTCATGAACACTACATTATCCTTTAAGTTAGACTATAATTTCATTTTGATATCATGCAAATAGTAAGTGTTAAAATTTGTGTATATATAAAAGGATTGAGCATACCTATCAAAGAGTTCTTTCATTGTGTTGTCTGCTGGGGTTGTGTCCAACTGTTGTTCATCAGAAATGGTATTCTCACTATCTTCTTCAAGATCTCTTGCAATATTTTGTTGTTCATTAGAATCAAACTTATCTTGGGGTTGTTCCATTGCAGCAGGTTGAGGAGAGGGCACTCCAAGGTCAAAAGATGGTGTTTGAATTGTTGTTGTGATTGTGAAGTTGTAGGCTGTGTCGGCTGAGCTGGGTAATTTTTCCTTGTCTGTAAGAATGCTTGCTCAAGAGCACTGACTGCATCAAGAAAGCTCTGTTGATTGAAGATGTCATCATCATCTAGTAGACCTTGTTGTTGTGGAGGTTGAGAACAGGACACACCGTTGATCATTTCAGTAATATTTTCAAATGTTTTCTTGATTATTCCACCTCCAGTCCTGGTGTTGCCAATCTCAGCTATTACCTCAGCAAATTCAACCACTGTGTCAGCCATCTTCCTCAAGACAGAAGTGACCTTCTTTAAAGACTCATCAGACAATTCATCTTGGACATTCTCATCAATCTTCTCATGTACCTGTTCTTCTTTCCGTTCAAATCGTGGGATTACCTTTCCCCTTCCAAATTGTCCAGATAATATCTCTGACTTTATCCTTTCCTTTAATTTTTCTTCATTCCACGCTGTTATTGCAGGAGTTGTCCTTTGTATCTTTTTGCCTTTGAATTCTAAACGGTCAAGGTATGTCAACTGTGTTTGAAACAATAAGAATATTAGTCAGTACAAGTTAAATTTCATTTTTCTAGTATGTAGGACAATAAGAGAAATATTATAAATATATGGTTTAAATTATTACCATCAGAAACAGTGCAGGGCCAGAGAAGAATGCATTCGGCTTCTTTTTCCAAGCTTCAACAGAGTCAATCAAAGATTTGAAAGTGTACTCGCACCAGTTCAAGTCTTTAATTTTTGAAACATCATTCAGCGAGTATAAGACCTTGTACGCTGCATTCCTACTTTGGTTCCCTTTGAGTATGCTGGACACCAATAGGATAACAAAATCCCGTTTGAACCAATCTCCACTATCTCCTCTTTTAATCATCTTTGCTGGCATGCGTCTTGTGAGTGGTGAACCTTTTGTTATTTCCCATCTTTGCCTCCATTCAGTCAAAAGATCAACATACTCTACTGGTTCAGTTTCTGAAGTAGCTTCAATGACAGGGTCTTGTCCATTTGGGAGCTCCATTGTGCTATACACATCATCAGCAGAAATCCTCATTTGATCGCCCTGTAAATCTAATGAACATCTATAGGGATCAAACTTCTGGATTAGGTATCTTGTTAACCTACTGTCCCAATCAAAAACTGTCATTGTCAGCATTGATCCAAAACCGATGTCTTGAACTGCTTGTTGTTGTGCAGGGTTTAGTGAAGATAAGAGTTCCCTAAAGTACTTTGGTGACATCCGGGTTTGCAGGTATTCAAGGTTAGGAATCATTGACTTCTCTGGAGTTGTTTTTGATTTTTTTGTTTTTGGCTGCCTTGGGAGTTTTTGTTTTTCAGCCTTGCGCTTAGCACCAGCTTCACTACCCCTGGTTTTTGGCTGCTCTGGCATTTCTGTTTCGGTATCGGCTTCTTTGGTTTTTTTCTGTGTTGCTGTTGTCTTCTTCATTTCTGCCCTGCAAACAAGGTCACAAATTAACAATGATTATTATAACCAGGTAGATTTCATTGTTTTATGTTCATAATGTTTTGTGTTCATACAGTTCATAAATTTCTTTTCATAGATTTCATAGTTTTCTCTCCACACAGCCCCCTATTCTGATACACCATACAGTTTCTTTTACAAAACACTACAGTTACTTTTGAAAAACACTACAGTTTCATTTTCATTTAACTGTAGTTTCAAATGGAATTGCAGTGGAATATTTGGCACCACATTGTCAGTTCTAGTTAATAAACCCTTCAGTTTCAGTTCATGAACACTACATTATTATTTCAGTTACTCTATAGTTTCATTTAAGATTTTTAGGACTTATGGAGAAATAATATACTTAAAAAGAATATAGTTTCTTTTTGAAAATACAACACTTTCCTTTACCAAACACTACAGTTACTTTTGAAAAACATTACAGTTTCTTTTTCATTTATCTGTAGTTTCAAATGGAATTGCAGTGGAATATTTGACACCACATTGTCAGTTCTAGTTAATAAACCCTTCAGTTTCAGTTCATGAACACTACATTATCATTTTAATTACTCTATAGTTTCATTTAATATTTTTAGGAATTATGGAGAAACAATATACTTAAAAAGAATATAGTTTCTTTTTGAAAATACAGCACTTTCCTTTACCAAACACTGTAGTTTCTTTTAAATTACATTACAGTTTCTTATTGCAAACACTATAGTTGCACTTCATGAGATTCATGTTATGAACAATGTAGGTTCTTTCCCAAAACACTACAGTATCTTTTCAATTACTCTATATTTTCATTTAATAATTTTTAGGGCATAACAGGACACCATCTAAACTGTTATATTTTACAAACATACAGTTTCTTTTTGACAAACCTACAGTTTCATTTAAACAAACCACTAGTTTCTTTTAGACAAACCTTTAGTTTCATTTTGAAAATACAACAGAATATTTTGACGATTCATGTGTTTTCATACAACTAGTTCCATTTTATAAACCATGTGATTTCATCGTTTTGAAAGATTAGTATCATTTCAAGTAATATACAGTTTTTTGAATGATACACGTGATTTCTTTTTCACATTTGAGAATAATATATGTATTTTTGTTATATGCCTTTTTCATTTCAGTGCATGCGTTGTAATGGATGTAAAAAAACTGAAAATAAACTCTTAGCTCATGCATGGTACATAACAATGTGTTTGTTTGATTCATAACAAGATGTTTACCTGTATTGAAGCTTTTAGACTGCAACAATGGTTGAAAATGTGTCGACAATGGTGATGAAAATGGTCGACAATGGCAGAAGAAGAGAAGAGCACTGTTGCTTTTTGGAGAAGATGGTAAGTCTTTTGCTTGTTTGAAAAGTGTTGGTCCCAAGGGGATGGGGTACAAGTCTAGAGGGGGGGGTGAATAGACTTGTATAAGATTTTGCAAATCTTTTCGACCTCTCGTGTGTATTGAACTTAGGATGTTTAGGTTCAATGCCTCACGAGGTGAAGACAAAGTTTTATGCGCAGCGGAAATGTTATCCCCTTTTNTTTGTGGTGGAAATCTGACGTGTCATCCACTTCCGTCTATTTTGAAACCTCCCGCTCAGCACCTCTTCAATATTTTATCTCCATGATATTCTTCTTCTCCAAACTCAGAGTATTTTATCTGCACATGTTGACTAACATTCAGCCTCTTGGAGAAGTGCCGGTTTATCGAGACCATAAAAGATGTCTCGACCACTTGATGTTTCAATCCCATGTATCGAGAGGTCTATCTCTCGAATATTCTTTACGTCTCGAACTCGATAGGTATATCGAGAGGTCCTTACCTCTCGAACTTGGCTTGTGTCTCGAGACTTAGTTGATGTCTCGTAGACCCTTATTCCTCCAGAGTTGTCTCGTGCCTGCTTCTGATCTATCTGTTTGCTTACAACACGAAAACTTCTAAGTTGTTCAAACAAGTTTACCTTAAGCTTAAATATTTCCCGAGTTGAGCTCAAATTACCCGGTTGTATTTTCGCTCTTAGTTTACTTATCGAACTTACATTGTTTTGCCTATGTATCGAGACTTGGGGATTCTTACTTAACAGTTGGTATCATCAAAACCTATTACATGATGTTCCTAACAAAAAGAAAGTGGGAGAGTGGAGAGGACAAATGATGCCTTTTCCCGTTCTTTTCGTATTTTATTAAAAAAAAATAATATCAAATGTCCCACGACGGGTTGACGTCGTGGGACGGAGTAAACGGCCGTCGTTTCATTTAGTAAATGAAACGGCGGCGTTTTAGGACCACGGTCCACAATGCTTTGTGGACCGTGGTCCACCATATAAGTATTGGGTTAAGGATCATGGTCTAAATTTATATCTATATAATCTATATAATCTATATATCTATATAATAATATATAAAAACATCCTCCTCCCAAATTTCCCCGCTCAAATATATTAGTTATAATTGGTAATAAACAAATAGCTATAATTGTATGAAATTCTATTAATTATAATTGAATTCCATATATATTATATTCCAATACCTATTTGTTTACAATTTCATTTATTTAATAACAATTACCAATTATTACCAAAAAAGTGCTATTATTACGTTAATGGTGAAAACATATGAATGGACTCCATTATATTAATTACATACATATTTAAATTCCATATATATTATATTCCAATACATATTTGTTTACAATTCCATTTATTTATTACCAATTACCAATTATAGATTGGTAATAATTGGTAATTGGTAATAAACAAATGTAATTTGTAAACAAATAGGTATTGAAATATAATATATATGGAATTCAAATATGTATGGAATATAATATAATAGAGGTTTTCCATTCATATATAATAGCTCTGTCTCTCTATGTTTATGGCTATAAATACAAGAAGAAACCCAGTCAACCACCTGCACCACCAATTTTCATCTCTCTTAGTTATGTTGTTTTTCGTTTGTGAAAAGCATCAATGTACATAGAAAGAACCACCCAGCTTCTCCATAGAAGTGGGACATATTTACTGTTTTTATCTTATCTTATCTTCTTTTTTTTTTTTTGATTTTTTTTTGTTACATTCATTGCTTGTTCTTATATTTTGCAATTACAAGCGTTGTGGTTAATTGTTGGTAGCTTCAATTGCTTAAATGTAAGCTAATTTGTCAAATAACTACAACTTTTATTCTAAGTATTAACTATTCTTTTTTTAATTGATTGTTTTTAAATATTCTTTTATATTTGAAATCTTATATTTCCAGCTCTCTTGATCCTTTAATTACAAATGCAGATATTTAGAGCCTAATAAGCAATGTGATGCAAAGGATAGTATATCTATAAGAGATGTGAAAGTTGAGAAGCAATTAATAAAATATTTTCTTGTTGAAATCCTAAGACATTTATGTTTTTGTGCATTAAAGATTTCAAATTTTAAATTTGTGTGATTTGTTTAAATCTTAACATTTCATGGTTTTACATTACTTTGAATATGCAGTTGTTTTATTCGTTTATTCATACAATGTTCAAAGGTGAAATTATAGTTTAAAAAAAAGAATATTAAAAAAATAATTAACTAAAAATTAAACAGCACAGAATTTAGGCTATTTGAAAAAGTAAATTAATATTAATATTTGATTGAAAATTGAACGAAAAAGGAAATGAATTTATTTCAACAATTAAATTATTATAATTATATTAATCATATTAATATTTATGAAGGAAAAAGAAAATTAATATATTAATATTTCATTGGAAATATAATTGGCAATTATATTTTTATAATTATATTACTTATTAATTATATGGAAATGAATATTATAATCTTTTTTTATGAATGAAAAAGGAAATAAATATTACACACGGAAATATGTTATTAATATTATGTTACTAATGTTACTAATTGGCACAGGAATCAAGCCAAATGAAAAAAGATATTAATAATAAAATTTCACTATAAATATATCATAGCTTTCCCTATGCAAAAATTAGTGATGCTGTGGATTTAGTGGGAGTGAATGTGAAGGTGGTAAAACGAAGAGTCAAGACTCCCCGAGTGTCGTGTCTCTCAAGGATGGCGAATGGGAATCGAATTAGTGTGTTTGCATCTAGGAGGTTGAAGGAAAAGAGTTACGAGATTTGCCAAGGGTTGGATTCATTGGTAAGAAGGTAAAAAGGTTGATAGTGGTTGTGTAAACAAAATATAAAGATGGAGATCGGGGCCTTAGGTTTCTCTATGTGGACTATATTCGTATGGTTTCGTGAGCTAGAGATGTGGAATAGACTAGGGAGTTCGTGGCACTTTACCAAGTGGCGTTATACTTTGGACTCCCACATCCTCATTCGGTTGGGGCATTTCATCGAACACCTTGTCTACCACTCCTCTCGGACCTCGTCCTTTCAGACTAAGGGCGGAGATGTGGGTGAGTTAGGCTCGTGAGTGGCCGCTATCGCGCACACACTCACTTCCTTTGGGTTTGCTACCTAATGTGGCCACACTTAGGCACAAAGCATCAATAAACATCATCCACACAAGATCATCATCCAACAATCAAAAAGCTCACATTTAATCTAGCAATTTATATCAAACATCCACATAGATTAACCTTGGGGCCACCAACCCCATTTCTACTCTACTCTAGCATACTAAAGAAATAAGAAAAAGATATGAAATCTCAAAGAAGCAAATATTAGATTAAGAAATGGATAGAATAGTTACCACCCTCAAGAGGGGAGTCTTTTACACTTTGTCTTTGAAATTCCAATCTTCCTCCTTGCCCTTGAAGCTAATCTAATCTAGGAGAAGAGGAATTTCCCCCAAGAGGGGAGAAAATCCCTAAGAAAACCTAATCTATGCTATTGTATGCTAAAATATGCTTTTATCTACTAATATCTACTACCTAGGGTTTGGGATAATGATCCTTATATAGGGGGAACAAAATAGGGGCAAGATAGACAATTTCTGCGCAGCAGAATTTTAGGGTGACACAGGGCGCTCGACGCGTCGAGCCCTCAAGGATTTTCCGAGAAAATGCTACAGCACACTCTCGACGCGTCGAGCCAGGGGCTCGACGCGTCGAGCCTTGAGGCTTCGACGATTATCGCCACGCGTGGTGGAGGGCGTGGGGAGCTACTGGGATGTTTCCACGCCCCTCCACACGCGTGTGAGGCTGCGTGGGAGGCTCCTGCTTCATGGTTTCTTCATTTTCTGCTTAGCTTTGGCCTTAAGTCCTCCCTTTGGCTGTAGAATACCTTAAAAACATCTTCCATGATCGTGTTAGTGGTTTTTGGTCACATCTGAGTCTAAATGCATGAAATCCTTATGAAATGGGTAATAAACTACTATACAATTCTAGCCCGTAAACGACCCTTAAAATAGGCTATTCTTGGTGCTTATCAAAGTTTCCACACTTAGATCTTGCTTGTCCTCAAGCAAGCACACTTTCCTAAACTCTAATCATATAAGCACCAAGGATAGTTCGTTCTCTCATTGTCAATTGATCAAGAAATTTGTAGGTGTTCGGAGTTGAGTGGGTGAAATTCCCTACACTATCTACCAAGACCACTAAACTCATTGATAGACGCCAAAAGTACCAATTTTTCTATAACTTATTAAGTTGAGTGGAGTGTTTTGTAGAATTCCCATAGGAATGAAGGCTGAAATCAACCAAAAGAGAGCATAAATCGTTCAAAGGAAGAATCAATCCACAGGGGAATACACAAAGACCAAACCGGAAACAACAAAAGGAAACGAAAATGATGAAACCACGCCCACGAGCCTCACACGCGTGTGAGCTGGCGTGGAATTATTCCAGTAGCTGTCCACGCCAGTCCACACGCGTGTGGCAGACGTGGGACGGCACCAGAAAACCTGCGCGATGTTTTAGTATTTAAGGGACATTTCAGCTAGGTTTAGGGAGTCTTTTGTCACATTTTTCTATTCTACATTTTAGGTTAGGTTTAGGGAGGATTAGGGGAGAAGGAGGAGCTCCTTGGAGAAGAGAACTAGATCTCCATAGCTTTGAAGATCTTTTGGGTAACTTCTTTCATTAAAGATTTGTTTTCTCTTTGGCTTCCTCTTACTTTTCCTTTTTCCTTAAAGTTGTTTACTTTATATATTGATCTTGTAGATATGCTTTTCTATTTTGATGCTTTGATGTTGTTAAAGCCTATGAGAGGCTAATCCCTAGGATAGGGGCTAGATTGAATGGATGATTGGTGTTCATGATCTAATTTATTATGAGTTTGATTTCTTTGGGGAATATTGAATTTGTGAGTATGTCTTGTATGATCTTGTTGGATCGAGGGCCCCGATCTCTCCAAGAGTGTAGGATCATCTCTTTGGCGAGATATCGCAAAGAGATGTAGCCCAATACCCACATCTCCTGCTCTCAATCTGAGAAGATGAGATCCGGAGGGAACTTGTAGACAAGGTGTTTGNCTTGCCCTTGAAGCTAATCTAATCTAGGAGAAGAGGAATTTCCCCCAAGAGGGGAGAAAATCCCTAAGAAAACCTAATCTATGCTATTGTATGCTAAAATATGCTTTTATCTACTAATATCTACTACCTAGGGTTTGGGATAATGATCCTTATATAGGGGGAACAAAATAGGGGCAAGATAGACAATTTCTGCGCAGCAGAATTTTAGGGTGACACAGGGCGCTCGACGCGTCGAGCCCTCAAGGATTTTCCGAGAAAATGCTACAGCACACTCTCGACGCGTCGAGCCAGGGGCTCGACGCGTCGAGCCTTGAGGCTTCGACGATTATCGCCACGCGTGGTGGAGGGCGTGGGGAGCTACTGGGATGTTTCCACGCCCCTCCACACGCGTGTGAGGCTGCGTGGGAGGCTCCTGCTTCATGGTTTCTTCATTTTCTGCTTAGCTTTGGCCTTAAGTCCTCCCTTTGGCTGTAGAATACCTTAAAAACATCTTCCATGATCGTGTTAGTGGTTTTTGGTCACATCTGAGTCTAAATGCATGAAATCCTTATGAAATGGGTAATAAACTACTATACAATTCTAGCCCGTAAACGACCCTTAAAATAGGCTATTCTTGGTGCTTATCAAAGTTTCCACACTTAGATCTTGCTTGTCCTCAAGCAAGCACACTTTCCTAAACTCTAATCATATAAGCACCAAGGATAGTTCGTTCTCTCATTGTCAATTGATCAAGAAATTTGTAGGTGTTCGGAGTTGAGTGGGTGAAATTCCCTACACTATCTACCAAGACCACTAAACTCATTGATAGACGCCAAAAGTACCAATTTTTCTATAACTTATTAAGTTGAGTGGAGTGTTTTGTAGAATTCCCATAGGAATGAAGGCTGAAATCAACCAAAAGAGAGCATAAATCGTTCAAAGGAAGAATCAATCCACAGGGGAATACACAAAGACCAAACCGGAAACAACAAAAGGAAACGAAAATGATGAAACCACGCCCACGAGCCTCACACGCGTGTGAGCTGGCGTGGAATTATTCCAGTAGCTGTCCACGCCAGTCCACACGCGTGTGGCAGACGTGGGACGGCACCAGAAAACCTGCGCGATGTTTTAGTATTTAAGGGACATTTCAGCTAGGTTTAGGGAGTCTTTTGTCACATTTTTCTATTCTACATTTTAGGTTAGGTTTAGGGAGGATTAGGGGAGAAGGAGGAGCTCCTTGGAGAAGAGAACTAGATCTCCATAGCTTTGAAGATCTTTTGGGTAACTTCTTTCATTAAAGATTTGTTTTCTCTTTGGCTTCCTCTTACTTTTCCTTTTTCCTTAAAGTTGTTTACTTTATATATTGATCTTGTAGATATGCTTTTCTATTTTGATGCTTTGATGTTGTTAAAGCCTATGAGAGGCTAATCCCTAGGATAGGGGCTAGATTGAATGGATGATTGGTGTTCATGATCTAATTTATTATGAGTTTGATTTCTTTGGGGAATATTGAATTTGTGAGTATGTCTTGTATGATCTTGTTGGATCGAGGGCCCCGATCTCTCCAAGAGTGTAGGATCATCTCTTTGGCGAGATATCGCAAAGAGATGTAGCCCAATACCCACATCTCCTGCTCTCAATCTGAGAAGATGAGATCCGGAGGGAACTTGTAGAGCTCTCAATCTGAGAAGATGAGATCCGGAGGGAACTTGTAGACCTCTCAATCTGAGAAGATGAGATCCGGAGGGAACTTGTAGACATCTCAATCTGAGAAGATGAGATCCGGAGGGAACTTGTAGACAAGGTGTTTGATAAAATTGAGATCCGGAGGGAACTTGTAGACAAGGTGTTTGATAAAATTCCCCAACCGACTGAGGATTGGGAGCTTGAGTGTGACGTCACTCAAGACTATGTTTTAAGCTCCTTCAATCATGACTCAATAGAAATCAATACTCTACCTTACACATTCTAACCAATCTCCATGATATCTTCGCCCCATCCGCCTCTATTTCCCTTTGTTTACCTCTTCATTTCATTAACCTTTGCCCTCTTAATATCTCCTTTTTACCAAAATCCACATGATCCATTTTAATGTTATTCAAACCAACCAAGGTAGCAAAGCCGTATATTCTCCAATTTGTCATCCGCGAGAGATACGACACTCGGGGAGTTTATGACTCTTCGTTTTAACACCCTCCATACCTTAACCATCCACTCACCCATACGAACAATCCTAATCAAAAATGGCGCCGTTGCCGGGGATGGCAAACGGTGAATTTAAAGTTTTGCTATCTTGAGTCATTTGGATAACTTGTTTACTTTCTTTTCTTTTGTCTTATTATTATCGCTAATTACACTTCTGCACCCAACCACACATTATTTGAGCTAATCTGTGAAGGGAGCTACCTCTTGTGCTCCGATTCTTCGCCTGAAAATTTGATTGCAGGAATTCTTTGATAGAATCATGGATCCACCTCCACCTAATGAGCAAGCTTATCATGGTCACATACCATACGGAAGAAATCCCTACTACCTTTCACAGCCCCAACCTTTATGCCCACCACCTCAATACTATCATAACTATCATTTTCCTTACCCACCTTCTTTCCCATACTCACTACCTCCTCCACCAACTTATTATCATGAACAAAGCATACGTAACACAACATTTTCAACCTCAGAGATATCCTACTTCCGAGATACCTCCTCATTACCCTCAAATGCATTTCGACGAGCCAAAACATCAAAATTCTGAAATTTTTGCGAGCTGTGATCCTGCCACGAGATCCAGACGCGTGTGCGCCGGCATGGGAGCTCACTGGATTAATTCCACGCCGACTCACACGCGTGGTTAGGACGTGGACGGATCCTGTACGTATGCTTATTCCTCTACTTCTCCAGAGCAGCCTCTTTCACCCGGAAGCCACCAAACCACCCTCGAGCAACGCCTAAATGATTTCATCCGAGAAACGAGGGAGGAGAATGCCAGACTTAAAGAAACCATTACTAAAGAGATGCTCGGAGAAATCCAAGAACTACGCCACGAGACACTCTCACCGCTCCAAACGGTTGAAAGCACCCTCGCAAAAATCATGGAAATGATCCAATCTCAGGGAGAAACGAATGTAAATGCCGTAACATTGAGAAGCAGAAGAACATTTCCAGACATTGTTCCACCTCCTCCGCAAACCATTCCAACAGAAGAGTCAAGAGTGGACAATGAAGAGACCACCAATTCAACACAAGCGGAGCAAACAATTGAAGAAGAACTCAGGAAGGAAGAAATACAACCACAACCTTCTTGGAAAGGGAAAGAAATCATGCAAGAACCACCGCCGGTGCCAAAAGCAAAACTTCCGTTCCCTCAGAGATTCCGCACCGATATCGACAACGCCAAATACGACAAATTCTTACAAATGCTGCGCCAATTACACGTTGATATGCCATTCATCGACGCACTTGGAGAAATGCCAAGGTATGCCAAATTCCTTAAAGATCTTCTATCAAATAAAAAGAAATTAGCTGAAACTGCTACTGTTGTGTTAGGAGAGGAATGTTCTGCTATATTACATAAGGATGTGCCTAGAAAGTTAAAAGATCCTGGAAGCTTTACTATACCTTGTAATATAGGAGGAACGACTTTTAATAGAGCCTTGGAAGACTTAGGTGCTAGCATCAATCTAATGCCCTTTGCATTATATCGGCAGTTTAATCTAGGAACCCTTAAGCCCACGCGCATGAGCATTCAGTTAGCCGACCGATCTACCAAATACCCTAGGGTATAGTGGAAGACGTTTTAGTCCGAGTTGATAAATTTATTTTTCCTGTGGACTTTGTGATCCTAGATATGGACCCAGATGTGGAGATTCCTCTCATCTTGGGCAAACCTTTCTTGGCGACTACTAAAGCTTTAATAGATGTGGGAGAAGGCAAACTCGTTATCCGTGTAGGAGACGAGTCTGCTAGCTTCGAAGTGACTAAAATAATGAAATATCCTTTAGATGGTGATGAATGTTTTTACGTTGATTATGTGCATGATGAAATTGATTACCTTTGCGAAGTACCTAAAGCTAAGAGGCATGATTTCAATTGGGAATGTCCCATAGGTACTAAGAGTAATAATGAAATTACTTTTGAGCATGAACTTAATTCTTTACATATTGCTTTACACCGAGAGGTCGATCGTTTTAATTTGCTTAATAATGATTGTGTTTCTGAATTTGTTGAGAATAAAACTCTGTTGGTGAAGTCTCGGAGGAAATGGTTGGAAATGACGGGGATGAATTTGATGAATTAAAGGAGGAATATGATGATGAAAATGGGAACAGGAAAGAAGACGATGAAATAATGCATGAAGGAGAATTAAAACCTCTACCTGCTCATCTTGAGTATGCCTATTTAGGAACAGGGGAAGAATTACCAGTTGTTATTGCTACAGATCTTTCAGAAAGACAGAAAGAACAACTGATAACAGTGCTGAAAAGAAACAAGGAAGCTATAGGTTGGAAAATGACTGACTTGAAAGGGATTAATCCGGCCATTTGCACACATAAAATTCTGTTGGAAGAAGGATCCAAACCTGTGGCGCAACCGCAGCGTCGACTTAACCCGAATACATTTGAAGTCGTGAAAAACGAGGTGATCAAACTTATGGATGTCGGAATGATCTACCCTATTTCGGACAGCACATGGGTCAGTCCAACTCACGTAGTACCAAAGAAAGGAGGAATTACAGTCACCGAGAATGATAACAAGGAGTTAATCCCTACGAGGAAGATAACTGGATGGAGAGTCTGTATCGACTATAGAAAGCTCAACGAAGCCACCCGTAAAGACCACTTTCCATTGCCCTTCATAGATTAAATGATTGAAAGAGTAAGCGGGTACGACTACTACTGTTTCTTGGACGGAATGAGTGGATACTTTCAAATTCCAGTAGCCTTGGAGGATCAAGAGAAAACGACGTTCACTTGTCCGTTTGGTACATTTGCCTACAAGAGAATGCCATTTGGTCTCTGTAACGCCCCCGCCACCTTTATGCGATGCATGCTGGCTATTTTCGAAGATTTCATTGGCGATTTCATGGAAGTTTTCATGGACGATTTCACAATTTTTGGAGACACTTTTGAAGAATGCCTTGGAAATTTGGAAAAAGTTTTGGAACGATGCCAGCAAATGAATTTAGCCTTATCATGGGAGAAATGCTACTACATGGTTACAGAAGGAGTTGTGTTTGGGCATAAGATTTCAAAAAGGGGAATTGAAGTCGACAGGGCTAAAACAGCAGTTATTGAGACCTTACCACTACCGCACAATGTTACATCTTTAAGAAGCTTCTTGGGACATGTAGGATTTTACAGAAGGTTCATAAAAGATTTCTCAAAAATCGCAAGGCCATTGACTAAGTTGTTAGAAAAAGATGCCATTTTTGAATTAAACAAAGATGCTATGAAGGCATTCCAGAGTTTAAAGGATGCCATGATACATACTGTAATCCTTGTAGGACCGAAATGGGATCAACCCTTTAAGTTGATGTGTGACGCGAGTAATTTCGCTGTTGGAGTGGTGCTAGGGCAGAAAAATGATAAGAAATTTCAACCTATCGCTTATGCCAGTCGGATGTTAACTAAACCACAGCAAGCCTACACCACAACCAAGAAAGGACTGTTTGCAATTGTGTTTACATTATATAAATTTAGATCATATCTCTTAATGTCATAGGTCGTCATTCATACTAACCATGCAGCCATCAGGTTCCTTATGTCTAAACCGGAAGCAAAGCCAAGGTTGATTAGATGGATTCTGCTATTGCAAGAATTTGACGTAACTATCGTGGACCGAAAAGGAGTTGAAAACAGTGCAGCAGATCATTTGTCAAGGTTAGAGAATGAGAAAGGACAGGATATAATTGGGGATGTGAATGAATATTTTCCAGAGGAAAAGCTGTTGGGTCTCTATCTCACACCTTGGTATGCAGATCTGGCTAACTATCTTGTAGGGGGAGAGCTACCGGAATTTTAAATATACACGCCCGAAGAAAATTAATAGCAGAATCTCTTTTAAATATACACGCCCGAAGAAAATTAATAGCAGAATCTCGATAAAATATACACGCCCGAAGAAAATTAATAGCAGAATCTCGATACTACTTCTGGGACCGAAGAAAATTAATAGCAGAATCTCGATACTACTTCTGGGACGAGCCGTATCTCTTTAAAGTGTGCGCAGATCAAATAATTCGACGTTGTGTAACAATGGCTGAAGGACATGAAATCCTAGGAGAATGCCATCGAATGGGCCATCACTCAGCTAACAGAACTGCTAGGAGAGCACTCGAAGCAGGATTCTACTGGCCCTCAATATTTCGGGATGCCCAAATCTGTGTCAGAAACTGTGACAGATGTCAACGAACTGGGAACATCACTGGAAAAGATGAGATGCCGCAGAATTACATACTTGCGTGCGAAATTCTTGATATATGGGGACTAGACTTTGCAGGACCATTCCCGGACTCCAAAGGTGTCAAATACAATCTAATAGCAGTAGATTATGTCTCCAAATGGGTTGAAGCAGAAGCGCTGCGCAACAATGACGCAAGAAGTGTAACAAGATTTCTGAAAAGATTATTCACAAGATTTGGAGTACCTCGGATTGTGATTAGCGATAGGGGGACACACTTCCGGAATGTACCCATGCGAAGATTACTTCAAAGGCAAGGTATACAGCACCGAGGAGGAGTCCCGTATCATCCTTAGACTACAGGTCAAATCGAAAATGCAAACAGAGATATTAAAGCCATATTGGAAAAGACAGTATCTCGGCATAGAAAGGATTGGGTTGACAAGCTCAACGATGCATTATGGGCCTTCAGGACTGCTTATAAGACACCGATAGGTACTACTCCATACAGATTAGTATACGGCAAGGCGTGCCACCTTCCAGTTGAAATCGAACATAAGGCGTATTGGGCCATTAAGAAACTAAATGAAGATCTATTCATAGCAGGGCAGGAGCGAATGTTTCAACTGAATGAACTAGAAGAATGGCGTTTGTTGGCTTATGAAACGTCCAGATCTTACAAGGAACGATCCAAGTTTTATCACGACATGCATATCAGGAAAAACAAAGAATTCATTGAGGGAGATAAAGTGCTATTATTCAATTCCAGACTGCGATTGTTTCCTGGGAAACTTAAATCAAGATGGACTGGGCCTTATATTGTTACAAAAGTATTTCCTTATGGAACCTTGGAGATCATGTATCCAGAAAAATGATCTTTCAAAGTAAACGGCCACCAAGTCAAGAAATATTATGGAACAGAAAATACGCAGGGGACGATCCAGTGTTGCAGGCTAATACCCTGGGAAGATGAGTAGCACAATCTTCATGACAATTTCGTCGGGCTAAAGACGTTAAACGTAGCGCTGACCGGGAGGCAACCCGTTATTTACTATGATTTATTACTATCTTTACTTTATTATGTCGAAATAACATCCGAGTTGAAATTCCCTATTTTTGTAGATTCCATATTTCCATGCAGATCTTGTTAAAGGAACATGCGAAGCACCCATCCAGGCATTTTGAGCAACATGACAAGGGATGCTTACTAGGTTATCTACCTCTTATCCCTTGTTTATCTATTCTTTGAACCTCATGTTCTCATTTTAAAGTGTGGAAAAATGCATACCTTGTTGTTTCCTTATTTTATCATATTCTAAGTCAACATCGAGGACGATGTTTGGTCTAAAGTGTGGAAAGAGTTGTGCTTGAAATGAAAATTTTAATTAAGGGCTCTATCTCATTTGTTTGAAAAATAATCAAGCCACAAGCATGTGTTGTTATTCATTCTATCTTCGAAGAATGCTAAATCTGTGCCAAAAAAGTTTACTCTTTGAATAACCTTGGAAGTACCCCTACTTTGACCTTTAAGAATTTTGAAAACGTTGTATGCTTGTGTGGTATTCACCTCATATTCTGTAAAGACCTTAGTTAAAGATCTCTCGAAGTGGGAGTGTGCAACCCCTAATTTCAGAAAGATAAGATTAAGCGAAGCCCGGAATTGAATAATCATAGAATAGAACATGGGGCAAAAGGAGAGCTTTCTGTGAGCATTGAGAGAAATATCCCTGCTTCCCAAGTAAAAGGCATGAGGGGTTGTTGTTCGGAGAAATGAGTAGAAAAGGCAATAAGGCCAATCCCCGAGATAAGATACGAGGAAAGCCATCTCGCTAGGTGGTGAACAACCATAGTCTTCTAAATAAACAAATGTTATATCTGGAGTCGGTTGTTCACAATAAAATGGCCTTAGGAGATGAGAAACTTGAGATGAGGGAAGCCGCTTCGCTAGGATTCGAGCACCCATTGCACTGCCTTCGAAAAATAAAGCATGGAACTCCATGTGAAGTCGGGTTGCTTGACGATGTTACCCTAGGAAGTGAGAAAAATGAGTAATCGCCCAAGCCACTGGCAGAGAGAGGCCCATGGATCTATTTTCACTTACTTTTATGTTGGGCTTTGGCGATAAGGGAGGTCGATTGATTAGGTTTTGTACATCGTTCCCNACGCCCGAAGAAAATTAATAGCAGAATCTCGATACTACTTCTGGGACGAGCCGTATCTCTTTAAAGTGTGCGCAGATCAAATAATTCGACGTTGTGTAACAATGGCTGAAGGACATGAAATCCTAGGAGAATGCCATCGAATGGGCCATCACTCAGCTAACAGAACTGCTAGGAGAGCACTCGAAGCAGGATTCTACTGGCCCTCAATATTTCGGGATGCCCAAATCTGTGTCAGAAACTGTGACAGATGTCAACGAACTGGGAACATCACTGGAAAAGATGAGATGCCGCAGAATTACATACTTGCGTGCGAAATTCTTGATATATGGGGACTAGACTTTGCAGGACCATTCCCGGACTCCAAAGGTGTCAAATACAATCTAATAGCAGTAGATTATGTCTCCAAATGGGTTGAAGCAGAAGCGCTGCGCAACAATGACGCAAGAAGTGTAACAAGATTTCTGAAAAGATTATTCACAAGATTTGGAGTACCTCGGATTGTGATTAGCGATAGGGGGACACACTTCCGGAATGTACCCATGCGAAGATTACTTCAAAGGCAAGGTATACAGCACCGAGGAGGAGTCCCGTATCATCCTTAGACTACAGGTCAAATCGAAAATGCAAACAGAGATATTAAAGCCATATTGGAAAAGACAGTATCTCGGCATAGAAAGGATTGGGTTGACAAGCTCAACGATGCATTATGGGCCTTCAGGACTGCTTATAAGACACCGATAGGTACTACTCCATACAGATTAGTATACGGCAAGGCGTGCCACCTTCCAGTTGAAATCGAACATAAGGCGTATTGGGCCATTAAGAAACTAAATGAAGATCTATTCATAGCAGGGCAGGAGCGAATGTTTCAACTGAATGAACTAGAAGAATGGCGTTTGTTGGCTTATGAAACGTCCAGATCTTACAAGGAACGATCCAAGTTTTATCACGACATGCATATCAGGAAAAACAAAGAATTCATTGAGGGAGATAAAGTGCTATTATTCAATTCCAGACTGCGATTGTTTCCTGGGAAACTTAAATCAAGATGGACTGGGCCTTATATTGTTACAAAAGTATTTCCTTATGGAACCTTGGAGATCATGTATCCAGAAAAATGATCTTTCAAAGTAAACGGCCACCAAGTCAAGAAATATTATGGAACAGAAAATACGCAGGGGACGATCCAGTGTTGCAGGCTAATACCCTGGGAAGATGAGTAGCACAATCTTCATGACAATTTCGTCGGGCTAAAGACGTTAAACGTAGCGCTGACCGGGAGGCAACCCGTTATTTACTATGATTTATTACTATCTTTACTTTATTATGTCGAAATAACATCCGAGTTGAAATTCCCTATTTTTGTAGATTCCATATTTCCATGCAGATCTTGTTAAAGGAACATGCGAAGCACCCATCCAGGCATTTTGAGCAACATGACAAGGGATGCTTACTAGGTTATCTACCTCTTATCCCTTGTTTATCTATTCTTTGAACCTCATGTTCTCATTTTAAAGTGTGGAAAAATGCATACCTTGTTGTTTCCTTATTTTATCATATTCTAAGTCAACATCGAGGACGATGTTTGGTCTAAAGTGTGGAAAGAGTTGTGCTTGAAATGAAAATTTTAATTAAGGGCTCTATCTCATTTGTTTGAAAAATAATCAAGCCACAAGCATGTGTTGTTATTCATTCTATCTTCGAAGAATGCTAAATCTGTGCCAAAAAAGTTTACTCTTTGAATAACCTTGGAAGTACCCCTACTTTGACCTTTAAGAATTTTGAAAACGTTGTATGCTTGTGTGGTATTCACCTCATATTCTGTAAAGACCTTAGTTAAAGATCTCTCGAAGTGGGAGTGTGCAACCCCTAATTTCAGAAAGATAAGATTAAGCGAAGCCCGGAATTGAATAATCATAGAATAGAACATGGGGCAAAAGGAGAGCTTTCTGTGAGCATTGAGAGAAATATCCCTGCTTCCCAAGTAAAAGGCATGAGGGGTTGTTGTTCGGAGAAATGAGTAGAAAAGGCAATAAGGCCAATCCCCGAGATAAGATACGAGGAAAGCCATCTCGCTAGGTGGTGAACAACCATAGTCTTCTAAATAAACAAATGTTATATCTGGAGTCGGTTGTTCACAATAAAATGGCCTTAGGAGATGAGAAACTTGAGATGAGGGAAGCCGCTTCGCTAGGATTCGAGCACCCATTGCACTGCCTTCGAAAAATAAAGCATGGAACTCCATGTGAAGTCGGGTTGCTTGACGATGTTACCCTAGGAAGTGAGAAAAATGAGTAATCGCCCAAGCCACTGGCAGAGAGAGGCCCATGGATCTATTTTCACTTACTTTTATGTTGGGCTTTGGCGATAAGGGAGGTCGATTGATTAGGTTTTGTACATCGTTCCCACTAGGGGGATCAGCTTAAGGCCTTTGCACAATGAGAGGTGAATGAAATTTTGGACTGTATGCTTGATATTGTGGAAACTAACTAACTGTCCAACTTGTGACCATAAGGGGTTTCGCTTTGGTTGAATATTCATAGTAGTGTATGGAACATTTATATCATTCCTTGAAGATATTGTGAAGGATTTCACATCTCCTGGTAGATTGTGTTTTGAATGAATGTTTAACATTGAGCATACCTTTAGCTTAGATACTTTTGGCATCTAAATGAGAAGGTTTTGAATGAACAATTTGCTCGTGGACGAGCAATCTAAAGTGTGGAAACTTTGATAGACGCCAAAAGTACCTATTTTTCTATAACTTTGTAGTTTATTTCTTGCTAAAAAAAAGTCTTAGAGAGTGCAATTACGTGTTTACATGCTATTTTACTAACGAATTGCAAATGAGTTCTGTGTGGAGTGTTTTGTAGAATTCCCACTGGAATGAAGGCTGAAATCAACCAAAAGAGAGCATAAATTGTTGCAAGGAAGAATCAATCCACAGGGGAATACACAAAGACCAAACCGGAAACAACAAAAGGAAACAGAAATGATGAAACCACGCCCACGAGCCTCACACGCGTGTGAGCTGGCGTGGAATTATTCCAGTAGCTGTCCACGCCAGTCCACACGCGTGTGGTAGACGTGGGACGGCACCAGAAAACCTGCGCGATGTTTTAGTATTTAAGGGACATTTCAGCTAGGTTTAGGGAGTCTTTTGTCACATTTTTCTATTCTACATTTTAGGTTAGGTTTAGGGAGGATTAGGGGAGAAGGAGGAGCTCCTTGGAGAAGAGAACTAGATCTCCATAGCTTTGAAGATCTTTTGGGTAACTTCTTTCATTAAAGATTTGTTTTCTCTTTGGCTTCCTCTTACTTTTCCTTTTTCCTTAAAGTTGTTTACTTTATATATTAATCTTGTAGATATGCTTTTCTATTTTGATGCTTTGATGTTGTTAAAGCCTATGAGAGGCTAATCCCTAGGATAGGGGCTAGATTGAATGGATGATTGGTGTTCATGATCTAATTTGATTATGAGTTTGATTTCTTTGGGGAATATTGAATTTGTGAGTATGTCTTGTATGATCTTGTTGGATCGAGGGCCCCGATCTCTCCAAGAGTGTAGGATCATCTCTTTGGCGAGATATCACAAAGAGATGTAGCCCAATACCCACATCTCCCGCTCTCAATCTGAGAAGATGAGATCCGGAGGGAACTTGTAGACAAGGTGTTTGATAAAATTCCCCAACCGACTGAGGATAGGGAGCTTGAGTGTGACGTCACTCAAGACTATGTTTCAAGCTCCTTCAATCATGACTCAATAGAAATCAATACTCTACCTTACACCTTCTAACCAATCTCCATGATATCTTCGCCCCATCCGCCTCTATTTCCCTTTGTTTACCTCTTCATTTCATTAACATTTACCCTCTTAATATCTTCTTTTTACCAAAATCCACATGATCCATTTTAATGTTATTCAAACCAACCAAGGTAGCAAAGCCGTATATTCTCCAATTTGTCATCCGCGAGAGATACGACACTCGGGGAGTTTATGACTCTTCGTTTTAACACCCTCCATACCTTAACCATCCACTCACCCATACGAACAATCCTTGTCACTCATGCCGACCAAATGTAAGAAATATGCTAAGGAAGTTAAAGTCTCAAGAGATGGATATAACATAAAAAGTTTTACACCTTTCAAGCATGCAAAAGACAATAGGGTTTCACCTTGTATTTTCTAGGGGCCTCCAGCCGATCCGACTAGTGGGAACGATGTTCACCCCCTAGCCAATTTCCAACCAAAACGCCAAAGCCCCTTTACGTTATATAAGTGAGGGCAGGGACATGGACCGCTCATCGCTATGGCTTGGGCGATCACTCTATTTTCTCACTTCCTAGGATAACGTCATCAGGCGACCCGACTTCACATGGAGCCCCATGCTTTTTCGAAGACAGTGCAATGGGTGCCTGAATCCTAGCGAAGTGGCTCACTTCCTCTCTATTTTTCTCATCCTTCAGGATCTCTTCGGGGTAACGGACTTCACATGGATCTCCATGCTTTTTCGAAGACGGTGCAATGGTTACCCCGTATCCAGACTAGATGGCTCACCTCTGCTTTTATCTCTAGGAGTGGCCTTTGCCTTTTTCTTTTCACCATATATCAACCCCTCATGCCTTTTTCTAGGGATTAGGGATTTTTCACTCTAAGCTCACTTAGGCTCACCTTTTGCCCCATGTCCTGTTAAGATTAATTCAATTTCCAGGCTTCGCAATTTTTATCTTTCTAAAACTCAAGGGGTTTACACTCCCACTTCGCGAGATCCTTGACTGAGGTCCAAACAAAATACAAGGTGAAGAACATGCAAGCACACATAAAAATTTTCAATTTGGGTCAAATTGTGCAAATTAGTGCAAAGTGTAACTTTCAAAGCATATTTAAGACATTCATATTTGGCACAAGGTTAGGAGCCTTCCTAGATAGTATTGGCAATAACATGCCCTCTAGTTCCTATACCTTATCACTCAATTAATCAACTATTTCGAGAAACATAAATCCTTTCCACACTTAAAAGTGAACATCGTCCTCGATGTTTCCATTAGGAACGGAGGAAAAAGGATTAGGGTCTTAAAAGATTGTGCATTAAAGTATCTTTCCACACTTAAAAAGTGTGCTCTAGGCTTCAAATAAGTTTTCTAAAAATATTATACCCATTATAACAAAATCATGCAACTCATCCTTTGTGAACCAAGGCAAATTTGCTCATAAAATTTGGAAGAAAGGTTAGAAAGATATACCATACAATGCATCTACAACCTTATCTTCAGCTTCCTGCCCTTCTATTCTAAGATTGTCAGCTCATTATCTTTTTGCCTTTGGTACTAGGCAAATTAAACGTAAATCTATGCCTCCGAACTGTTTACCTTGCATCGGTTAGCTTAAATGGCTGCATAGAAACAGATTTAAAGAAACTAAAAGAAACAAAATAATAACCGTAAATAAAATTTGCTTAAAAGTTGGGATTATTGGCACCGCCAGACCTTGGAGACTTAGGAAAATTGGATGAAAAGAAAATAACGCACGAGAATCTGTCAGGACCTGTCCATGCGGACTCACACGCGTGGTGGTCCTCGTGGATAACACTGGAAAGATTCCACGCCTGTCACCACGCGTGTGAGTAGGCGTGGTCAACAGTGCTGATCACTTTCTCCGTCTCTCGGCTTTTGCCTTCCGCTTTTGATCCGGTTTAGCTCATTTGTCATGGCTTAGCACCAAAATCACCTGCATTGTTAGCTCAAGCAAAGCTATTCTAAATAAGAAAATTACTAATAAACGAAGAGAAAGAAAAAGTAAACAAGAAATAAAATTCTAAGCTAAGGATAACATTGGGATTGTCTCCCAAGTGCGCCATGGTTTAACGTCTTCTGGCCAGACGTGGTGTGCTCTATCGAAGCACACAGATTTTGGGACCTTACCAAGCGTCCCATGTTCGAAGCACACAGATTTTGGGACCTTACCAAGCGTCCCATGTACTTTGCACACAGATTTTGGGACCTTACCAAGCGTCCCATGTACTTTTGCTTCAAGAAATGCCCCAAGGTGTAGGACATTCTTGAATTCCCACGCAAATAAAAGAAGAACAAAATAAATTAATATATATATATATATATATATATATACATACATATATATATATATTATATTATATTACCTAGGTGATAGGTTTTGACTTTATGGTTGGTGGTCTCGAAACCAGTGTGTATCGAGTTCCTAAACTTTGTCTTCACCCATCTTATCTTTCCTCTTTTTACGTGTTTGTCTCACAATAAGTATTGTTTTCTCTGTATTTGTTTTCCTCTGCTTTTTTGCAGTATATTTTCCTCTCGTTTTATACGAGTTTCTCCCTCTCGTTCTTGTAACAAGGTTCGTTTTTTTTGGAGTGCATCAGGATTATATTGGTCTTGGCTTATGTGAAACTCATCCTGGGTGAAGAAGATGACAAAGTGTCAATGGACTTCAGTATGATGAAAAAGTCTCAGGTGGTATGCAAGACCTTGAAAAATCAAAACTCGTTTTATGTAAAACAATCTGCGAATTCAAATTTCATTAGCTTAGCTAGAATATTTGATTCTATGTCAGATTGTATGGAATGTCTTTTCATTCCATGGAACCTTGTTGTAAGTGTTCTTGATATTTATTAATGCATTTTAACCTTCAAAAAAAAAAAAAAGGAAAAACAAGGTGTATAATTGGAAGGTTTATGCCTTCAAACACTCCCCTTGATTTCTCAAAGGTAGTGTGATCTTCCCCTATTTTGTCATGTTCTCTTCCACCCCTGATGGTCTTATCAATTTTATCATAAGGTTGAGACCATATCCCTCCACTGGTGGTCATATCACCCCCCTCAATTCCCTCGAACAAATCAAACGTGAAAATTCCCTCCTTATCCATCATTTCTTTCTCGCACTCTCTATTCTCATTTCCCCACTCTAATTCTCTAAAAGAATCACCCTTTTCTTTTTCAGAATATAACGAAGTAATATCCCCTTCACCTATCAACTCATCTCGTCCCAAATCATAGGATTCATTTTCCAAGAATTTAAAACTATCATATTCATCTTCAAACAAACTAGAATCCCTATGATTTCCAACCATTATATCACGATTTACTATAGAGTCATCCTCCCAAAAATTAAAGCAATCATAGTCGCNAAAAGTTGGGATTATTGGCACCGCCAGACCTTGGAGACTTAGGAAAATTGGATGAAAAGAAAATAACGCACGAGAATCTGTCAGGACCTGTCCATGCGGACTCACACGCGTGGTGGTCCTCGTGGATAACACTGGAAAGATTCCACGCCTGTCACCACGCGTGTGAGTAGGCGTGGTCAACAGTGCTGATCACTTTCTCCGTCTCTCGGCTTTTGCCTTCCGCTTTTGATCCGGTTTAGCTCATTTGTCATGGCTTAGCACCAAAATCACCTGCATTGTTAGCTCAAGCAAAGCTATTCTAAATAAGAAAATTACTAATAAACGAAGAGAAAGAAAAAGTAAACAAGAAATAAAATTCTAAGCTAAGGATAACATTGGGATTGTCTCCCAAGTGCGCCATGGTTTAACGTCTTCTGGCCAGACGTGGTGTGCTCTATCGAAGCACACAGATTTTGGGACCTTACCAAGCGTCCCATGTACTTTTGCTTCAAGAAATGCCCCAAGGTGTAGGACATTCTTGAATTCCCACGCAAATAAAAGAAGAACAAAATAAATTAATATATATATATATATATATATATATACATACATATATATATATATTATATTATATTACCTAGGTGATAGGTTTTGACTTTATGGTTGGTGGTCTCGAAACCAGTGTGTATCGAGTTCCTAAACTTTGTCTTCACCCATCTTATCTTTCCTCTTTTTACGTGTTTGTCTCACAATAAGTATTGTTTTCTCTGTATTTGTTTTCCTCTGCTTTTTTGCAGTATATTTTCCTCTCGTTTTATACGAGTTTCTCCCTCTCGTTCTTGTAACAAGGTTCGTTTTTTTTGGAGTGCATCAGGATTATATTGGTCTTGGCTTATGTGAAACTCATCCTGGGTGAAGAAGATGACAAAGTGTCAATGGACTTCAGTATGATGAAAAAGTCTCAGGTGGTATGCAAGACCTTGAAAAATCAAAACTCGTTTTATGTAAAACAATCTGCGAATTCAAATTTCATTAGCTTAGCTAGAATATTTGATTCTATGTCAGATTGTATGGAATGTCTTTTCATTCCATGGAACCTTGTTGTAAGTGTTCTTGATATTTATTAATGCATTTTAACCTTCAAAAAAAAAAAAAAGGAAAAACAAGGTGTATAATTGGAAGGTTTATGCCTTCAAACACTCCCCTTGATTTCTCAAAGGTAGTGTGATCTTCCCCTATTTTGTCATGTTCTCTTCCACCCCTGATGGTCTTATCAATTTTATCATAAGGTTGAGACCATATCCCTCCACTGGTGGTCATATCACCCCCCTCAATTCCCTCGAACAAATCAAACGTGAAAATTCCCTCCTTATCCATCATTTCTTTCTCGCACTCTCTATTCTCATTTCCCCACTCTAATTCTCTAAAAGAATCACCCTTTTCTTTTTCAGAATATAACGAAGTAATATCCCCTTCACCTATCAACTCATCTCGTCCCAAATCATAGGATTCATTTTCCAAGAATTTAAAACTATCATATTCATCTTCAAACAAACTAGAATCCCTATGATTTCCAACCATTATATCACGATTTACTATAGAGTCATCCTCCCAAAAATTAAAGCAATCACGATTTACTATAGAGTCATCCTCCCAAAAATTAAAGCAATCATAGTCGCAAGTATTATCATCCTCCCAAAAATTAAAGCAATCATAGTCGCAAGTATTAGAAATATCAATGCGTAGGGAGTCGTCTTTACAAGGAGCATGAGTATCTTTATCTAAACTTTCGCACTCATTGATAAAATTGCCAACAAAGCCTATGGAATCATCCTCCCGGAAATAAAAACATTCAGTATCATAAGAATAAAAATCATTGTTGCATTGTAAATGGGAGTCATCCACTCGAGTGTCAAAAGTAAATCTATCAAAAGAACATGGATCTTCGAAGGTAGTAATGCAAGAAGGTTTAGGAATGTTACCATGTGTAGGCACTTTATCTTCCCATACCACTTCGATGTTCTCATCATCGCTCTCCATCTCGACCTCTTTTGGATTTTCCAATTTGAAAATTGGAACTTCTTCTAGCACCAGAGCATAACAATCTACTATCCCTTCACTACCTTCCTTCCTTCCAGTGTTTTGTGCATCCATCCTTGGATTGGCTTCCAGAATTGGGAGATTTTCTTCAAGTGGATTACCTATCCGTGATGAACTTGTCCTCATGAACTCCTCCATCATGGCTAGCATTTTTGTTTCAATCTCCTCCAATGGAAGTCCTTCTTCTCGGAGAGTAGCGAGATAATCCTTTAATTCGCTCCTAATTTCGGCTTTCAAGTTAGTCGTATCCTCCTTGGCCATTCTTGTGAACACTTCAATTTTCTCTTTAAGAATTTCGATTTCGTCCTTGGCCGGTGGGATGTAATCACAAGGATCGGGTATGGTAAAATACGGATTGGAAGGTGGTGTTTCAAGGAAATGGGTAAGATTGTTTACTTTAAGAATTTGTGATGGAGATGGGTAATGGTTGTTTGGGTGGGAATTATGGAACAAAAATGGCTCGGGAGTATAGCTTGGGTCAATTGTTCTCATCATTAGTGCAAGCTTAGTCTCTATGTTTTGGAATATTTCTTTAGAGCTTACCGAGTCATTTTGATAAGTGGAGTATTGTGGGGGAAATTTGTTTTGATTCGGTGGGATAGGGTGTATGTATGGTGTTGGGTGATGGTTATGTATATAAGATGGATAGGAAGTTGGGTGCGGTAAGTAGTGATATGGAAATGGATAAGGGTTTTGAGGTGGATAGTGAAATGTTGGTGGAATGTAAGTATGGGTGGAATGGGGATAATATAGATATGGTTGGGGTGGAACATAGTTTGAAGGATTACCCTAATGGTGTGGGCAACCATGGGGATGCATTTGAGCTCTCATTGGCAAGCTTCTAATTGATTTTCAATAAAATTCCCTGCACAAAGCTTGACCAACAACAAATGTTATACAACTAGAAGTAGTTGCAAGTGAGCATAAGATATACAAGACAATGTAAGCTCACTTCTTCAAGCAAGTAACAAAAAATCAAGAAAATAAAACAAACAAAAAGAAAGCAATTCAAGAACTCTTAAAATTCTACTTCAAAGATGTCAACACTATTCGAAACCGTTTGCCATCCCCAGCAACGACGCCATTTTGATGTTGTGGATTTAGTGGGAGTGAATGTGAAGGTGGTAAAACGAAGAGTCAAGACTCCCCGAGTGTCGTGTCTCTCAAGGATGGCGAATGGGAATCGAATTAGTGTGTTGGCATCTAGGAGGTTGAAGGAAAAGAGTTACGAGATTTGCCAAGGGTTGGATTCATTGGTAAGAAGGTAGAAAGGTTGATAGTGGTTGTGTAAACAAAATGTAAAGACGGAGATCGGGGCCTTAGGTTTCTCTATGTGGACTATATTCGTATGGTTTCGTGAACTAGAGATGTGGAATAGACTAGGGAGTTCGTGGCACTTTACCAAGTGGCGTTACACTTTGGACTCCCACATCCTCATTCGGTTGGGGCATTTCATCGAACACCTTGTCTACCACTCCTCTCGGACCTCGTCCTTTCAGACTAAGGGCGGAGATGTGGGTGAGTTAGGCTCGTGAGTGGCCGCTATCGCGCACACACTCACTTCCCTTGGGTTTGCTACCTAATGTGGCCACACTTAGGCACAAAGCATCAATAAACATCATCCACACAAGATCATCATCCAACAATCAAAAAGCTCACATTTAATCTAGCAATTTATATCAAACATCCACATAGATTAACCTTGGGGCCACCAACCCCCTTTCTACTCTACTCTAGCATACTAAAGAAACAAGAAAAAGATATGAAATCTCAAAGAAGCAAATATTAGATTAAGAAATGGATAGAATAGTTACCACCCTCAAGAGGGGAGTCTTTTACACTTTGTCTTTGAAATTCCAATCTTCCTCCTTGCCCTTGAAGCTAATCTAATCTAGGAGAAGAGGAATTTCCCCCAAGAGGGGAGAAAATCCCTAAGAAAACCTAATCTATGCTATTGTATGCTAAAATATGCTTTTATCTACTAATATCTACTACCTAGGGCTTGGGATAATGATCCTTATATAGGGGGAACAAAATAGGGGCAAGATAGACAATTTCCGCGCAGCAGAATTTTAGGGTGACACAGGGCGCTAGACGCGTCGAGCCAGGGGTTCGACGCGTCGAGCCCTCAAGGATTTTCTGAGAAAATGCTACGGCACAGTCTCGGCGCGTCGAGCCAGGGGCTCGACGCGTCGAGCCTTGAGGCTACTGGGATTATCGATTATCGCCACGCGTGGTGGAGGGCGTGGGGAGCTACTGGGATGTTTCCACGCCCCTCCACACGCGTGTGAGGCTGCGTGGGAGGCTCCTGCTTCATGGTTTCTTCATTTTCTGCTTAGTTTTGGCCTTAAGTCCTCCCTTTGGCTGTAGAATATCTTAAAAACATCTTCCATGATCGTGTTAGTGGTTTTTGGTCACATCTGAGTCGAAATGCATGAAATCCTTATGAAATGGGTAATAAACTATACAATTCTAGCCCGTAAACGACCCTTAAAATAGGATATTCTTGGTGCTTATCAATTAGTAACCACCAAATGAAATATTAGGAAAAAAATTTGAAGGAAAAAGAAATGAAAATGAATATTTATTCCTTTTATGAAGGAAAAAGGAAATGAATATATTCATATTTCACTGGAAATATAATCGACAATTATATTATAATTATAATTATATTAATTATTTAGAAGGAAAAACAAAAAATATATTCAACAATTATATTTTGAAAATTATATTAGTTTTAATCATATGGAAATTAATATTAAATTTTTATGAACGAAAAGGAAATGAATATTACACGGTAATCTGTTATTAATATTTTCTTACTAATTGGCAAGGAATCAAGCCAATTAATTGGCAATTATCAGGAAAACAGAATGTAAAGGAATATTAATTCTTCTGATAAAGGAAAAAAGAAATGAATATACTCAAAAGAAAATAGAATATTATGAAAAATGAAATGAATATATTAATATTTCATTGGAAATATAACACAACTTTTCAATACCAAAAAATTAGTAATCACCAAATGAATGATTAGAAAAAAAATTATAAAGGAAAAAGGAAATGAAATATTAGGAAAAATGAAATGAATATATTAATATTTCACTAGAAATATAACACAACTTTTCATATGAAAAAATTAGTAACCAACAAATGAAATATTAGGAAAATATTATGAAGGAAAAAGGAATGGAAATCAATATTAATTCTTTTTATGAAGGAAAAATGAAATGAATATATTTAAAAGGAAATGAAATATTAGGAAATACGAAATGAATATATTAATATTTCATTATTTCACTGAAAATATAGCATAGCTTTCCCTACAAAAGAATTATTAACCAACAAATGAAATATCAGGAAAAAATTATGAAGGAAAAAGGAATGACAATCACTAATTCTTTTTATAAATAAAAAAGGAAATGAATATATTCAAAAGGAAATTAAAATATTAGGAAAAATGAAATTAATATATTAATATTTCATTGGAAATATAATCGGAAATTATATTATTATAATTATATGAATTAAATATTAATTAATTATATTAATTATATTAAGAAATACTACTCCATAATAATTAATATTTATTAACTAGAAGGTTGAGCAATCCTCTCACCAACTTTAGATGTCGTTGATCAAATTAATTAGTACACGTGTGACATGAACACTACAGAAGGTCGAACATATTTAATATAATAATAATAATAATAATAATAATAATAATAATAATAATTTTTGTATATACGAATTGATATTCATGTTAACGAAAAATAATTAATTTAGTGTAATTGACTAGTAATAATTGCCTAATAATTATTATGGTAATTAAGCTAAATATTGGTCGTTGAATTTATTTTTATACTCTGTGATAATTAAAGTTAAATTATTTCTCATTTTTCCATATTTAGTTTTGTAATAATATAATTACTTAAGTTATATTAAATATCGATCTTTTTAAGATAATTGTAAACAAACAAGTCATATATTATTCAATTAATTGAGTGATACTTTTGCACTAATCTTATAATCAAATAAATGTACATGTTCAATATTAGATTTTTTTAATAATTTTATATTTAATTTTATTATCTAAATAAATAATAAAAAAATTTTATTCGTGAATCACACGGGTAATTGGACAATTATTTGCTCTAATTCAAGCAAAGAAAACATCAAAAATATAATCAATCCAACCAATTTCATCAATTGTGCTACATAATATTTGATGTTATAATTTTTATAATTGTATATCGATCCAAATATTCTTAAAATATTATAACAAATTCATTCCGTGCAATGCACGGGCGAAAATACTAGTAGTTATTAAAATATTATCCAGTTAGAATTCTATTAGTTCATGTCTATTAGCATCAGATATTTTTTATATTATTCATGGTTGATATGTAATGATTTTGCATCGTGTTTTGAGAGAAAATATTCTCTCTCGCTTGGTGAACATTCCTGCCCATTTTTAGTCACTTTATTTAAGGTAGATTTCTTGCCCCTCCTAGCCGTTTACGGCGGGTTGTGGTAGAGATGTCAACAGTAATGCCGGCCGAGCCGGTGGTTCCACCACCTATTGAACCAATGGCTGATGGTGAACCTCCCCAGAAGTTTGTTAAAAAGTTCAAGACCATGGAGTAATCATTTGCTGATACGGTCCCTGCTTAGACAACCATCAACGTCGAAGAGATCCCTTAGTCGAACGAACATGATTGGGCATTCGATGATCCGGAGTTGGAGTTAGACTCTAAGATGGACAACTAGGACAAGTCGGATGGTAGACCTATCGTTAAAATCCCTAAAGAACTCCGGAAAGAACAGTGCCGTGAATGGCGTCTGGCATTGATCACTAAATATATTGGTAAGAATATCAATTTTAGTGTTCTGAACAAAAGGTTTCCCAATCTATGGCGTTTGCAGGGGCGTTACAACCTTATTGAAATTGTAATCGTGAGTCTTGAATGTACGAAAACTAAAAGTTCTACTTGATTTTAATGACAGATTATCTTATCCTTTAATTAGTTTGATTTAAACATAAAAAGATAAAAGATAAAGAAAATAAAACCAAGACAGAGTAAATGATTACGCAGTTCGGAGCCAAATCTCCTACGTCTGTAGGGCACCCACGACAGCCCAATCCACTAGATGTTTGCCAAGATTACAAGGAGATGAAATGCTAAACATGCACAAGGTCCAAAACCTACTACATCAACATTCATCAAAAAATCTTCAAAACATCTTCAAGTGTTTGGATTCCTGCAGCTTCAACACGCTGAATCAGCACCAGGCCATGAACAAGGAACCAAGTAGAAAGAACACAGATTCTGCTGGAACAGTGTCAGGAAACTCTTTAGCTCAATATATCTCGAAATTCTCACTTGTAAAGTTGTCAAATGAAGCTTCATAATCCTTCCTTTATATAGTAAGTCACGTAACAACCTTTCCCAACCATTAGCTTAATATTCTCCCTTGAAAAGATAATGTCCACTCATTTTAAAACAAACCCATAAGACTTGATAAAACACAACAGACTTTGTTAGGATCCAGGAACATAATGAGCATTGAAAACATCAACCTAACTTATTATAAAATAAACTAACCTAAGGTTTGTCAAATAATTAAGCCAATACTAATGTGCATCATTTGTGCACTTACACTTATAGATATAGGATATGGTCGCTTTGTTGTTCATTTCGAAGACAAAAAAGATTACCTCCACGTCTTGCTCGATGGCCCCTTGAAAATTTTTTACAATTACCTTGTTACGCAATGATGGGGGCCATAGTTCAAACCTAAGATGACAAAAATCTCAAAAATGGCTGTTTGGGTTAGACTTCCTGATCTCCCCTCGAATACTTCCGAGACGACATCATCAAATTGATATTGCAAAACGTAGGCAAACCTCTGAAACTTGATCGTACTACAACTACGGTTGAAAGAGGGCGGTTCGCAAAAGCTGTGGTGGAGGTGGACCTTGATAAACCCTTGGTCTTAGAAATCTGGGTGAGAAATGTGGTTCAGAGAGTGGAATACGATAGGGTTACATGTGGTCTGCTTTGGCTACGGCATGGTAGGGTACTGAGAATAGGATTGTTCCCTAACTAAAGACAAAAGCCCGGAGGCAACGAGCATAGATGTAACACCCCCAATTCTATACCAAGATAAAGATAGAAAATAGCTAGAAATATTCAAATACTAATAAAAGATAGCGGAAGCGAAAACATCTTAGTTGGGGTGTTATGCCACATCTAAGCCCAGATACAACCTAGACGCTAGGGCAGTCTACAAATCCATAAGTCATCAAACATCTAACCAAAGTATTTACTTATTACATCCATAGGAAATCCAAACCAAGGCACACAGGCCCATAAGTCTATAGCAAATTAACAAGTACAAGAAGCTAAACTCAAAAGAGGGGCAGGACTAAGAAGTACTATCGCGCTCGCGAACTGGTCCTACTCCATACCTAAAAACAGTTTAGAATAATTAGCAAAGAACGTTAAGTAAAACCCCATTCTCACTCGTAAAGATACAATAGTATACATTGATAATCAAAATCGGTTTTCACACAACACCTATAGATATATGTCAACGAAACAATCATCACTCAGATCTCAAGAGACTCAAGCTCAACAAGCTGAATAATATTCAAACCAATAGCTCATCAACAGAATGCAGTGTCAAAGGAACAACTCCAAAATACCACAAGACAAGGAACTCCACAACCATGTATACAAGACAAGAACATAAGCTTTAACCATTCAAGAGATAAGCATAGAAGTCAAGCATATCCAAATACTCATATGCAAGGAACTACATAAATACATGCATATATAATATAGGGCTTTAAGACTTATATTCCGTCCTTAGACCAGTCCATCCGGGTCACTAGTCCATCCAAAACACCAGTCCAACCACAACACCAAATTGGAGGCGAAGCTCTCATCGCCTACTCACATTTATTATCATTTCACAATTCACAAGAGCCATAGCTCAATAACCGCCTACTCAATATCATCTCATACACAAGAGCCAAAGCTCAAATACCACAATTCCAGGGGTTTACACACACACACACACACACACACACACACACACACACACACACACACACACACATATATATATATATATAGCTCAAAGAATCATTCTCAAGAGTCCAAAGAATCATAATATATACCAAGGATCATACTCAATACCAAAGGAGAATATCTATACTTATATATATACATATCTGTGAACAAGTAACAGAACCAATACTTCCAGAAAATAGCCAAAATGATCAACAAAAGGATTCTCAACAAATACTCAATCAAAGCAAGGTACTCAACATAACTCTCAATAGGCACATCTTGAACCAGAGATAGAATAACAAAGCACTGGAGATAAAAATACGTAATGAAACAGAGTTCAGACAGAACTGACAGTCAAAGTGGACGGTACTCTCACGCTCGCCTCACCATACCACATGTTCACATGGTAAAGGTTAGCTGGCAACACAACCCTGCCGAACCCTACCCCCACTCTACTAATGAGCAACTCTCATGGTAGAGACAATACCGCGAGGGTGCACCGCTAGGCCGTTGAACAAATGTCCAGACCCAGATCAGAATATGCAAATAAGATAGTATCTCAACAATAGCTCAGAATAAGATCAGAATACACATTTCTAGAAGCCAATAAATCAAATGAAATCCCTTAGAATACAATAGACACACCAAGATTCAAGAACAACTAATATAGCTCAAGAATATACAAAGATCTACTCAAGAACAAAGCATAGCTCAAGAATATCCAAGAAAAGCACTTAGGGATTCCAAATATACACCAAATCATGTAATAGAGTGAAAATAGATTTGCAATACATGAAATTTGACCTTTTAAGATAGCTAGAGACACCAAAATCCTTCCAAGATCACCCTAGCATGCTATCTCCACCTTGATCATCTAGGAACCCAAAACCTCAAAGTAATAATAAGGAATAGCTATAAAGACTAAGGAAAAACGAAGAGAAAATGCAATATAATGATGAATCTTACCTTGTCTTAGCTTAAAGGATCCTAAAAGATGAATCTTTACTTGGTTTTCTTGATAAATAAAAAAGATGAATTCATAAGGCTTATTATGATGAAAGTGGAGTGAAGATGAAGAGGAAAGGAGAGAGAGAGTGTGTGTGTGTAAAAGATTAGGTCATCTTTGTTGGAAAATAATTCTCGAAAAACCCAAGAAAGTGGACGAAATAGAAAATCCACAATAAAAAAAATAAATAATTCCAGGAATTTAAACCTACACAAAGGTTAGATAAACCTGGAATAACACGGGACGAAGATGAACGGATTTTGGGGTAGTTGTAAGCACGAGTCAAGTTGCCTCTGTCCTTAAAACCTTATTTACTGCCTCCCGGAGTGCTGGAGCGTTGAGTACTAAGAACAAAATCTCATTTGGCAAGCCACCCCCACATTCAAGTATCAATAGTATAGCTCAAATCTATCCACACTCGTAAGGAACCTTATCGAGTTACCTGCAAGGTACCTTTGTTAAAAGGTTTTTGCTTGTCCAAATAACATTGCGTCACCCCCACATTCTTGGGGTAGGCCCGAACATATCAACGTATTGATAATCGTGTTCGGTAGCATTGTTCGATTGAGGTGAAACCACATTATACTCTCAAGTATAATAACAACATAGAAATCACCCAGAAGTGTTTCTTGTTCACCACATCGATTGCTTTTAACCGTATTACTTCTACAAATTAATTGGTTTCCAATTTATTCTTAAGAATAACATACCGCTACAGCGGTCCTGAAAGCAATAAACAACCCCTTCTCGCAAGGTATAAGCAGTACCAAACTGCCCCTCACGAGAGGTGAAAGGGGAAGCAACCTTTTGCAAGTTGCAATTAAACCCCACGAGAAGTACTCGAATTACCTCTCCTCGGAAGACTAACACTCTTCCATATGCTTTCATTTCAAATGGTTGTGACAACCAAATTGAACCCCACTAGCTTGAACTTTAATTCCATCTTAATCCTGTTAAACACTACGATTAGTGCTTGATGACTCCATTTCTAAATACCTTTTTGTCCACTCTTTCATATATTTTTGTAGTTAAGTGTTGATACTTGAGTGGGATTTATTACTTGGTTGTGTGTTTTTGTGGTTATAGGTGAAATTCTTCACAACGAGTGGTAAAGGAAGCATTTTGGAAAGCTTTGGATCAATTTTGGTAGCTTAGGATCCCACTCAAGGAGGGAGGGGAGCAGCGGAGCGCACAATGGAGCAAGAAACGAAGAAAAAACTGGAAAATGAAGGGAAACGGCCAGTGACACGGCCGTGTCCCCGGCCGTTTTGGTCCGCCCTAAAACTGATCACCCAAATGGGTACTGACACGACCGTGTCACCCCCCGTTTCGGTCTGTACTGTTCTATTTATGCGCGTTTTTGCTGTATTTTTGGGGAATTCCGAACCCTAGCTAGTTTAGACTCTCTCTCTAATATTTCCCATAGCCACTTTTAGCTTAGAATAGCTTAGATCTACATTGTAGAACACTTTGCAAGCATCTTTTGGTGGATTTGGAAGGGATTCCAACAACATTTCTTCATCATTAATAGTAAAACTCTTATTTCCTCTTCTCCATCTTGTCTTTATATTTATTGCGTATTTATGTTTTCCTTGCTCAATCTTGCTATGTTTACTCTTGATATGAGTGAGTAGTCTCATATATGGGTTAGATTAGGTGTTTATTACTTCTATTGATGCTTGTTATGTGATTATTGCATAAAAGGGGATGAAAACCCATTTAGGGTTCTTAAGTTTGAATTGGGTTTATTTCCATCTTTCAATAGTTAGTGGCCGATGATTATTGCTTGTCTTTGGAAAGTCTTTCATTTCAATGGATGTTGGATGGAAGATTTAAGCCAACCCAATTTCAAATCCATTTTCTCTTCTATGGAAATAGGGGTAGATTTGGGGCTAAATAGCTTTTTTTCTTTAAGAACCTAGGTTGGTACACCATGGAAATGGGACAACCTTTGTTCTAATTCTTGTGAAAACTTGGATTCCTTCGTGCCAGCCTTAAGAACCTAGGGTTATTGTTCATCCCCTAATCCAAGTGTTAATGCATCAATAGAGTAATTCACCTAATTTAACCCATCTTTCCAAAAAGAATTTTCACCTAATTTAATATTGTTTTTCCTTACATCCAAAATTCCAAAAATATTTCTTAGTTGTTACACCTTAATCCTTAAAATGGTTGCTTGGATCCTTATGGGTTTCAAGACCTTGGTGACTAGAGTCTAGGTGATTACTCCATACGTGCCATAAAATCCAATCCCCATGGTTCGACTTTACACCCATTTTCACACCCCGCTCACACTACATCACAATTTTGGCGCCGTTGCCGAGGATTGGCAATTTGGTGGTATAGAGTGTTTGCCTTTATTTTTCTAGCATTAAGGTTAGCAAACCTTTCGGAGATCAAACTTTTATTTTTGTTTTTTTTATTTATTTTTGCACTAACCCATAACCGAGTTGTTTCCAAGTTTGTTTTGTTTGGTGTTTGTTGATAGGTGTCCCTCTTGGTTTATGCACACAAGATCGGAGGGGAGAGTGAACTTGCTTCCCCTAAACCAAGAGCTCTTGAGGGACATAAGGAGGGACAAACGGGTTTTGCTCGGGTGGCTAAAGGAGTTTGAAAACTTTGAGATTGAAATGGAAACCGGAGCCACGAGCAACCCGGGGCAAAGTTCCCCAAATGGAACAAGCACCCTACAAAGCCCAAGGCAAGGGGAACATAATGAGGAAGCTCAATGATAAGACTCCGAGATACCCTTATTTCAGACACATTTTACGGTGTTTTATCGCGTCTATAGCATCCTTACTTGGTAAATTATGTGCGTAAATGCTTGAAAATCACTAACTGATGCATAGAAGCTACTTTTAGCTTAAAAGAAGTAAAACAGGAGCCCCGGGAGCAAATAGGACCAAAAGTTGAGCTTAAAGAGCAAACCAGGCAAGAGCGGAGCCCCGGAGGACCAAACTGGAAGGCCACACGCGTGTGAGCAGGCGTGAAAACTTTCCAGAAGCTTCCCACACACGCTCACACGCGTGTGAGAGGCGTGGAGACGGTGATGCGCGAATTTCAGCTAGGGTTGTCATTTCGGAGATTATTTAAACCAGAGAAGGTTCCCAGAAATTTAGTTTTTCTTTTCTTAGTTTTTCTTTTGGAGAACTTTCTCCATTTTTCTTAGCTTTTTAGATTAGATTAATCTCCATTGTAGCAAGACAACAAGCTTGGATTGAAGATCTTCTTCTCTCTAGGTGATCTCTATTTCATTTCTATAATTTTAGCTATCTTGTTCTTGGATTAAATTAGCTTTTGCTTGCATTTCATATTATGAGTAGCTAGTTTAGTCTAGGGATTTGGATTGTGTGATTGAATATTGTTTGTGTGATGATCTTATCTCTATATCTTGGATCTATGAGTTTGTGTTGATGGATTATCTATTCTTGTCTATTGATTGTTGTTTTGATGAGATCTTGTTTGGATTTGGCCAATCTAGATGAGAGATTGAGCTCTTGACTCTTTCATGTCTTTGATTAGAGTGAGGATTTGAAGCTTGACACAATCATAGTTCCTATGGACTTCTTAAGAATAGTAGGATAGTGTGTAGCTTAAGTGTTTGATGAAATTCCTCTTAGAACTTTGGATGCTTGAAGGCACTCCTAAGTCAAAGAAGCCTTAGTACACAAGATGGAAAAGGACTAAGACAACACACTCTTGAATAGACAATATCCTAGCAATCCTAATCCTTGACCTTAGACACTCCACTATGCAATATTCATGAACACTATCCAATCCCTACCCCTTTTACATAATCACAAAATCACTTTTACTTTACTACTCTCTTGCACTCAAACCAACCAAATGAACTACTCTCACTCACAAATCCACCCTTCACCACACTCAAATCCTATGCATGATCCAATCAAGTAAACTCCCGAACGCTTGACACACCTCCACGTCCCTCCTTCGAGACCGACACTCGGGGAGTCACAGACTTTTCGTTTTAACATATAAATATCTTTTGACGAATCAACCCCCCACACAATACTGCATTCTTCAAAATGGCGCCGTTGCCGGGGAGGGCAATAGGTTGTCATATGTTTTTGTTTACTTTGATTGCATGAATGCTAGATTTGAGTAATGTTAATTCATTCCACTTAATTTTATTTTGTTTTTACTTGTTTTTGCTACTAACCCAATTGACTACTTCTAGTCAATTGTGGAAATTTTCGTTTCATTGGTAATTTTACTAGGTGAATGCACACGCGAGCAAAAGGAAATCAAGGTTTTCTATCCTACATTCCTGAAATTAATAGAGCAACTAGAAGGAAAAATACCCAAGGATCACTAATGGCTTCATCAAGCGCAACAAGAAATCCACAAGGAAGAGGCACAACTGTACCAAATCCACCCCCAGTTCCAATTAATCCACAAGTACCGATTAACCATGAAGAACCAATCATTGAAGAACCACAAGCTAACAGAGCAAACAATCAAGAGAACATTCGTGAAGAAGAATATTATGGAAATCCTCAAGAACCACAAAGATCAATTGCAGATTACATGACTCTAGATTTTAACATGCACAACTCGATCTATGTACCCCCAATGGAGAACGTCAACTTTCATGTGCATCCAACTATTCTCACACTGGTTCAGAACAATCAATATTCGGGATTACCGTCTGAAGATCCCAACGCACACATCACAAGGTTTATACGAGCATGTGGGATGTACAGACAAGAAGGCGTTAGCGAGGAGATAGTACGACTCAAATTATTCCCATTTTCAGTTATAGGAGAGGCAGCACGATGGTTGGAAAGCAAAGACGACAATCATTTCAGAACGTGGCACCAGTTGCATCGTGAATTCATGAACGAGTTCTTTCCCATTACAAAAACTATGAGGATGAGAAGGCTGATACAAGAATTCAAACAAGGAAGACTTGAAAGTTTGGGAGAGGCTTGGCGAAGATTCAAAGTTCTTAAAAGGTAATGCCCACAAGATCTGATGCACCCATGGGACATGATTAGCTCATTCTATGAAGGGTTGACAGATGAAGGGAAAATGTCGCTTGACTCATCCTCCAGCGGTGCCTTTGTCTCCCTAGCTTTGCAAGAAGCTGAGGAACTAATCGAGAGAATATCTAAAAACACATCCTGTTGGTATGAACGAAGAGGAGATCATGGAGGACTTTATGAAGTTGATAATCGAGTGGCAAGTGAGGCCAAAATCGAAGCAATGAATCACGAAATCAAAAAGCTACAGGCTATGGTAGAAAAAATAGAAGGAAAGCCCAAGCCTTGCATGGCATTGGCACTTTATTGTAATATCTGTGGAGGACCTCATGACACCAATATTTGCACTTCTCCGTCTGCATCTGAACAACTACAAAGGATTTTGGTCAGATGTCAGCAACTCAAGAAATATTTTCGTGAAATAAAAACCTTTCGTAGATAAAACAATTAAAACAAGGGATCACACTTTTCGCACCATACGCAAGCATGCATTTCCATAGAAACAAAACCCTTGATCATAAATAGAAAAAGGCATGAGGGGTTGACACGAGGAGAAGTCGAAAAGGCAAAAGGCCAATCACCAAGAGTTTAAAATTGAGGGAAGCCAATTCGTTGGGTTGTGTCCAAACCATAGTCTTCGGTAAGCAAAAAGCTTTATCTGGAGTCGGTTGTTCACATAAAAAGATCCCAAGAATTGAGAAAATAGAGCTGAGGTGAGCCGCTTCGCTAGGATTCGAGTAACCCATTGCACTGACCTTTCGAAAAAGCATGGAGCTCCATGTGAAGTCGGGGACTCGATGACGTTATCCTAGGAAGTGAGAAGAAAAGAGGACCGCGCTAAGCCAAAAGCGGTGAGTGGTCCATGCCCCTACCCTCATTTACATTTACGTTGGGCTTTGGGTATAAGGATGGAAAGTTGATTAGCTAGTGCACATCGTTCCCACTAGTGGGATCGGCTAGAGGCCCTATTTAAATAGAAGGTGAACCAAAA
>NC_044926.1:13134067-13262297 GCF_003576645.1 Ipomoea triloba | reverse complement strand
ACTAGTGGGAACGATGTGCACTAGCTAATCAACTTTCCATCCTTATACGCCAAAGCCCAACGTAAATGTAAATGAGGGTAGGGGCATGGACCACTCACCGCTTTTGGCTTAGCGCGGTCCCTCTTTCTTCTCACTTCCTAGGATAACGTCATCGAGTCCCCCGACTTCACATGGAGCTCCATGCTTTTTCGAAGGTCAGTGCAATGGGTTACTCGAATCCTAGCGAAGCGGCTCACCTCAGCTCTATTTTCTCAATTCTTGGGATCTTTTTATGTGAACAACCGACTCCAGATAAAGCTTTTTGCTTACCGAAGACTATGGTTTGGACACAACCCAACGAATTGGCTTCCCTCAATTTTAAACTCTTTGGTGATTGGCCTTTTGCCTTTTCGACTTCTCCTCGTGTCAACCCCTCATGCCTTTTTCTATTTATGATCAAGGGTTTTGTTTTCTCATTAAGCTTACCATTAGGCTCACCTTTTGCCCCATGCCCTACCAAGGTTAGTTCAATTCCGGGCCTCGCTAGTTTTATCTTTCTAAAATTAAAGAGTGCACACTCCCACTTCGAGAGATCCTTGACTAAGGTCCTACGTAAATAAGAGGTGAAAATCATGCAAGCAGGCAAGAATATAAACTTATTTGGCTCTAAACACTCTCATGGGTACGAAAAGTAACTTCCTCAAAGATATTTTGAGAGTAAAAATTTTTGGGCATCCAGTCAAAATTCTCCCTAGATAACACAAATAATAACTCTCTTTTCAAACTGCAAATGCACCCGCTTATCATTCCCAAGAGCTTCAACTTCTAATACTAAGCATGTAAGCATGTCCTCGATGTTTCCATGCGTACAGGGTAAAAGAACGAAATAGGGATTCTAAGGGTAGACAAATAAAGATCCCTTTCCACAGTTTGGAAATTGCTCTGGGATATAGGGTATGCATCAAACGATCCTATTAATCATGGTAAACTCTAGTATACTCATACACAAAGCTATAAAGAAAATATTTCCACACTTTAAAGATCAAAACGGGGCTTAAAATTAGAAAAAGGATAAGAGGATAAACCAAGTATGCATCCCTCTTTCCACACTTTAGCTTCCAGCATAGGCCTGCTCCCGTTATAGATGCTCTATAAGAAATGGAGACATAACATACAAAAAGGGTTTTCGGAGTGCTATTCAATTATTATAAGCTGATAAAAATATAAAAGCAATAAAAATAACAAAAACTTAGATAATAAAGCATATAAATAAGTAGAATTATTCAAATAGAAATGCAGAAAAGTAAAGCAGTTGGAAATTAAATAACATAAAGCAATAAAGATAAGTAAAGCAAAGTAAAGAAATAAAGAAAATAAAAGTCGGAACCCCGCGTATAGGGATCCTATTGTTCAGATGGGGCTAGCAACCATAGTAACCAAAGTCAAAGAACTTAGTATCAAGTGTCAATGGGTCAGGATCGAGAAAAATCGAAGGAAGGTATCACTCATCACCGAAGGGATGGAATTGCCTGTCGAATCTAGCTTCAAGAGCGGCAATTCTCCTATCATTTTCCTCCACCGCCCTTCTCATGCGGTTGAGGTCTTCGGTGTGGACATCCTGTCTCGCGGAGATGGATGTGAAGTGGCCTTCTTACCATGTATGCTGCTCACGCCAGTAGTTCATCTGTTCGTCATGGAGCTGCCTATGAAAATTCTGAGTTGTGTCCCAATCCATTGGAGTAGGGCCTTGCTCTTGTGCAGCATTCTCCTCCTCATTNGATCCCACTAGTGGGAACGATGTGCACTAGCTAATCAACTTTCCATCCTTATACGCCAAAGCCCAACGTAAATGTAAATGAGGGTAGGGGCATGGACCACTCACCGCTTTTGGCTTAGCGCGGTCCCTCTTTCTTCTCACTTCCTAGGATAACGTCATCGAGTCCCCCGACTTCACATGGAGCTCCATGCTTTTTCGAAGGTCAGTGCAATGGGTTACTCGAATCCTAGCGAAGCGGCTCACCTCAGCTCTATTTTCTCAATTCTTGGGATCTTTTTATGTGAACAACCGACTCCAGATAAAGCTTTTTGCTTACCGAAGACTATGGTTTGGACACAACCCAACGAATTGGCTTCCCTCAATTTTAAACTCTTTGGTGATTGGCCTTTTGCCTTTTCGACTTCTCCTCGTGTCAACCCCTCATGCCTTTTTCTATTTATGATCAAGGGTTTTGTTTTCTCATTAAGCTTACCATTAGGCTCACCTTTTGCCCCATGCCCTACCAAGGTTAGTTCAATTCCGGGCCTCGCTAGTTTTATCTTTCTAAAATTAAAGAGTGCACACTCCCACTTCGAGAGATCCTTGACTAAGGTCCTACGTAAATAAGAGGTGAAAATCATGCAAGCAGGCAAGAATATAAACTTATTTGGCTCTAAACACTCTCATGGGTACGAAAAGTAACTTCCTCAAAGATATTTTGAGAGTAAAAATTTTTGGGCATCCAGTCAAAATTCTCCCTAGATAACACAAATAATAACTCTCTTTTCAAACTGCAAATGCACCCGCTTATCATTCCCAAGAGCTTCAACTTCTAATACTAAGCATGTAAGCATGTCCTCGATGTTTCCATGCGTACAGGGTAAAAGAACGAAATAGGGATTCTAAGGGTAGACAAATAAAGATCCCTTTCCACAGTTTGGAAATTGCTCTGGGATATAGGGTATGCATCAAACGATCCTATTAATCATGGTAAACTCTAGTATACTCATACACAAAGCTATAAAGAAAATATTTCCACACTTTAAAGATCAAAACGGGGCTTAAAATTAGAAAAAGGATAAGAGGATAAACCAAGTATGCATCCCTCTTTCCACACTTTAGCTTCCAGCATAGGCCTGCTCCCGTTATAGATGCTCTATAAGAAATGGAGACATAACATACAAAAAGGGTTTTCGGAGTGCTATTCAATTATTATAAGCTGATAAAAATATAAAAGCAATAAAAATAACAAAAACTTAGATAATAAAGCATATAAATAAGTAGAATTATTCAAATAGAAATGCAGAAAAGTAAAGCAGTTGGAAATTAAATAACATAAAGCAATAAAGATAAGTAAAGCAAAGTAAAGAAATAAAGAAAATAAAAGTCGGAACCCCGCGTATAGGGATCCTATTGTTCAGATGGGGCTAGCAACCATAGTAACCAAAGTCAAAGAACTTAGTATCAAGTGTCAATGGGTCAGGATCGAGAAAAATCGAAGGAAGGTATCACTCATCACCGAAGGGATGGAATTGCCTGTCGAATCTAGCTTCAAGAGCGGCAATTCTCCTATCATTTTCCTCCACCGCCCTTCTCATGCGGTTGAGGTCTTCGGTGTGGACATCCTGTCTCGCGGAGATGGATGTGAAGTGGCCTTCTTACCATGTATGCTGCTCACGCCAGTAGTTCATCTGTTCGTCATGGAGCTGCCTATGAAAATTCTGAGTTGTGTCCCAATCCATTGGAGTAGGGCCTTGCTCTTGTGCAGCATTCTCCTCCTCATTCTCTTCCTCGTCCTCATCAGAAGCCTCCAGATCAGGTGCATCATCACCTCCAAGCTTTAATTCTGCAGCAAAGAACTCACCCACGGAGAAAGAAATTGTGCAACCCTCAGATCTCTCCCCCATCAACCGGTTCAGTAGGCCCAACCCGATGCACAGTTTAGTAACAAAAGGTCCAATAAACACAGTCTAAACCTTAGGCTTTTGCTGGGTCTGGAGCCACTTTGTAGCTTGAACGCCCATGTTGATGCCAACATCATTCTCCATGCACCACATGTAGAATAGATCTTGCTTGTATACCTTGTTGCGATTTGTGGTTCTTCTTGAGAGATTTATAGTGAAGGCTAATCTGATAGCCTTCAGAGCATTGCGGGTGATGAGTTTTGCCTTCAAGTTTGAAGAGTTGTATGGGGCATTGTTTGTGATGCTTCTCCAATATCGTCTAGCAACTCCGTCTGAATCAAAATCTTCCTTGAAATCTCTGAAATATGGCATGGACACGCTCACTGCATTATGGAAACCGAGTGTAACACCCAAAGTGTTGACAGACATACTGTAGTGGTTGCCGAAAAGAGTGAATGAAATAGACTCTCTTGCATTGTTGGCTTCCCTTCTGATTTCCAAGGTCGCCAAGAATTCATAAGTGACAGGCGCATAGGTGGGTCCTCTCCACTCAAACAGATAGCGGAGCTGTGGGTGGCTAAGAAGCCTATTTACTTCGGCCAAACAACCAAATTCTCTTAAGACATTATCTTCGAAGTGACAGCCAACAGAAAGCTGCTTTCCTTTATAGTTATCCACTGTTGCGAGTTGGACGGGTGTCAAGTGCCGTAGTGACCTTGACCCCGGCTCCTGCGGAGCTGTAGCTTGTTGCCGTGTCCTTGATCGACTCGATTCTCCTATATCATGCTTTGATTTCTTCGCAATTTCCTTCGAGCGTCCCATCCTACAAATTATAGGAATTAACATTCATGGTAATTGGCTTTGAATAAGTCACCATTATATTTGTGTAAAATTCCTTGTCAAGATAATGGATTACAAAATATAGGGCTAAGTATTTTCGAAACTTTTGCCATAGTTTCCCCTATATTTTGGACAATTCTAGCATAAGAATATCAACAATATGATTCCATTATCACACACATGCATAAAATCATCATAAGATATATCGATTTGATAGTCAAATAAGAAGTCAACTACTAAAGTCAAGAATTTCAAAAAGTCAACTTCATCTTCTTCCCCAAATTCAAAATTAGGGTTTGAAATTGAAAATTCAATTTGGGCAATGTAGCATGTGAAAAATCAAATTGATGGCATATAATAGTTCTACAACAAGTTTATTCATCAATTCAAGCATTAATTTCATAATTTAAACAAGAAATCTAACAAACCCATTTGTTCATCAATGGTGTTCACACTTGAAGTTCAAAAATATATAACAATCCATCAATGTAACCATCAATAATGAAAGAAAACATCAAAGGATAGTTCTATGAAGCATTAATTCCTATCTCGTAGTAATCCTTCCAACCGTGTGCTTTGTTCCATTTAAATAGCAGTCCACTCCCACAGGGTTGTCTCATCACAACACATCGGGTATCCGGTTGTGACCTTCACTCGTCCAACCATCCACCGTACCCATTAATCCTAGCAAAGTTGTCTTCAACCTTTTCACCAGGATGACGGTTCGCTTTGTAATGACCCTTCATCTTCCTCACATAAACTTGTTCAGGTCTAAGCTTTCGCTTGGCCTTCCCTCGATTATGATCGAAGTCATTGGTCACACTACCACAGTCCTCGGATCATGTAGTAATTATACCACTGGATCCTCCGTGGCTATTAGCCGATCCAATTGGTACCGAAGGTACCCACATCGTAGGAAGATTTTCTATGATGCCTACACCGTTCTGTGAACCAATGTTCACCGGTGCTTGGGAATGTGCAACAACGTTGCCGTTCCATCTATTGTTGTTCACAACAACATTACCATTCTCGTCCCCATTAACAATCACGGGTAAGATTTTCTCGTGGTATTCGAGAATTAGAAAAGAATAAATAAGGTTTTAAGATTATTGGAAAATAATTCTCCAAAAACCCAAGAAAGTAGACAAAATAGAAAATCTACAATAAAGTAAATAAATAATTCCAGGAATTTAAACCTACACAAAGGTTAGATAAACCTAGAATAACACAGGACGGAGATGAACGGACTTTGGGGTAGTTGTAAACACGAGTCGAGTTGCCTCTGTCCTTAAAACCTTATTTACTGCCTCCCGGGGTGCTGGAGCGTTGCGGTCTAGGTTTCCCGAGATAAAACGTGCTACGATCCCTGCGTTTGAGCACACAAACTTGGGACCCGGCGAACGAGAATGTGGGATGAACACAGGTGGCTTGAAAGGAAGGAGAGTAGAGTTAGTTCCGAGGTGGAAAATTCACTTTTGCAGAGTGATTTTAACGTGAGTATCAAAACTCATAAAATGCTCATACTCTCCTAGTAATTTATAGTAGAGGAAGGGATAAATAGCATTGAATAATGGCATTCATTCTTCATATGTAACCTCCACCCACTAAGCACATATTTACTTCCCACTACTAGTCCATTAATAACAAATAATGGCTGGAGTTAATCAAATTAATTCCATAATCCCAAAGGTCATACTTATGAACGATCACAGTGGAAGTGAAACGTCGCTGCGGGAGGTCACTACGAGTTACCCTAGAAGCCAGGACGCATCGCTCGTGAGAGAGGTTCGCTAGACATCAGCATGCGAGAGGTCCGCGAGACATTGTCCTACGCGACCGGCTTCCTTCGAGAGATCGAATCTCTAGGGCGTAACTCGCCCGCCTCGAGACATCGCCTGATGTCTCGAACGCTGCCGAGGCATAGCCGCGAAACATCGTTGATATCTTGCGCGCTACCGAAGTTCGAGACATCGCTGATGTCTCGAACGGCCTAGGCGTGCCGCGAGACATCGCTGATGTCTCGCGCTTCCTAGCCTTGCCGCGGCGCACTGCTACGAGAGGTCTCGACCTCTCGCACGTTGTGTGGTACTGAGACAGAAAAAAGTTCGGAAATTCGGCATAACTTAGCCCGCAAGGCCAACCAACATTCGTGCCCGCAGGTGTCAGCGTACATGAGTCAAGCCTTTCCGCACGCGAGAGAGAGCATCTATGCTGCTGTACAGGTTAACAAGTCCTAAAAGACCCTTGTATATATAGTGGGTGAAATCTTCTTCCCAAACCAATGTGGGACAAAACTTACTTAAAGCTTTTCCACACCCAAATTCCATCTCAAATGGGTCACTTTGAGAACCAATTTTCTCATTCACCCATTATCCATTTTGAGCGTATAATATATCAATCTCTTCGTCTCACTATGAAGAATCCAAATTCACTTTGACGCGACCCAAATTGGATATGGACCCTACATATATTTATACCACAAAATGGCCACTTAAAATGCCATTTATGCCATTTTTTCCAACAATCTTATATGGATAGAATATGCTAGGTGAAGTAATATACATACATACATGCACACACACACACACACACACACACACACACACATATATATAGAAATCTGTTCAAATGTGGCTGCGCCTTCCCGTGCGGTCTGTGCGATTCGTACCACTAAATGTTAGAAAATGCACCACTCAATGTTAAAAATGCACCACAATGAAAATACACAAAAACACCAAAAAACACACCACACCCAAAATAATGCACCATAACTCCCCTACCCCTAATGGTGCATTTGCTAACACAGTGTGGTGTATATTTGCATACCTAGTGGTGTGTTTTTTGGTGATGCGTACCTAATGATGCATATTTGTGTGGTGCATTTTTTAACATTAAGTGGTGTATATTTGTATACATAGTGGTGCGGCCACACTGACCGCACATTAAGGAGCAGCCACACTTGAACATGACCCTATATGTGTGTGTATGTGTGTGTGTGTGTGTGTGTGTGTATTAGGTTAGGAAAGATAAGGTATGGGCAATTATTAAAATAACGAGTGGGCCATTCCTTTTATTTCAAAATTGATCATGAAGACAAGGTTTAGTTTAATATGAATTTGGGCCAAATGGAATTTAATATACATACATATACATAAGGAGAATGAAAGCCCTAGATCAAATATCCCTTATGCATTATTTATGAAAATTTGGATTTTAGAATAAATTGTCTATATTAGGAGTTATTCATTACATTAAGAAATTGTGCTAAATTAAATAATAACTCCTTGAAAAAATGATTTACTAGAAGAATACGGGTTAAATTATTTCGGGGTGTCACAATACACATTAATACTAAGCTGGTGGAGGAAAATGAAGGAACCCAACAATTTGATGAGCCGTTCAGTCCAGTAGAAGAAGCTGGTGATAATCGGCGTTGTAACACCCCGTAAAATTCGTTCAAACCTTGAGACCGGTAATCGTTTCCGCCGAGTGATTTATTTGATTTAATTGGGCTTAGTCTTTCCAATTGATATATATATAATTCTTGAACCCGGAATTAATTATTTTATTCAAAAGGCCCAATTCTTGATTTAATTCTTGTAAGGGATTTATTTAAATTGGATCCTTACAATTCTTACAAGTAAGAATATGTGTATAACGGCCCAATATATATATATATATATTCAATTCTTGAATGATTAATTTCCTACAACTAGTAGTATACTACATAATGTGAGACCCATTTCTTTTTATAAGGGCCCATTATTTCATGTCTTACCCTAGTTGATACATACATAATATATGTAATGATCTTTCCCTACTAATATAAAAGCCTTGTACTTCCAACCCTATTTCCGTTTTCATCCTCCTGCAAATACATTTCATCCTATTCTTTCCACTTCTAAAGAACCCTAAGTAAATCCTACACTTTCTTCTTCAAGATCCAAGATCAAGTTTGCTCTTTTAGGATTGATAAGGCTTGGGTAAGTGTTTATCTTTAGGAATATACCTTGCATCATGTTGTTTTCATAATCTTTATACAAGTTCTTATGTTGTTCTTTTGGGGATCTTTTGGGAAAAGATGATCAAGGTGGAGGTGAAGCTTTGTAGGGAGTTTTGAGGGTTCTTGGTTGAAGTGTGCTCCAAAGAGGTAACCATCATTTCTCACAAAATCTATTTTACACTCTCAATCTATGATATTATTTGGTGTATGGGAATCCTGAGAAATTCTTTGCTGCTTAGCCTATTTGTTGTTGTCTGTGAAGTTATCTTGATGGATTATGAACTTGTGTTCTTGATCCTTTGCATATAGATGTTTATGGATATTTATTGGTATGGATTCCTTATTTATTTGGCTTCTGGGAGTTGTAATCTGAGTAATCTGATCCTATTTTCGTATTCTGGGAATGAACTTTGCGTATTCTGTCTGTTCTGGTCTGGGAGTGGTTTGGAGTTGCTCTTGCGGTAAGGTTAGGTGGTACAATGTGTCCCGCCTAAGTGGTCCGCAAGAACAACAGAGGGATGGAGTGACGGAGGATGGCGAGCCGCTGGGCAACCCCGCCCCTTCTGGCCGAAGAGGGCGGCGGACCAGGGTGATCCGCCGGGGAGTGCCGCCGGTTGAGGCGGAAGGGTGTGGCGGAGCTGGTGATTCCGCCAGGGTGATCCGTTGGTTCCTCTGGACTTCTGTTTCCAGTAGTTATTTTGTTGTTCTATTGTCTTGTTGTTTCACCCTTGTTTCTGGAACTTGTTGGGATATTATGCTGAGTATTTTTCCTTGGTTCTTGAGCACTTATTCATGTCTCTTGACTCATTATCTTGATGTATTGGTTGGTTGAATCCTTGGTTATTTTTCCTGAGTGTTTGTTGTGTTTATAATCTGAGATGAACATTGTGAGTGTTTTGTTCTTGGGATGAGTTTGAGGTTGGATATGGAGTGGTGGATCTTTGAGTATCTCTTGGGCTGTTTGAGGATGAACTAACTGTGGAACTAACTTTGGACTTCGGTCCCTATGATTGGGTTTTTACCCCTGTGATTGGACTTCGGTCCCTGTGATTGGGTTTTTACCCCTGTGATTGGACTTCGGTCCCTGTGATTGGGTTCTTACCCCTGTGAACTAACTTTCGGGCTTGGCGTTTGGTGTGAGAGTTTGGATTGGAAGTTGAGGTTTTGGTGCTTATCCTTGGGTTGAGGTCGGTTTGGTTCTTTGTTGACTCTTGAGTTGTATTGTATCTTGTTGATTATTGGTTATTCTTTGATATATCGTCGTTTGGTTGTTTCTTACGAGTATTCGATTGAGTTGTGATTCGGTTGGACGTTGGTATTGATGAGAAGTCTTGGTTTATATATTCATTCAGCGTGTTGTTGTTGAGTATCTGATTTAAACGTGAACAGTTCGTTGGTGTGTATATTCTATATGGGTGTGTAAACCTATTTACAAACTTACTCTATATCTATACTTCCTTGCGGGTGTGAATGGTGGTTGCTTAGCAGTCTTTTGCTAATGGTTTCTTGTATGTTTTCCAAGTATGCAATAAGTCTAAGCGTGAGCGCGATAGAGATATATCCGTATGAGCCGGCTTAGACTAGTTTATTATGTTTTTAGACTTACGTTTTGGGCCTGTGCGCCAATATGAGATTCTATATACTCTTGTTTTAGATCTTGGATGTTTTGGATATGTTTGAGGATTTATATACTATTTGGTTTCAGTTTTTGGTTTGTCTGTGCATCTAGGCCGTGTTTTCTTACCTAGATGTGGCATGATACCCCTTATGTTATAAATCGCTTCCGCTATGTTGTGTTGGTAGTTGAGATAGGCAGCTTTGCGTTAAAGTTTTAGCTATCTCAGCTTGTGAAAAGTTGGGGTGTCACAGGCGTTATGGTCTATGGATGCTCGTGACCATAAAACAAAAGACGATGAAGCAAAAGAAACCTCAGACGTCGAAATCGGACACAGTCCAGAACAATAGTAGCAACTGTTTCGATGCCTTGGTCAGTGATCCAGAATCAACTGATCATTTATACTAGTCCAAAGGAAAAAAAGAAAGAATAATGGGGAACCTGGAGGGAGTTCTAAAGGTAAGTACTCTTTTTCTCAGCCTTCTCATGACCACCAGCAAAATGGCCCCATTAACCCATCTCCCTTTCGCCCCTCCAACCATTCAACCTCTAACCATGCTAATAGGGGGCGTGGTGGACGTGGTACGACTTCGTGAGGAAAAGGCAGGGGGTTGGGTCGGGGTGGCCTTAATGACCAATCAAATATTTCGCTACTAGTAATGAGCATGGGCAAATAGGAGTGAATGGCATCTTCCATTTTGGAGGGTCAACCGTTACCTCTTCGGGCTAGAAGGGTGGCACGGCTCTATCTCTTAGTTCGAATTCCTTGAATTGTTTTACGCCCGGGGCAGGCGGTGACCAAACTCCCCCCTCCGCGGCAGTTTCCTTATGAAGGTCATATCTTGGAATTGTAAGGGCATTGCCAATGGTCGTGTGAGGAGATGCGTTAAAAAACTTCTTACCACGACTAAAGCTGATGCCCTCTGTCTCCTTGAGATTCTCTCTCCCAAGGTGGAGAGGATGATTGCGTTAACCTCCAGCTTGGGGTATACCAATCACTTTATTGTTAATCCTTTGGGTTTAATTTTGTTGGCGACCTTCTCCCATTCTAGAAGCAAGGCACCATCGATCTCCAAGTGATTAGTCACAATTCTCAAGCTATCCACACTAAAGTGAACCAGTGGCTTGACGATCGTTTTATTAGTTTTGCATATGTTAGACCTAATCCTCTTGTAAGTGCAGGTTCTGGGAGTATTGTAAGTCCCTTGCCAATTCCATTCAAGGTTCTTGGATTGTCTTAGGTAACCTTAATGACATTGCGTCTAGCAATGAGCAATGGGGCAGCTCTTCGGTTAACTATTCCTATCTTCAGAACTATGTAGACGTGTTCAGTGACTGTGGTATCCTTGACCCGGGGTCTACGGGGCCCAAATTCACTTGGTGCATGTTTGCGGGTAGTAGAGTAATTCAAATGAGGAGACTGGACCGGTTCTTTTAGAATATTAATGCTCAAATAGCCTTCCTGGAAGCTAGAGTCGTTGTCCTCCCTTGCCTGTGTTCATATCTCAATCCCATTCTCTTCTTAGAAGAAGTTGGGAGCCCTCCTGAGTTTGAAGCGGCCCTCCTGATATGGAAAGAGGTTGTGGCAAGGGAGGATATGAACATTGAGGAAATCATCTCAACCGTTACCCAAAAGAATCTCCTTTGAAATCGTAATGTTTTCGGTAATATCTTTAGAAGGAAACGGCGGATTGAAGCCAGGATTCTAGGGATTTAGTGCGTGAACAATTACAATTCCTCTAGTGAGCTGAAAGTTTTAGAAAAATAGCTTTCTAGTGAGCTTAACAATGTTCTTGATTAGGAAGAGGCGTTTTGGTTCTAGAAAGCTAGGACATACTAGGTCAGAAATGGTGATAGGAATACTCATTTTTATCATAACTCAACATTGATTAAACGGAACAAGAATCACATTAGGTTCCTTAAAATTCAAGGAGCCTAGACGGGCGACCTTAACTCTTTGACCGATCATATCACTAACTTCTTCTCTACCCTCTTTTGCAGGTTTGAGCAGGTGGTTAGTAATTAACTTCACCCGATTCCGATAGCTTTTCAAATACCACAGACTCAAGCTAATAGTCTGTTGTGTAGAGCATCTTTGGAAGATGTCAGAAAAATGGTTTTTGGAATGAAAAAATATGGTAGCCCTGGACCTGATGATATCCTGGCGATCTTCTACTCGCAGTTCTGGTGCGAGATTTCGCCGGTTATGACGAAAATGGTCAACCAAGCTTTTGGAAATGGGTTCATTCTGAAATCTCTTCTTCAAGCCTTTATGAATCTCATTCCTAAAAAAAGATATATTCCGAAAACGGTTGCGGACTTTAGGCTCATTACGCTCCTTAATGTGTCCTTCAAAGTGATTTCTTAAGTCATTGTTAGTAGGTTGAGACCGATTATGAGTAAATTGATTGGGCCCCATCAAAACAGTTTCCTGCCCAGTCAATCTACTATGGATAATGTTATTCTTACCCAAGAGGTGGTCCAAAATATGAACAACAAAAGGCGGAAGAAAAATTGATGATTTTTAAAGTTGACTTACAGAAAGCCTACGACAGTGTCTCTTGAGATTTCCTAAATAGAACTCTGAAGGATTTTGGGTTCCCAAGGAAGATTATTGACCTCATCCTCTTCTCCTTGCGTGAGAGTAATATTTCCATCCTTTAGAATGGGGGTCACCTTCTACCCTTCAGCCCGGGGCGTGGCCTCCGTCAGGGAGACCCGCTTGCTCCTTATCTATTCAATTTAGTATTAGAAAGGTTGGCTCATGACATCCAGAGTAAGGTCGAAGCTCATAAATGAAAGCCTATCCATCTTTCTAGAGGTGGTATTGGTATCTCCCACCTCTTATTTGCAAACGATCTCATGCTTTTCGGTGAAGCCTCAGAACAACAAGCCCATATCATGATGGATTGTCTTACCTCTTTCAGTAATTCCTCGGGTCTTAAGGTAAATCTCTCTAAATCCCTTATTTTCTGCTCTCTTAATGTTAATATAGGCTTCAAGCGGGTCATTAGGGATAAAGTCCAGGTCCCGGTTGCAACTAGCCTCTGTTCTTATCTCAGCATCCCCATGCTGAATGAAACGATTTCTAAAAATACTTTCAATGCGATCATTGACAAAATGAGGAAGAACTTGCCACTTGGAAGGCCAGTTCCCTCAACATGGCAGGAAAGAAAATCCTAGTCCAGTCCTTGCTTGTAACGGTGCTTGCCTATGCCATGCAAGTCATGGCCATCCTGGTAAGTACGTGCAATGATATTGACAGAATTTGGAGGAACTTTCTTTGGGGCTACATTGATAACACAAGAAAGATTCATACTATTAGTTGGTCAGAAGTTTGTAAACCTCGAGACATGGATGGGCTAGGCCTTAGAATGGCTCGTGACTTCAATCTGGTTTTCCTCACCAAAATGGTGTGGCAAATTTTCTTAAACCAGGACAAACTTTGCGTTAAAAATCCTACAAGATAAGTATGTCAAGGAAACCGACTTTCTCAAGCTCCAAACGGATTCTAATAGTTTATGGGGATGGAAAAGTATTATGAAAGGTAAAAAGGCTTTGTACGACATTAAATGGAATGTTGGAAATGGAAGTAAGATCAAGTTCTGGGAAGACTGGTGGTCTGGTGATGGTCGAACTCCATCCGCGAATTTAAAAGTTAGTGACTTGATAACAGATCAAAGGACCTGGGACACAACAGCACTTGACCGTATACTTCTGGCGGTTCTGGTTCCAGTTCCTCAATTGGCGAAACCGTATTAAGGTTCCGGTTCTAACCGTTTTTTTTTTAAAGAATAGCAAGTTAGTTTTAACCCCCTTATATTAAGGTTCCGGTTCTAACCATTTTTTTAAAAGAGTAGCAAGTTAGTTTTAAGTAAGTAGTAACCCTTGTTTTTAAGTATGTTCATGAGTCCATAACTATTACTTTTAAATGTCCGCACAAAGAGACAACAGCGCCTCCACTGAGTCTCGAACCCACCCCTTCTACATAGGGGTACAATCGGGTGCCACTAGACCATAAGGTCATTGGCTGGCTAAGTACTACTTAGTAAGTATACAAGTTACAAGTACAACAATTGGAACAAAATTAGTGAAAATATTATAGAATCCAAATCTCATGTATTATTGACTACTCAATCATTATAAATCTAGAATACATTGACTACTATATATATATATATATATATATATATATATAATTCGCGGTTCTGGAACCGAAACTGGAGGTTCCAGTTCCGAAATCGTGGGAACCTTAACCGGAACCTTATAGGTTCCGATTCCGGTCCGGTTTGTACAGTAGCTGGAATGGCTACTTCCGACGAATATGGTGGATATTGTTCGCCCAACGCCAATCCCCATAAACCCCGATCAAGATGACAAGCTCTCATGGCCTCACTCGGAAACAGGTATTGTGACAGTGTCTTCAGCTTTTTCTCGTATTATAGGTACCTCGGACGATGACCATTCCTACACATGGATTTGGCATACCATGTCTTCAATCTATTTCTTTGGAAAATCTCCAAGAACAGCCTCCTGGTTAATGCGGAACGCAAACGCTGAGGGCTAATAGTGTCTGCAACATGCCCAATTTGCAGAGCGCTAAAGATGAATCCCTTAACCACTTGTTTCGACAGTGTGCAATGGCAGAGTCCTGCTGGGATCGGGCTCCTCCTCCAACCACATTTTGGTCAACCAATCACCTACCCCTCTCAAGATGGATGAAATATGGCTGCTCCATGCAAGAACTAGGTGGCGATGGCGTCAAGTGGTGCTTAGCATTCCCTCACATCTTATGGAATATTTGGAAAGCAAGGAATGGTGTCGTGTTTCACAACAACTCCATGTCGCCAAGGGATATCCTAGCTCGAAGCATCCTTGAAGCAAACAAATCGATCTCACCGTCTCCTCGTGAAAAAGAAATGTCATGTGGTTGCTGACCAACATTAGGTGGTTTGGTTTCCTCCTGAAACTGACTTTGTTAAGCTTACCTCGGTTGGTTTGGGGGATTGTTTTTGGTATTTTTTTTGATAGGGATATTTCCGCCGCACCTTGGTCTTAGGTGATAAGGAATGGATGGCACCATAAGATTTGTATTATCTTGATAAGCCTAATAAACATCTCTCAAATCCATGAGAGAACAACAAATGCCTTAGCATTTCCTGATTTCATTCATCTTCATAATTCTCTCTTTGTCAACACTAACTTATCCCACCATAAAGTGGCATAATCAGTGAATTCCAAGACTGCTAATTCCACCTTCTTCCTCTTCGAATAATTATGACAATCAAACACCCTCTCTACCTTACTCTTCCACTCTAGATAAGCATTCAGATCACTCTTTCCCTGAAAATTAGGCATACTTATTTTAGTGTTACCCAAATCATCATGTACATCCCTTCTTGTTGCCTTTTTTCTCCCTCTTTCTCTCCTTCCCATTTCTATCTCACTATTTGATTCCTCACTATCATAGCCCATAGAAGACTCAACTCCCTCTCTCACATTCCCTTGGGCTCTTGATGTGGTATAAGCGGGGGTGTGAAAATGGGTTATGTGTCGAATCACGAGGATTGGGATTTATGGCACGTATAAAGCGGTTACCTAAACTTCTAGGCACTAAGGTATTGGAACCCATAAGGATCCAAGCAAATCATTTTTAAGGTTCAAAGTATAACAACCAAAGAGTATTTTTGGAGTTTTAGATATAAGGGAAAACAAGATGTAAGTAAGATCAAATTCTATTGGAAAGGATGGGTTAGACTAGGTGTATTAATCCATTGATGCATTCAACTTTAGAATTGGAGAATGAACATTAACCCTAGGTTCTTGAAGCAAGCACAAAAGAATCCAAGTTCCCACAAGGATTAGAACAAAGGTTGCCCCATTTCCATGGTGTATCAACCTAAGTTCTTGAAGGACAAAAGCTATGTAAGCCCCAATTTACCCCTATTTTCATAGAAGAGAAATTAGGTTTGATTTTGGGATGGCTCAAGTCTCCCATCCGATTCCCATTGTGATAGAAGACTTCCAAGGACAAACAACTATTAGCGTGCATTAACCATTGAAAGATAAAACAAACCCAACTCAAATTCAAGAACCCTAAATGGGTGTTCATCCCCTTTTATGCACTAATCACATAAATAACATCAATAAAAGTAATAAACACCAAATCTAACCCACAAAAAGGCTACTCACTCATTTCTAAAACAAGCATAGCAATAATAAACAAAAAGAGCATTGGATAGCAATAAATGTAAAAGAGAGAGGATATTAAGGAAATAAACCACTATTGTATTAAACGAAGAGATGAGTTGGTGGAATCCACTCCAAAAGCGTGCAATCGATGCTCCCAAGAGTTTCTAAGACTAAATCTAAGCTAATCTAGGCTAAAATATGCTAAGGAAATGATGAAATTACTTCTAAACTAGCTAGGGTTCGAACTTGGACACAAAATGCAGAAAAACAGAATTTATACTGTGCAGAGTAGCAGGCATACGGCCTACCATACGGCCGTATAGGAGGTCGTATGGTAGGCTGCTGGTTTTCTTCATGGGACGGGGCAATACGGCCAGCCATATGGCCGTATGAGAGGCGTATGGCTGGCATTTCCATCTTCTTTTTTTGCTTTTTGCTCCGGATCTTCTTGAATGAACTCCCCCGGCCTCCAACATCGTTTCTTTATGCTCCGAAAGACTTTCAAATGACTCGTTGCGACCAATTTATCTAAATAAACAACAATTCACACAAACAAGTCATAGGATCAACTCAATGTAAAGCATTTTGTTATCAAAAATGGTTAAAGTATGAGGTGAAAAAGTGTTAAGAATCAAAGGCATCAGCTCTCAAATTATTTCTCTTCCGTTCTCCCTCATTCCCTTATGCCCTTTGATTATTTTCTCCCTCATTTCTATTTTGTTCCTTCTCCAATTCTAACATCTCTAAACGGTTAGCCAACCCATTCACTAAATTGCCAAGCCTAATAAACTCCCCTTTCATAGCATCCACCATAAACTTGGTGTTTGGACTCATGCTTGACTCATTATTAGAGTGGCCAGATATTGAACCTCAATAGAAACAAAGTATAATGAGAAAATAAAGATTAATTTGGACCTCACTTTTCTCCCTCACAATCACTCTTTTTAGGGGCTGATCACTCAAATTTTATCATTTGTGTATGAACACTCTATTATGCTCGCAAATTCAAATCACACTCAAGTTGAATTCAAGGACATCTTTTGGAATTCTAAGAACAATCACAACTTAAACAAGAAAAAAAATCACAAACAAGGATATAAGATGACAAGAATAAAAGAAGGGTAGGAATAAAAAAAAAAAATAGGATAGGCAAACTAGATTTCAAGAGTGACAACTTAACATACACAAACAACACAAAGTCAGAATACAAAAAATGTTACTTTTCAAGATTCTGGCAGTGTAATATATGAATTTTATGTGTCTGTGTGGATATGCTTTTTGCAAAATTTTTAATTGGAGATCAAATTTTGCAAGTTGGATACTCCAAAAAAATTTTAGGGCAAAATAATTTGCAGAAGTATTTACTTCAGAATTTTCTTTGCAGTGTCTTATTTCTTGTACTTAACCTTTGTGAAAATCATTGAAAATTTGGCTGGTTTTGGAGGAAAACACCCAAATACTTTCTTTCTCTGGTTCTCTTTATTTGTAGGAGAAAGGGTGAGGTAGAAATATAAGTGAAACATTAGGAGACATATCTATATTTGCATCATATTGTCTATTATAATGAATAATGGAGAAAATTTTATTATTATTATTATTATTATTATTATTATTATTATTATTATTATTATTATGAGAATCTAGCCAAATATATTCAATTGTTCAATTTGCAAATGCAAGGGAGGGGTACTAATCAAAAGAAGAAATGATTTTGACGAATTTGTCTCTGTATATCATTTCTTTATTCTTTCATAACTAAGTGAACTGTAATTTAAATCCTTACAGCTGATAGAATTGCTGGAAGGTCATTCAACTTTGGACGGACTTACGTGGTCAAGCTGTAGAACCGTAGAGCTACTGGAAGGACATTCATTGCGAGAAGGTCATTACTTTACTTTTCCTTTTACTTATTTATGCTTCAAACAAACCAGAAAGCTTATGTGAGCAAAAGCTATATTTTGTTATAGTTTTCAACTGGCATTTAATATAAAAATCTACCTCATTTTTTTATAGTTCTCAAATGTCTCAACGTAACGCAAGGCAAAAGAATAAAAGGTTGATGTCCCAACCACCATTACTTACTTTCGGAGGAAATCAACCACTAAGTCCAACAAATGATGACCCAAACACCAGCCTACTAGCAAGTACTTTACCACAGTCCAGCCAAAATAGTGATTCAGACCGTACTGTATCAGCGTCACCAAATAATGCTCTATCACCTCCAACTTCACCACGCAATAGGCCTGCAATACACCCCATTTGGAACAAATCGTAAGTCTTATAGTGATAGTTGTAATGTGTTTATCTTTATCTTTAACATTTATACTTTGTTACAGGTTTGAGCCATGCCTTGCGAATAGAGAGGTCATCGATTGCATTACAAAAATATTCCCCGATGCTATAAAATCGTACAGTGACGCTCCCCGACATATGAAAGACGTTTGGTTTAATGAATTCAAGGTAAATTATTTTATAATTTCTAGCTATTAGTAAATTACTTTATAACTGCTATAGGGAATTGCTAATATATATTAACAGAATATATGCATGCATGTAATTAATGTTCTCCTTTACTAATTACAATTTGATTTCTTCTACTTTTATCAAAGAAATCGTATAAGTGGAATCTTGAAGATGAGACAGTGATTCAGAATATCTTTCACAAAAAAGGCTGCTAGAAGACTGTTTGACACGTTGCATCAGGTTCGCAAATAGTTGGCAAAAGGTGAGGGACATCCAAAATGGATGAGTGATCCTGTTTTGGCTCAATACTTTAGCATTTGGAATCAAGAGGACTTTAAGAAGTTTGCTGAGAAGAATAAAAAAAATAGAAATTCGGATTGTGGGGGATTGGGACCATCGCTGCACACTGCAGGTTCAATCCCCATGACTGAAGATTGGTAAGTCATTTACTATTATTTAAATACAGTTTATTGTTCAACAATGACATTAATATTTGGTTTATTGTTCTTGAATACAAAGAAAAGCTTGGAGAAGAGCCATCACATGCAGCATTGTTCCAAGCAACACAGAAACGCAAAAAGACAGATGCATTTGTTTGCAAAAAAGCTCAACAAGTAATGGTAAGATACTAAAACTTTTCCTAGCATTAAAAGTGTAGCTCTAGTTCAATCGTGATGTGAAGGATTGGGATAGTTGATATAATTATTTGCAAGCTAGCTAATCTCTTGCATTGATGTTGGGATTTATGCTTTAATTTTCTCTATGATTAACCCAGTGTTGAAACCTAACTCTATATATGTCAAAATGATTAATTTAGTTGTTATTATTGTTTGTTATATCCACCTATTTGCTTTCAATTAATTCCATGGCAGCCAAGCACTATGATGTGGTATATTCACCTATTCTTACTTAAAAAAGATAATGATGTGTTCACCCTCTAATTAATCTTATGAAAAAGGAGCAGACACAAAGTGTAGTAAGTCAAAATATGATTGGTGAGGTTAAAAATAGATGAGTGAGGGAGAGATCCAATAGTAAGGGGAATTTGAAGCATCTGGGGGCTGTACTGCATATATAAAGGAGTGTCAATATTCATAATTCAATCAAAGTAAGTAGAAATGTAATCCCAGCAAAGGAAATTAGGGAGTTCTGGGGCTTGGAACAGTTCTATTTTATTTTTTAGAAATGTAATCCAGATCAGTTCTGTTTTATTTTTCTGTCTCTTTTTCTGCATGTGGCGATCAGTTCATAACAGAATTTTGCACCACTACCACACACTCATATTGTGAGGGAACTAAACTAAAAGATAATGATGTGTTCATCCTCTATGTCTCTACATTTTATTAATCTGTCAACAATAATTGATTATGTGAATATAGGAGGCTGTAACTCAAATATAACAAACTCAACCTGAGCTTGAAGATTCAAATGCATGGTATGAGGCAGTTGGTGGCCTCAAGAAAGGAGGATACGTTTTTGGATTTGGATCAGATACCCCACACTATTTCCCTGAAGCTGTGAGCCAAAGGAATTCAAAATTTGGACAGTCATCCTCACATGCAGCTTGTGACAAAAAAATTGATGAATTGAAGGACCAAGTAGCATGGCTGGTAGCTGAAGTTGCTGCACTTCGTGGTTCAAATCAACAGCGTTCCCAATCTACTGATCGAGCCGATAGCCATGAAAGTACTGGTGTTGGGCTAGATGACCTTGGACTCAATGATGGCACACAATCTCCTACGCAAGCCCAATAGATCAAAGAATATTCTAACTTTTTTTGTGATGCTACTTGTGGTGCAGGAAATATTTTGATTTGTATAGTAGCATTTTAGAATTGGAAGCTAACTTTTTTTGTGATGCTACTTGTGGTGTAGGAAATATTTTGGTTTGTATAGTAGCATTTTAGAATTGGAAGCTAGTTTTTTGGAGGTGGAAATTAGAATGAAACATTATGTAACTAAATTTGCTATTGAAATGTATAATTTTTTTTGTGCTATGAAATTACTACTTGTTTTAAATTTGCTAAAGCAGTTGATAATTTGTAGTAAAGCAGCAAGAGAAAGTGTAAATTTTTTTTAAAAAGTAATTTATTTATTTATTTATTTCCGACCACAAAACCAAGAAATCATTTCTGGTCCAAAGTTTCTGACCGCTTTCAGACCACTAGGTGGTCGGAAAATTCAAACCAAGAATGATGTCTTTGTCTTCATTTCCGACCACCAGTGGTTGGAAACTCTGTTATCTGTCTGGTTGTTTGGTTGGTTGCTTTCTCCAACGATTCTATAAGGTGGTCGCTATTTCCGACCACTTGCACTAGTGGTCGGAATTAGCGACAATGGTTTTTCTGGACACCCAATTTGGTCGGAAAAGTGGTCGGAACAGGTGTTTCCGACCGAATTCTGGTCATTTTCGACCACTTTTGGGTGGTCGGAATTTCGCTTATTTCCAGCAGTGACACTTGATGCATTGAAAAGATGCTGAGACTACAACATTGTTTGAATCAATCTTTCAAATTCAAAAAAAAATTGAAAAATAGCTACCGTTGCAGCATTTGTTAATCTTGTATGTAAAATACTTATTGTGCACTCTTTAAATATATTAGAACTAATATAAATTTACAATTCATTTCAATTTCTACAATCAACTTGTTTGGATTAAAGACAAAATCAACATCGATCTTGACAACAAAAATAATTGGTATATAGGATATAGCCACTGTTTAAAAATGTTTATGCACAAAGTGTCAAACTATGTAATGAAAAGGCAGCAATGCGTACTCCAAGATTAGTATCAAATCAATAAAAAAAATTTAAAAAAAAAAAAAAAAAAAAAAAAAACCAACACACCCACACACACAAAATCAAGTACTATACTCATTCATACTAATTCCAAAAATATGAATTTCAAAATAAACATGTGCAAAATGGATGTAGAAACTGTTGATAAAACTAGACATATTGCAACATCAGTATTCGGACTACCTGCAAAGCTATTGTTGTTAATATCAAGTAAACAAGTTATGAAACTAGAAAAAAATGTACTACTCATTAACCTTCTACAAATATAATAAATATTAATATTTTGTTCAATGCTTTCAATGAGAATGTACGACACAACACATGAAACATGTACGAGAAAAACTACTCCGATGTAATCTTGTATTCATAGAGTTTAAAGTACTTATTTAAAAATAAACATTGGGCATTATCACAATCGCGCACTGTGCGTAAAATACTAGTACATATATAATAATTAAACTTAAGCATATATAGTAAGTAAAATTTTCTTTTTTTTAAAAAAAAATATACGTACGGTACATATATATAATACTAGTTTTATACGCGCATTGCTCGAATGGGTTAATGCCCAATATAGGAGAAGTTTATACATGGGTAATTGAATGTCAAATTTTTTTTATTTAAATATCTAACTCAAAGTATATAAATTCAAGATAATATAGAAAATTCGTTATAATTATTACTAAAATAAATGTGCAACATTGTTAAATCGATAGTCTAAATATTTGGTTTAAAAATGATAGTCTAAATAAATACTACTTTTGAGTAACATTGTCATTGTCTTCATCTTTACTATTTGTTCTCTTCCTTTTTGTTGGTAGTGTGTTATTTGCAATTCGAATATTGTTGGTAGCATAGATGACAACGTCATGCAATGAGATTATGATATAGGAGCTATGGACTTTCCTTTAGGTGTTCAGGACTTTAGAGCCTATTTACGAAGTATACCTATTTTCAAACTAATAATGTAAGTATTTTATAGGGTAGAGTAGACTTTACTTAGCATTTTATACTAATGTTATTGTTTTGTGTCTTTTCAACCTTGTTGTTTTCAAGATTAGAGTTTGTGACTAGCTTGATAGCGCGTTGTAGAGGCGTAGTAGTATCTCTTGGATAGTAATTGAGTAGAACTTTTGGGATTGTATAGTATCGTAGAAGTGTTGTAGATTTGTTGTAATTAGATAGAACCCTTGTTAGCCTAAGAGTTTGGACCTTGTTGGTAGCCCAAATGTGGCGGTAGCACCCCGCGTATTTCAAAATGATATTTTAGCTTCCGCATTAGAATTTTATCTTTTTAGTAAATAAATTCCCTTCTTATGAAACTTTCCGGTTTTAATTTTGGGGTTGTTACACTTGGGGATTTGAAGATTTGGTAGTCGTAAAATTCAGAAGAGATGGCCTCGGTGTGGGAGGTGTGATACCCTGATTTTCACTAAGGTAAATAATTATTCAATTGGGAAATAGTGTTAATCTTTATGATCAGATTAAAAAAATATATTTATATATTTTGTTCATGTTAAAGATTTGAACATTTAATTAAACCCTTTCATTTGAATTTCAAGTACCTAACCATCAAATCATTACAACTTTCATATCTCTACTTTTCTTCAATTGTACATTATAGTGATAAAACTATTTTACGGTATAAATATTTTAAAATTATTTTTTTATGTGGTAAAACCGTAAAACTATTTTATGGTAAAAGGAAAGAAAATTCTTTTGATTAAATATATATGTAATGTACGTGTATATATATATATATATATATATATATATATATATATATATATATATTCACTTTAGTGTGGTTTTTGAATGTGATTCGAAGGATATAGTGGAATTCATGAACAAGAACACTAGGTCAAACATGGCTACGCATAACATATTGCATGCATGCAAGAAGGAATTGTTCAAAATTGAAGTATGGAAAGTGGCATGGGTTCCACGTGAACAAAATGGCATTGCTGACAAGCTAGCTGCAATGGCTCATGGAATCAACAGAGGAACCCTCATTCTAAAGGATCCACCCCAAGAGATCAGAGGGTTCCTGGATGATGAGGCTGCTGGCCTCCCTTGTTGGCGCTTTGTCCATAATAATAGCTAGATTGTATTTGAACTATTTTGGGTCTACCCCTTCCAGATATAAATAATATATATTCACTTTAGTTATATATTATATAAACATATGTATATGTGTAACCGTATGTACATATATATTTATATACTTATTCTAATTATAATAAAATATTTTATTTTAGATGTGATGGGAGATATTTTAATTAATCAAATTTATTTTGATAGGATAAGGATTGGTAGTTATATAAGTTACAAATAATTAATTTATTTAATCATAAATTATATTAATTTTTGATTGATGATGAGATGAGATAACTTTGTCTCCTTTTTCTTCTCTTCCCCTTGGCCGAATCCCACAACAAAAGGCAAAAAAAAAAAAAAAAAAAAAATCTTCCTTTCTTCTTCTCCAATTGCCGTGAACTTCATCAAAAAAAAAAAAAATTAATTATTATCATCTTTTTTTTAAAAAAAAAAAAAATTATTATCATCTTATTTCTTCAAGAGTTGGAACTTTCATCCTTAAAGCCTAGTAAGTTTTATTGTTTTATTTGTTTATGGGTAGAATAGAAATATAATTTTTGTATGATTATATGTTTATGGGTTTATTGTGTGATTTGTGGGTTGATGATGATGGTTGATAGAAGAAGAAACTTTGGATAATTGAGGCTTAGAGTATTAAGGGCAATAAGTTTTCAAGGTAAGAAAGTTTGTCTCTAACGGAAAACTTAACAGATAATCATAAAAGTAAGGTTAAATTAGGTAATCTCTATTAATAATATTAATCTTAATTATCTTAACCATCTATTTGATTAAATAATTCATCTGAACCATCCATTTGATTAAATAATTTGACCGCTATTTTTTTCTACCCATTTTAGGCCTAACTCTTTGGCTCTTATTAGTATAGTAGATATATGGGAAAAAATTTGTATTAGATTCATACGTACATACTCTATACATAAGTAAAATATAATTTAAAAAAAAAAAAAGAAATACTATATGTACATAGTACAATATATCCACACAAATAATATTTTATATAAATACATTCATACATAATCTATCACAATTCTTGGAACAAATTATGAATCAACAGCATACTACACATGAATCAAAGTCAAAATAGAGATTTCTAGTATGCATCGTCTCATATACTCCATCATCAAAACATATTTTAATCTTTTGTAAAAATACTCCATCAAACTAAATAAAATATTTCTTAAAATACGACAATTGCAACTCAAGTTACAACCCTAGTTACTTGGCAACTGGTGGACCTGCCACCATCAAAGAAACCCATATATAGGATGCAAGTGAGTGTATAAATTCCAACATAAGGCCGATGACACTATTGAAAGGTACAAAACAAGACTTGTGGCAAAGGTGTACACACAAACACTTAGCATTGACTACCTAGATACTTTCAGTCTAGTGGCTAAGATAACTACAATCAGAACTCTATTGGCAGTAGCAACGGCTAAGGATTGGCACCTTATGGATGTGAACAATGGTTTTCTTCATAGATCTCTAGAGGAAGAGGTTTATATGCAGCTCCTTCTTGAGTTGTAACTCCATCAAACATTTAGTCTCACTAATGGATTTTGGACAAATTTTTCCGTCAAACTCTTTTGCTAAATGCATTTCCACTAGTACAAAAATAAATAGAGGAGACTAACTTTTCACAACCATTTTAAAAAGAATGGTGGTGTATTTTTTGTAAAACAAAAATCGCGATAGCAAATTTGTAAATATTTGAATAAGAATTCGTAACTATTGCTAATAAATAAAAATGGTTGAGGTGTGGAAAAAAAAAAAAGAAAAAAAAAGCGTGGGTACTTTAGCAAAATAGTTTTGTTAGTCTTTTTCCATACACTATAAGCTATCAGAAAAATAAAGATAAAAAGATGTATGAAACACATTAAAATGAGAGAATAAGTGGGGAAGGATGCAATCAAATTGAAAACTAATTGTAAAATATTGTTTTATCCTAATTAAGATCACAGTACAAGATATTGATCGATATTATTAGAATTTTCTTGACACAACAAACAAAAAAGTTCAATAAGAAAAGACTACATTAATCCATATATGCCATCAGAGTTGTTGGCAGCAACAACAACTAAAGACCACAGCACATTAATTGGCTTGGTTTCCGTCCCATGTTCTTCTTTTCCTTCCATATATATTCTATCGTTCAGACAGAAGAACCTTGGTTAAGATTAGCAACAACAGTGTTGAGTTTCTTGTCAGAAGAATTTACATTACTGACCTGCATAAATGGATATATATATATACACAAATTTTTAATCATATCATATCATGAGAGAAGCATAATATAATTGAATGATATTCCGTATAATTAAACACACAAGAGAAGATAAGAGAAGATGTGTATATATGTATATGCTTACTCCTGAAGATAGAGGCTGATCAGCATTTAGTTGCTCACAAGCGTGGTCTACAAATAGGGTTCTTCTAACAGGAACTTCCACTGGATTCTTACAATGTAAGTGCTGCCAATTCAGACTGCCACACCATCATATCATTCATCATAACCAATATATACTTGATTAGCATCCAAAACAACACAATGTACAAAAATGTATGTTTTATAATAATTAATTTCTAATGAAGGTCATATCGAATGAATTAACCATGCAAAAACTAGCTTAGCTAGCTACCTTTGGTTGATCTTTGTGTGCAAACTACCCTCTGGCAAGGTTGGAAGTTGAAGCTTATCACGAAGAAGTGGATTTTACATGATCAATGTGCTTAACTTGTTAAGCAATGATGCCCTAGCAGTTTGGGCATCCACATAGTTTGATATATGAGGAGCTTCCCTGAATTGAAGTTGCATTAGAGCATTATTTAATTTCATAAGTTTGGATACATAAACCATGCATAGTTATAATCATGAATCACAATTATATTCACTATATGAATTGAAGCAGATCGAAGATAATAAATGCCTAATTAATTTGAACCACTCTAGGCAATAGAAATGCTATACCAAAATGAAATCTATGCAAAAATAGATAGTATCTATATATGCATCATTTCTATGTATGTGCGGCTTCTAGAAATTATTTATATATATACCTAATATTATTAATTAAGCACCATGAGATGCGCAGTCTCTTTAAACTAAAGTCTATTGAATCCTGCAAACACTTTTAACTCATCTTTAAGAATCTTCAGAGCATTCCTCTTGTCACCGCTATTAACAAAAAAAAAAAATCAAAACTTGATTTAAGCTCCAAATTAATCACATGAACTTCAATGAGCTGAGAATGAAGTGAAGAATGATATATATAGTTATGATTAAATAGAAAGTTGGATGTGGTTGCTACCTGTCTAGAGCTTCAAGATATTTTTGCTGTCGAATTTCAAAATAAAGTTTGATTGACGGAAAATTATGGTAAAATTTGGTAAATCCTGACAGATACTTCTCCAACTCATCCCACTCTCCTTGAATCACTTTCTCTTCAAAGTAACTCAAGTTGAAAAACACTCTTGATTCCCTCTCCAAACTGCATATTAATTACAAAAACGAAATCAGCATAAAATTTACATGCTCGCAAACACACAACTCCAAAAAAATTAGCAAAAAACACTCTCTATCTTTAAGTAAATTAAATATAATGAGAATTCCGGCCTAATCCTAATTACCTATGAAAATGAAGCAAGTCGTCCCTCTTCATATGCATGTCGGCCATGTCTTCTAAACCTTAGGGCAGCGTGCTTTGTCTCTCTGCCTGTCTGTTACTTTGAGCTAGCAGTGGCTTGGACGATGCTATGAAGAAAGGAAATAAGCGTAAAAAAAGTAGTCATTTAGTGATAATAACCTATCTTCTAGCTTTGTCCTCTTTCTTTCTGTTTTAATTAGAATGTGTAGCCTTGCCAAAAAATTTTAGATAACCTTGGGATCTGTTGCCTGGCAAAAAAATGTCCTATCTAACTTCCTTTAACATCTTCTTCATGCATTTGTTGAAATGTCTTCATGTGTTGGAATGTGTTACCCGCTTGTCAAAAACTATGTCCAATATTTTTGTCTTTTTTCGGCTTAGACATCAAATAAGTGTGAACATTCATTTTGGAGATGAGAACAATAGTTCTCAAAAAAAACCTCTGTTAGTACAAAATTAATATGTATATATTAATTTAGTTCTTAATGTTAGTTGGTTATAAAAAATGTAGTGGTTGATATTAAATTGATGAGGCTTTAATTTGCTTAAGAAGTCAAATGCAAAATCAAAGGAGCGCTGATTTCTCTCCAAGCTTGTGGTGGACAATTCATCACCACAAATTCCTACGTTAAGGCAGTGTCATCATGGAATTAAATGAGCTAAAATTGTGGGGCTCCTATACTATAAAAGGGGAGCATGGTAATGAAGATCCTTGAAGTTTCAAGAGCATTATTACAAGAATATTCCAAAGAATTTATGTAAGAAACTTCAAGAAAAATAGGACTGATAAGAGTACTATCTGGAGTAACTGCTCCACTTGATACTTGTACAAGCTGAAGCGAAATCCAGGTTGGTTATAGTTTGTGTAATTGGTAGAATTAGCTCAAACTATATTTGTAATCTTTTTCATAGAGTTATATTACAAGGTTAATGTTTAAATAGGTGGTAGACCTTATTTTGTAATTCATTGAACCTTGTATTGTAAAAACCGCGGGTTGATCTTTAGTGAAAAAGTTTTGGGCGTGGCCCCGTAGTTTGGGAGGTGTTCTCCAACTGCATCATCAAATTCAGCTTTGTACTTAATTTGGCGCTTTATTTGCTTTATATTGTGTTTGGTATATTATTGAGAATAATTACTCCTGTTGATACTTCGTTTGTATTCAAATTGGTTGTGTTTATCTGCATTACATAATTTCAACCTCATTATTGATCAATCCATTATTGATCGTAGTTGCTCATCAGCCACACGCACGCATCCAGCACGTACAGTTATGGTGACCGCGGCTGTTACGAACGTTTCTTCTAAACCTCTATGGTGCTTTAATTTGAGCAGTGGAGTGGATTGGATGCCTTCGGAACACTGCTTTTATAGTGGAGTGGAGTGGATGCCTTCAATTCTGACAAAACGTATAGTGGACTAGTCTACTACTCTACTCCTTTATTCAATTCCTTAATATGTAATTATTTATTTAAGGAAACAATCTTACAATAATTAATATGCTATACAAATTTAAAGCAATATCGTCAAATTTAAAATATCTATCTGTACAATTTTAGTTAATTAGTATTTTTTATCCAAATTTATAAAATTTAGTTTGACTCGATCGAATTGATTTATATGTCTCCATACATAAAATAATTGTGCATGTAAAGTCAATGAATTCATAGTTTTAGAATCATATTATATTAACAAATATAGTTGATAATTTACATAATAATTATGATCTAATTAATAATTATTAAAATAAAAATTTTAGATATGATAAATTATTAAATATAATTACAAAAGTATTTAATATATACTAACGGAAGTTTAATAGTATAAGAATAAGTTTTTCCATTAAAAATTACAATAAAATATTTATAGCATAATGTAAACTCAATAAACATAGAAATATATATAGAATCAAATCTGAGCTACTAACTTGGGTTCATTCTTAGAAGTTCGAAATTTTAATGACAAATGTCATATTGGACTCTAGTGATAACCATGAGATTTGTGGAGTGGCCTAGCAAAAAATGGCGAATTCTCCTTTGTTCTCTTTCTTTATGTGTTGCCTGTCAAAAAGTTAACCCTCCATCTTTGTATTCTTCTTCCTTTGACATCAAAAAAGCCTAAGCAAGAGTACTTATTTTTAAAACTCCTTCAAGTAACTATATGATAATACGATAGTTAGTGTTAATTCAATTTATTTTAATTTTTACTTTTTTTTTACTCGATCATGATTAGCAGAAAGTAATATATATATATATATATATATATATATATATATATATATATATATATATATATTTGTGGGGATTTCTTTTGGAAGTACCAAACAATAGGGTTCCACTAATTAATTTGTTATGTTATTACATGTTCATGGCTGAATTTCTTTGATGCTATTAATGGAGACATTTTTATTGATGAAGAAGATGAATGGAAAAAGTATAAAATGCTAAGGATGACAATTTGCAAATTAAAAAAGAGGAAATAAGCATGACAAAGATAATTTTGAACTCAACCTATTGATAATTTTGAAATTTGTTATGTTGAATGTCAAAAACATATGTCATATCTTCTTTTGACAGCTTTCTTCATGTGGTAAAATATGTTGTCCGTCAAAAACTATATCCAATATCCTTGTTGTCTTCTTCCTCCTGGAGAATCATTAGTAGGAGATATATAGAGGCAGATCTGTAATGTTTAGTTGCTCACAAGCATGGTCTACGTACATAAATAGGGTTCTTTTAATAGGAACTTCCACTGGATTCTCACAATAATGCATGCAAGTGCAGCCAATTCAGACTGCCCGCACCAATCATATCATTCATCATCATAACCAATATTTAATTAGCATCCAAAATAACACAACGTATAAAAATATAATGTATGTTTTATAATTAATTTCTAATGAATTAACCATTGCATGCAAAAACTAGCTAGCTACGTCTAGTTGATCTTTGTGTGCAAATTACTCTTGACAAGGTTGGAAATTGAAGCTTATCACGAAGGAGTGAATTTTGCATTATTAATCTTCTTAACTTGTTAAGCAATGATGACCTAGCACTTTGGGCATCCACATAGTTTGATAGATGTGGAGCCTCCTGAAGTTGCTTGCATTGGAATATTTTAATTCCATAAGTTTGGATACATAAAGCTCCATATAAATTAACCATTCACATTTGCATGCGTAGTTATTATAATTAAACAATTCATATATATGAAGCAGATCAAAGATAATAAATGCCTATTTAATTAATTTGAACCACTCTGGTCAATAGAAAGGCTATACCAAAATGAAATTTATGCAAAACTAAATATAGTATATATGGAGTATCTATATATGCATCATTTCTATGACAATGTACCGCTTCTAGAAATTATTTATATGTAAATACCTAATATTATCAAGCCCCATGAGATATGCAGTCTCTTTAAAGTTTTCGGTTGAAACTTGTAAACACATTTAACCCATCTCTAAGAATCCTCAGAGCATTCCTCTTGTCATCGCTATAAAAAAAAATCAAAAACTTGATTTAATTAAGCTCTAAATTAAGCACACGAACTTTAATATAATGAGAATGAAGAATCATATATATAGGTATGATTAAATAGCAGGGATGTGGTTGCTACCTGTCTAGAGCTTCAAGATATTTTTGCTGTCTAATTTCAAAATAAAATCTGATTGACAGGTAAATTATCGTCACAAAATTAAATTGAAGTTCACACGTACACATACACTTAATTAAACAACGTAACACACAAACATATATGCTCATCAGCCACACGCACGCACCCAACACGTACAGTTATGGTGGCCGCCGGTGATACTATACATTTCTTCTAAACCTCTCCTCAGTGCACCGTTACGGTGCTTTAATTTGAGCAGTGGAGTGGATGCCTTCAATTCCGACAAAACATATATAGCTGCGATTATATTGTTTCATGCGCTAGTCTACTCCTTTATTCAATTCCTTAACATGTAATTATTTATTTAAGGAAACTATTTTACAATAATATATATGCTATACAAATTTAAAGCAATGTCGTCAAATTTTAGATATATATCTGTATAATTTTAGTAATTAGTAATTTTTATCCAATTTTTAAAAATTTAATTGGACTCGATCGAATTCATCATTTATATATCCCCATACATAGAATGATATTTTATGAAATCTATTGATCTGATAATATATGTACAATTTTAGTAATTAGTTTTTTTAAGCAAAATATAAAATATATTAAGAACGAAAATATCTCGGAGCAGCAAATTAAGCCTAGACAATCGTACAAAAGAGTCAATTCCAAAATAATTTTAAAAGGCTTAACCGATTTAAATTAGAGAATTAATTGAGAATTAAATATCTCTATATGTTCAACTACTAAATTCATGTCAAAGACCTTGTGATCTAGTGGCACCCGTTGTCCCGATTTACACTCTTACATGGATGATGGGAGTGGGTTCGAGCGCTTCAATGGAGGCAACTGTTGACTCTTTATGCTTTAGGCTGAGCTATGAATCTACTTATTTAGAGTTTCAAGATATACTTTTTCAATTCATTCCCGACCCCCTCTCTTGATCACTTTCTCTTCAAAGAAATTTAAGATAAAACAATTATAAACAATTATTTTAAGGAATTTTACTATAAGCAAATGTCATGTCTAGCTACCTCTGGTTGATCTTTGTGTGTAAATTACCCTCTGATGGCAAGGTTGGAAATTGAAACTTATCACGAAGGAGTGGATTTTGCATGATCAATCTTCTTAACTTGTTAAGCAATGATGCCCTAGCAGTTTGGGCATGCACATAGTTTGATAGATGAGGAGCCTCCCTAAATTGAAGTTGCATTATTTAATTTCATAAGTTTGGATACATTAAGCTCCGATCGATCCATAAACCATGCACATTTAATTTGTATGCATAGTTATTATCATGAATCACAATTCATACAATTATATGAAGCAGATCGAAGATAATATATATAAATGCATGTCTATTTAGTTTAAATACACGAACCAACTTACGAGGGTATATTTTCAAAAAAAAAAAAAAAAACTTACGAGGGTACGGTACTACGGTGTGATAGTATAAGAGCATCCTTATCAATAGATATATTTCACGCTTTTTAAGAGTTTGTAAGTGTAATTAGGAAAGAGAAAATGGGGGATGAAAAAAAAATATGATTTAAAAAAAATAGTGTCAGGCGCGCCTCGCATGCGCCCGCATGGGCGGCTGCTGTGCGCGAGCGCGTATCGCGCACAGCAACCAATGTTAATAACTAATAAATAGTTGCCCTGCTAAGCTACTGTAGTATGAACGGGTTATAGGAAATGATCCCCGGCCCAAGCATTCTCTTTTCTTCCATGTAGCAAATTTTTGACATTATCCTTTGAAATATCCACTGATATTGTTGCTCTAAATAAAGGCTAGAAAAGGGTGAGGGTATTCTTGTATTTTCTTTCCGTTGCAACTGCCAGTTGTATAAGTTGAGTGGGGATCAGTCTGTAAAGCACTACTATCTGTTCTTCATTTCGACTACAATGAAGTTCTTTTCCAGATTATCATCTTAGCTTGTTTAATTTGTTACACATACACTCCAATTCATGCAACTAATTTAACACAAGTACACAAACATATATAGTTGCTCATCAGCCGCACGCACGCATGACGCACCAAGCACGCACAGTAGGAAAATGTTGTCTGCCAAAAACTTCGCCCTCTATTCTTGCCTTTTTACTTCAGACATCAAATAAGTGTCAACACTCATTTTAACTTTTTTTCTTAGTATTTGATGATGTTTTTCAATTCTTTAAAATAAAATAATTTATTTTGTCATCTCTATCCATGTTTGATTGCTAATTCATACAACACACAAACAGACATGCTCATCAGCCGCACGCACGCAGCACGCTCACCATTGGACCTTCAATTACGTTTCTTCTAAACCTCAGTGCAGTGGTGCTTTGTTTCTCTGTTATTTTGAGCAGTGCCTTACTGTACTGTTTTTATAGTGGATGGCTTCCGGCAAAACATAGCGATTGGGTCCTGGATTTCTGTGTATAAACCGACGTGTCGACATGCATGGAGTTTAACCCTAATGAAGAGATGCTATGATGACAATTTGCTAAAGTTTGGAAACAAAACGTGAGTTCTAGTGATAACTTTGGGATCTGTTGCCGGAAAAAAAAAGGTCCTAATAAGATTGTGGATGAATAAATTATAGTGACTCAACTGAATAACATAAGTTAGACTTTTACTACTCACCATACATAATGAACTTCTTCATTTGAGAATTGAAGTTGCTCCCCCACTGCCGTTGGTGAGATTCAATCCAAATCAATAATTTAGCAATACGTACTAATCGAGACTATTCACTATTGTACTTTTTTCCTTAATATCTACGTGCCGAGGTCGGTAAAGAGCCAAGTACATCAATGGGTGGTTCGTGGCTAGAAGGATTGCTGGGTGGAAGCTAAGCCGGTGAAGTATCAAGTCAAACACATTGCCTCTCGAAAATGCGGCGGTATATAAGAATATAAAGTTGTACTTTCACTGTGAGTTATAACTTTTCGCGTAATGGTTAACACTTGATCCTAACAATATAATTTATTTAAGAAAAGATTTTTATAATATGCTATACAAATTTAAAGCAATGTAACTATATATATAGGTCCTTAATCAAGCGGGAACCATATCCCAGGTGAGAACATAAGGACAAATCCAAACCATTGATTTAGTAGATTTAAGTTGAAAAGTACAAATTATGCCCAATGTGTTTTCATCCGTACGTGAATGCATTCCAACGAAAAGTTTGATTATTAAAATGTATTTAGCAAAATAGTTCTTATATCAGTCTCATTTCATTTTTGCCTATTTCAGTGAATTTCTCACCTTTTTGGCTAGATGATGGATATTATTGGGGGTAGGAAACATTCTAATGAGAATATTGAAATGAAGGAGAGAGGCAGGGGACTTTGGATGGATATAAAAGTGATCTAGACAAGGCATAAGGTGGACACTCTTTGGAGGCAAAAATTTGTGTCAGAATCTTTCGGATCCGTGCCCATCAGACGAGTTGGATTGTAGATAACTGAGTTTAAGTATCATAATTTCAGTTATAAGTATTATAATATTTATCATTAGAAACAATCAATTTTATCCTAAACAGTACCATAATTTTAGATATAGGTATTACAATATCTTCACAAGTAACGATTTATTTTAATTCAAATTAGTATTAACTTTTCTACGATAAGTATAGCAATTTCTTTCATAAATAACATTTCACATATAAGTATTATATATTATAATATTTACATTAGAATTACACTTTCTAAGTATCTCAATTTCAGTTATAGGTATTACAGTATTTATCAATGGGTAACACTTGTGTAAGATCACCTTACGGGTCTCAATTCGTGAGATAGGTCAGATATTTAATTAATGGGTCAGATCTTTGACATCATTAATAAATCCGATCTGTCTCATCACGAATTGAGACCCGTGAGACGATCTCGGCAAATTATGCCGTGGACCTGGGTCCAATACAACGCCATTTCACTATTTTTTTTTTTAAATTACTAAACATATAGCCCTGAAATATGTGAATGTGGAGGTTTCAAATTGTGAATATGGAGTATAGAATTTATCAATGTAGAGTTATGAATGTGTGAATCTGTAGTAGAGTTAACAAATGTAGAGTTATGAATGTGTGAATCTGTAGTAGAGTTAACAGATGTAGAGTTATGAATGTGTGAATCTGTAGTAGAGTTAACAGAGTTCTAGCAATTTGTAGCCCTGTAATGTGTGAATGTGGAGTTCCCAAGTTGTGAATATAGAGTTTTGAATGTTTGAATGCATAACAGTGGTATTATAGTTACTAAACATATAGCCCTGTAATGTGTGAATGTGGAGTTTTCAAATTGTGAATATGGAGTATAGGGTCTGTGAATGTAGAGTTTGTGTTCTGTTGCGATAAGGAGTCGTTAACGCTGTTAATTTTTTTTTATTTTAAAAAAAATTGTGAAACGGCATAGTATTGGTCCCAGGTCCACGGCATAACAACTGGACGATCTCACACACAAGCTTTTACTTTTATCATTAGTACTAAACGATCTCACACACAAGCTTTTACTTTTATCATTAGTACTAATCATGTTACCCTAAATAATATTACTTTTATCATTAGTACTAATCATGTTACCCTAAATAATATAATATCATAATTTTACATATAAATATTACAAAATATATATATATATATATATATACGATCTCACACACAAGCTTTTACTTTTATCATTAGTACTAAACGATCTCACACACAAGCTTTTACTTTTATCATTAGTACTAATCATGTTACCCTAAATAATATTACTTTTATCATTAGTACTAATCATGTTACCCTAAATAATATAATATCATAATTTTACATATAAATATTACAAAATATATATATATATATATATATACGATCTCACACACAAGCTTTTACTTTTATCATTAGTACTAAACGATCTCACACACAAGCTTTTACTTTTATCATTAGTACTAATCATGTTACCCTAAATAATATTACTTTTATCATTAGTACTAATCATGTTACCCTAAATAATATAATATCATAATTTTACATATAAATATTACAAAATATATATATATATATATATATATATATATATATATAAATAACAATATATTTATTTCAAGTAACAAGCAACTATTCTAAGTTTGTTCCATGTCCCAGATCTTCTAACACAAGTGTAACTCTTCTTGAAAAATGTTATTTATAAGATAGACGGTAGACCTAGCCTCCCATAACATGGTGTGACTCTTCTTGAAAAAGGTTATTTATGAGATAGACCTAGCCTCCCATAACATAGATTAATTTAATCATGTTCTTAGTTAAGTGATTGATCTACTGTTCCGATGTCTTTTTGTTAGGTGGTTGATGAAACTATTCCATTTGTTGAATGCGCTACACTACCTAGGAATATAATGAATTCTATTTCCCATGTTTGTTTGGAGAGATTAATTTGTTAGCATGTGTTGCAATTTTCCCTTTCGATTACAATGTAATTCAACGGAGCTAGAAATTACAGTGTTGATTTAGTTGAAAGGAATTACAATTCATGTATGGTGTATCCTCTAGGAATTGAAATTCAATGAATCTTGGAAAGGAAAAAAACAAAGAAAATGACTAAATTGTCTTTGATTATCATTATTATTACATAAAGATATTTTAGTCTTTATATCACTTCTTCTCTTTTCATTTCCAATAATTTTATTCCTTCGTACAAAACCAATGTAATTTGAATTCCTACTTCTTTTCCCACATAATTACCATTCTTTCCCCCTACCTCTTTCCTTCCAACAAAATTCCCGGATTTTCCCAAAACTAAAAGTAAAAATTAAACATAATTTGTAATTAAACAACGCACACATTCAGAAATTAATAGAAACATTTAATTTAATTTTCTATATATATAAAATTAATTAAAGCAAGTAAAAATTAAATTATTTTATTTTATTTTTCTAATGTAAATTAATAAATATGAAATCTTTTCCCCTTATGCGTTTTGGAGAAAAGAGATAATATTCAAATAGGAAATGTGATCAAATTATTTTAAAAAAATCAATCAATATGGTGGGATGGCAATTTCTTATTGNTTAATTAAAGCAAGTAAAAATTAAATTATTTTATTTTATTTTTCTAATGTAAATTAATAAATATGAAATCTTTTCCCCTTATGCGTTTTGGAGAAAAGAGATAATATTCAAATAGGAAATGTGATCAAATTATTTTAAAAAAATCAATCAATATGGTGGGATGGCAATTTCTTATTGGCCAAAAAGTGGGTAACTAGCTGCAGTGCTTCCCTTGGCTTGAAAGTTGGAACCTCGTGCCCTGCTCCTCTAATCGTCACATACATGAGTCCTTCGTAAACAACTGTCCATCCCCCAACCTAAGCAAAATAAAAATTGAATAAAAATTAATGTTAATATCATAGTTGCAGTGGAGGCTAGTCACCAGTAGACTAGCACTTAGCATCTAAGTGGTGCACTATATATAAATAAATAAATAAATATATACATACATACATATATATATATAAAATAAAAAATTAACAAGTTAACTCAGTCGAGTCAAGTTAACTCAGTCGAGTCAACTGAGTTAGGCACCTAGGCGGCCGCCTAGGGGCTAATTCACCTTGATCTAGGGGAGCCTAGTACAATGTCTAGGTGGCCGGCTACCTTGACCGATTTTTGCAACGGTGGTTCATATACATGCATGAAATATAGAAATAGAAAGCAAGTAGTTATTATTGGTATAAACTTTATTTACCTGTTGATTATCAGTGTACCATGGAGTCCAATCTTCAGTGATATTGAACCCTAGTTTTTTGAGACTATACCTTGTAGAAGTTACTGGTACCCTTCCATCAGTATCTCCACTGTTTTTCATGCATATCACAACACAGTAGGGATTAAAAATAATGATCGATAGTGGGCTAACCCTAGTCAAAATGACTAAGAATACAAATTTGTAATTGCATGGTCACGAGTTCAAATCACAGCCCTCTTAATTTGAGCCAGTTAGTTATGAGCAATTTAGGTTTGGTTTACTTTCTTATGGTCCTTTATAAGTTAGTGTCACAAAGTGGGATGTACCCCGTGTAAACCTTCGGGTAATAACTACGGTTTCCCTCGTCACCCAGAATTAATGATAGTTTTTATGGTGTCTTACATACCAAACATTGTACTTGCTAGTTTACACCCAAAAAAAATAAAAAGAAATTAATTCATTTTTAAAAGAAATTATATATATGATGGTCATAATTATAACTGTAACATTATTCAATATTAATATATGATTATTATTATGTAATACCTAAATCTTTTTAATTATTTTATGAGTAATAGTATATTCTACCTGAAAACCCAAATGCGCAAACCCGCTGCTGCAAGTTTCCTGATTATAGGAAGAATGGTAGATGGTGCATCTTTCCAATCACTGATAATGTCGCTGCAAAAAATGGACTTACCAGTTCAGGGTTAATAGAACAAATTGAGAAATATAGTGTAAAGATTTATTTTCTTTTAAAAATGTAAGAAAAACAAAAGTTTAATTAGTTTCTGAAAGCAAGGAAGGCTCTACCCGTTAAGAGATAGAATTTACTATATTTTGATGAAAATGTGGAATGACATTTACAACTTCTAAGAACTGAGCTAGGGATTAAAAGGACCACTAATAAATGATGTAGTATAATTGATAACAAAAACAAATCTTTTTCTATCCCCAAAGATTAAATCTCTAACCCTAAATGTCCCCATACTCCGTCCAGACAAAACATTTGGGAAGACGATAACTCAGTGGCTCAGTGGACTAAATAACAGAGATTTGTTCACTTTGGGTAGGGATAAGCCCATTTTTGACATAATTCCCGCACTGCCTTGGGCAAGGATCAACCTACTTTGAGCATAATTCCTACACTGCCTCCCTGTCCAAATTGAGCATATTCCACACACTATTTTACTGAATTTCGAACCTTGACCTTGACCCTCAAATACTACTTATTGAACCAGTAAACTAAGCTTTGCAGACAAAAAAAAAAAAAAAAAAATCTTATAATACCTGCAATGAGTCCATGGATAGGAAATCCCAGTTACGTTGGCATGAAGTGCCTTCTGGACGTCAGGTCTGTTGAGATATGCTTCTGTATAATCAGACGCGCATGGGTCGTAACCTGATGGTTTCTTGTGCCATCCAGCCTACATATATATATATCCAAATTCATATATAATGCTACTATCTTTTAGTTGCGAATTGAATAAGATAATGAAGATGGAGAGAGAATATATGAATGACCATTTTGGAGAAAAGGTGAGGGGCGATTCCTCGTACGACAGGAACCGACTTCTTGGTGGCGGTGCTGTTGGTTCGGACACAGGTTGGGGTGTACAAGCTGTACATATCAATAATATCGTAAACGGCGAAATAGTTGTTGAGCTGGGCGTCGCATTCGGCGGAAGAGGTGGCGGAGCTGAAGTTGCAGGCGGCTTTGATGTCGTCACGGAGGCGGTCGGAAATCACGGCGTGATCCCATGCGTAGTCTATCAACCCTGTTTGATCTGCTTCGTCGTCCAACACCGCGTTCCCTATCTGCAATATATATTATATTATATATTATAATATAATAATGCATTTCCTCATCTACATATTTATTTATTTTTATTAGACCAACATGTGTCTTAACTATATACATAAGACACTTTTAGCTCGTGCGTACTTAAATTAATCCCTATTTACACCATACCGACCCAACTAATGTTATTTTGATGATTTTATCCTTGCAATACTATCTCTTTTAATTTTAAAATCGGATCCTATTTTCACACGATTAAATTTACAATCCGTTCGCTACTTTCTCTATATTTATTCTCTCTTCATTCATGATGGCATTGTACTTTTACAACACTTTCCAAAACTTGCAATACTTGCCACCTCATCATGCTTGAAATTTATTCTTAATCAATAAATAGTGACGTGTATTATGCCATGTCACTTTGAAACAGGTAAAATGATAGGAATGAGGATAACCTAAGGCTATATTTATCTCTTAAATATTCTGTCACTTTCAAAAGTGTATTATATATCTCTTACTTTCAACGGTAATCATACTTTCATGTCACATTATAATAATATAATAATAAATAAATAAAAATAGAGATTTTGAAAAAAAAAATAGAAAAATATTTTTGAGTATTACCGACTCTATTACAATGTAGTATTTGCCCATATATACTTTCTCAACCTATTGAAACACAAAGAGTCAATGCCCCACTAGTGTTCCATACATACCTTTTTTAACTTATTGAAGCACTCATTGGGGTTTCATACATACTTTCTCAATCTATTGAAGAAACACAAAATGTCAATACCCTCACTGGAATTAAGTTCAAACCTGTGACCTCCCATTTGGGAGATCAGAGAGTCAGGTGTGACCTCCCAAAGTGCAAAAGGTTGGCATAGGAAAGCCATCAAGCTTATATGCCTTTAAAAAACTTAAAATAAAAAGAAAAATTTCACCTAGACTTGAAAATGAGTGAACTGCAAGGGTAATTTTAGTCCAAGAAGCTAAATGACACTTATATTGATTTTTCATATGAGAGGTTTGACCTCTCTTAAGGAATAAGAATGTACGGATACTCATGCCAATCAAGTTGGTTATTTAAGCATATAGAAAACCACCTCATCTATTATATATATATATATATATATATATATATATATATATATATATATATATATATATATATATATATATTAATGAAGCTATACAATACAATACAAAAGATGAAGAGCAAAAATTTATGCATAATACATACCAGCAGACCCTTGAAGTTTATTTGATCAACCTTTGGAACAACTTTGTTCTTGTCATAGATAAGTTCTGAGAGTTGAGGAACATAGTGGCCTACAAGATTACGTGGAGGCAATTTTATGAGTTAAATACCAAAATCAAAAGGTTATTAATCGTAATTAATTATTTAATAAATAAGATCATCATAAGCCCATCCATAAAATATTCATCATAATCCAAAGTGTTTGTCCGTACCTGCATAACTTTCGCCAGCAATGTAGAATTCATGGGACTTGAATTGTGGGAATCTTTGAAACCATTTGAGTAGAAATCTATATGAATCATGAGCTGATAACAAATAAAAATGGATGTTAAAATTAATACACTATTATTATGGCAGCAAATAAATAAATAATTAATTAATTAACTTCTCATAGAAAGGTGATTGATATATTAGAAATGGCTCCGGAGCAAAGTGACCCAGTGAAGTGAAACGTTTGGACCCGAGACCTCGGGACAAAGCCTCGCATTTGACCTCTAGCCGCCGAGGCCGAGCGCGGGGCTCAACTTAGGCCTTGGCTTTGGGGCTCAGCTTGGGCCCCGGCCCAAGGTCTTGGTCTGGCCTAGGGCTTGGCTTGGGTCCCAGTCCAAGATCTCGGCATGGGCCTTGGGCGACAGTACTAGGCAGAGGTGCAACCGCGAGACAAGCGTGGTCAAGTTGTTGATTTTTTTAGGGGAGATATAACATGTATATTTTGCATGGGGAAATGCAATTAACAACTCTATATGAATATTATGAAATTAACTTGCAATGAAAGTTTGCAACAAAAGAGAATTATGAAATTAACCTGCAAATTTGTCGCCTAGTCGACCGATATCACTGCTAGTATTTGTGTATGAAAATCCGACACCCACAGGCTGCTCTAGAAACAGCAAATTGGCCGCTGGAGAAATATAATAAAACCAACATCGTTTAGTATCATATTTTTAGGGACATCGGTCCCCAAGGGATAGCTCAGTGGTCAAAAAATTTAGTGCAAGAGTAATGTCCCTACAGCAAATACTCAGGTTCACATTTCCAATGGGGAGCCTAGAGAAAGATAACAAGTACTTAGACCATGCGCCACTAAAATACATCCCACAATTTACTTCCTCTCATCGTCTAACCCAAGGCAAGGTGACAATGAGCGGCTTTCAAGCTTAGAGTTTAAACCTATATTTTTATGCAAGTCACTTTTGAAAGTAAGGGTTAGAACAATTGAACATATCATTTTTGTTGTTCTTTTTAAAACTATTTGTTTAAAGGGAAAGTCAATGTTTTGGTCTCTTAATTGTTTTGCAATTATCAATTCAATCTCTAATTTTTAATTTGGTAAAGTGACCCTCCAATTTTTTAAATTTAGTCAATTAAATTCCCCAGCCAGTGTTTTGGTAACTGACGATGAATTGACGAAATAGCGACTAGGGGACTTAATTGACGAAATTTAAAACAATTGAAGGGTTATTTAAACTAAATTAAAAATTAGAGACTAAATTGATAGTTGCAAAATAATTGAGAGACCAGTGATTTTTCCTTGTTTAAATATGGCCAGCACTTTGCCCCTTAATTGGGCCGACCCGGTGCGAGCGGGGATTAGTCTGAGTATGGTACGGGCTTAAAGGTGCCTCCTGTTAGAAGGGCCTGCTCAGGACACCTCGTGGACATTCCAAAAAAAAAAATAAAAAATTACATTAGGATCCGAGTAATTGGAACGGTTGGTTTATCTTGTCAATTGCAAAAGTTTTAACTAATTGAATAAAAATTTGGTGAAAATGATACAACAAACGAAGAAACTCAACAACTCCAATCTCACCATTCTTCCAGACCTAATTATACCATATTATTTTATTTCATATGATTAATGTCTAAATATTAAGCTATAATTTTGATTTATATAATAAAATGAAATTAAGCAATGTATATAATGATATAAACCTGTATTCCAAGAGTGGTTGTTGAACCTCAGCTCTGGTTTCCCTTTTTGTGAGAGGAAAGGTCCCAACTCCTCTAAAAGACCATATCCTACTGATGAACATCCTGGCCCTAAAATGGTGAAATAATTAAGGTCAAAACTCCATTCGAACAAACAATTATAAACCTTTATGCATGGTATGAATAGTAGTAATTATACTAAAATTATGTTACATTCGATAATCTGAAAAAAAAAACTTTTTCAAAACTAATTTTTTATTCAATATTTGTTAAATGACTTTTAAAAAAATTCTGTTATTGAATATTGATTTACATAGCACGCATTACCCCCCCTAAAGACCCCAATTCAAATACACTCCATATGGGATGCCATTTCCAACCGGTGTTAGTTTGAAAATCATAAAAATGTTTTCTGGAAAATAAGTTATATTTTAAAAAATATTTTAATTTCCAGTGTTTAGTTGCATTCAGAAAATTTTATCTTAGTTTGTTTCATTCATTTTTCAGAAAATGAGCAGAATTTTAAATAATTAAACATCTTAATTTTTTTTTTAGAATATAACATTTATAATAATAATAATAATAATAATAATAATAAGTTTAAATATAATAAAAAATAACTAATAAGATATCAAAATAATTAACCAAAGTCTTGCAAATCAAAATAATCATAGTTTTACAATCCACAATTACGAACAAAAATTACTAACTAAATTGTTGGTGTTGGTGGTGGGGGTGATAGTGGTGGTAGTGTGGTGGTGGTGGTGTTATTTGCTATATAATAACAATAATAATAATAATAATAATAATAATAATAATAATAAGTGGTAGTGTGGTAGTGGTGGAGGTAGTGGTGTAGCAACAAAGGTGGTGGTGCGGTGGTTGTGTTGGTGGTGGCAGTAGTGTGGTGGTGGTGGACCGGTGGTGGTAGTAGTGGGTTGGTGGTCGTGGTGTGGTGGTGTAGTGTTGATATGAAAATTGGAAAATGAATCCCCGCAAAAAAAAGTGTTAGTAATTTTCCAAAAAAATGAAGTTATTTTCTATTGTAGCAAACACTTAAATCGGAAAGAAATTATTTTCCCGATTTCAAAACACCTTAATTTATTAAATAAAGTAGCAATATAAATACTTATTTTAAAATTGGTTAAACATTAGCTAGCCATTAATTAATGTCCGTATACTTCAAGGAACCATATGCGTTACTTGTGCGCCATTATTGGAAAAGGACTGGCTAGCTTATGATCAAAGTTTAGTTCTTATGGGAGAAGAAAAATTTAGTTCTTATGAACAATTAATAATTAATTAACAATTGTTTAATTTAATAAAATTATAAATTTTGAAGATAAATGAAATAGAATATATGGATGCCCGCACGTGTAAACTTTTCTAAAATTCTAAGATATCTAATAAACTGTTTTCTACTCGAAGATAAAGACTGAAAACAAGCCCATCATAACAACTCTTGCTTCAATCAGTATATAAAAGGAAAAATCTATATAAAAATTAATCAATTAATTGCAATCAGTATATAAAAGGAAAATCCTACATAAAAATTAATTAGTTAACTTCAATCAGTATATAAAAGGAAAAATCTCTATAAAAATTAATCAATTAATTGCAATCCTCACTATATAAAAGGAAAATTCTATTAAAAAATAATTAATTAATTCCAATCAGTATATAAAAGGAAAAATCTACATAAAAATTAATTAATTAATTGCAATCATCGGTATATAAAAGGAAAATTCTATTAAAAAAATTAATTATTTAATTCCAATCAGTATATAAAAGGAAAAATCTATATAAAAGTTAACTAATTAATTGCAATCAGTATATAAAAGGAAAATTCTATATAAAATTTAATTAAATGATTGCAATGAGTATATAAAAGAAAAATTCTATATAAAACCACTTAGCACTTACCATAATATTTAGGTAACAAACCAAAACCATGTGCATGCATGCATATAAAAATCAATCATTAAAATCAGTTTGTTGAATTCAATATTCTTATATAATAAGTAATGCTATTTTTACATACTAATTTTACCTATTAATAATATTATATATATATATATATATATATATATATATATATATATTGGTTACTGTGAATTGCTGATCACATCCCACGTTAACAAAAAATTTATTAATCAAATGTTGCCAAAAAAATGTAATGTTACTTATTATATACGGAGTATAATATAGAGTCAATTACAATTATATTTTTTATTATAATATTAATGAAATTTAATTATTCAAAATAATCAAATTTGATTTCTCGCTATTGAAAACTCACAATGAGAAAATAAAAATGATTGATTTTGAATGTAATTAAAATAGACACATTTTAAAATTTGAGATTAAATCTAGAAAATATTGAACTCAACGGGTTTTTTTAGGTGAAAAGTCTGATTTAATAAACAAGAACAAATTAAATTACCTCCATTGAGCCACAAAACGAGAGGTTTATCCTCAGGGTTTTCCATGGCCTCAAAGAACCAATAGAAAAGCGCTCTCCCATGATTCTGGCTCACCCTAACGTATCCGGAATATTGCCGGAAATTCACCGGCGGCGAGCCGGGGAGGCCGGTAACCCGGTCAGACTCCTGCTGGGCCCACACCTCACTGCTAATGCCACTTAGTTGTGTTCTACCCTCCCCTCCTATAACTCCAAAACTGAAGAGAACGACAGCAACAACAAAAGGGAAGTATGTCTGAATCATCATTAATTTCTTTCTCTCCTATGCTTATATTCTTTAATGTGTGCAAAGAAACAATGGATTGGTTATATTTATATATATATGCATTGAGAATTGTATATGATGCATTTTTAAGGTCTGATACAGATAAGATACACCTGTCAATTCATTGGATCCAAATTTGGACAATATACATATAAATTAAATAATATTTTTATATGATGTCTCATTCTCGACCTAAATATGTAAATGATACTTAGCTTTATAGTAAAAAATATATTTTTTTAGTAATTAGGTAATTATTTTGGTAAGTAATATATTCATAAAAAAATATACTTAATTGGTTAATTTATTTAGTAATTAATCTAAAAAATAAGTCTCAATCAATATTATATCCTTAATTTATGTCCATCTTTTTGTATGCTAATAAATGTATACATCTTAATTTAAATGTTATACGATTTAATGTTATTAAACAAAATTGTCCCCACTACATTCTTGTTAGACAAAACTACCCTTAAAACATTATAACACCGTTACTTTTTTGTTCTAAGATTGATAACTCCATCACTATTACTATACACCTATATCAATCATTTATTTTTCCTATTCTTTAATTATCATTTTAAGAAAATCATTATATAATTAATTTAATGGTTGATTATATTTTAATTAATTTTTTATGAATGGTAAATCACATGTGTGTGTATAAAATACATATTATATATATATATATATATATATATAATTTAATTTTTAATTTTTAATTATTTGTATTTATCAATGTTTTAATATTGGGCATGAATTTTCGTGCATCACGCATACAAAATGCTAGTACTTAATGATATGGTGTAAAGACAATTTGGTCAAAAAAATTAAAGTATAAAATTTTTAATATAATGTACAACTTGACAAATATAAACATTACGGACATAATTCAGCGATATAATTTACATTGGCTCTTATAAGTTAGTATTAGTAGCCAAAGACTTTGTGGTCAAGTGGCATTCGGTGTCCCGATTAACACTCCCACATGGATGATGGGAGTGGGTGGCAACTGTTGACTCGTTGTGCTTCAGTAGGTTGAGAAAGTAGCTATGAACAGATACTACATTGTAACAGAGTCAGTAGTACTCAAAAAAAAAGAAAAAAAAGTTAGTATTAGTAATATATTAGTATTTAGGCAAAAGTAAATATCCAATATTGATGTATAATGTTAAAATTATGATTACATTACAATAATTAATACCATATATAAAAGTAAAATCCTTCTATTTCATTTTTCCATCCAAACTTCTGTAGTCAATTATTAAATATTTTATTGGTCAAATAATTAATAAAGCTTATTTAGTAAGAAAATGTAAAATGAAATTTAACTAATATCTATTAATTGGTAATTTGTTTCTATATTCACTTATTCACGTGATAACATAATACCATGTAGAAAAGATATATTAATTAGGTAATAACATAATAGCATATATAATTGGTAATATTATGTATAGTATTCTATAATAATATAATATTATGTATGGTATGCAAAGAATGAGTGATCTGTTATGAGATGTGAAGGTTAAGGATCATGGTTGAAATAGTTATTAAAATATTATCCAGTTTGAATTCTATACGTTTATTTCTATTAGCATCAAACATTTTTTATATTATTCATGGTTGATATGTAACAGGAATTTATCCCTGTCAAATAGCACTATTTAGGTTTTTTTTTTTTTTCATATTTAACTTAGAAATTTGTTTATTTGTTTCAATCTAACAAGATTCAATTTTAAATTTATTTATATTTTTCTAGAAACATGAATGAATATAAATAAGCATATATTATCTTCTACGAATAAGTATAGTTTACGTGAAAATTCAAGATAATATCGATTAAATAATTGGTAAGTAATATATCCCTCAAGGGATTTACAATTTAGTATTTTGCAATATTTAGTTTGTCAAGTTTTACTATATAAAATTTAAATATTTGTAAACTACATCAAAAATATTATTAGATATAAAAATTTAAATTTAAACTTTATAAAAAAGTATTAAAGAAAATAAACATATTAAAGTTATGTTAAATACGGTAAGAATATATTTATTAAATATTATTAAGAATACTAGTATTTTCTCCTGTGCGTTGCACGGAATGAAATTGTTATAATATTTTAAGAATATTTGGATCGATATACAATTATACAAATTATTATAACATCGAATATTATATAGCGCAATTGATGAAATTGATTGGATTGATTTTTTTTTTTTGATGTTTTCCTGGTTTGAATTATAAAGCAAATAATTGTCCAATTACCTATGCGATGCACGGATAATATTTTTTATTATATATTTAGATAATAAAAATAAAGATGAAATTATAAAAAAATTCTAATATTAAACGTGTACATTTATTTTTTTAGTACTATTGACTCTATTACAATTTTTTTAGTACTATTGACTTTGTTACAATGTAGTATCCTACACCTACACTGAGGTATTGACTCTATTACAATTTTTTTAGTACTATTGACTTTGTTACAATGTAGTATCCTACACCTACACTGAGGTTCAAACTTGAGACCTCTCATTTGAGAAACCACAACTATGCCGCTCGACCACAAGGCCTTTGGCAACGTGTACATTTATTTGATTATAAGATTAGTGTAAAAGTATTACTCAATTAATTGAATAATATATGACTTGTTTGTCTACAATTATCTTTAAAAAATCGATATGTAATATGACTTATATAATTATATTATTACTAAAGTAAATATGGGAAAAATGAGAAATAATTTAATAATAATTATCATAAAAATAAATTCAACAAACAATGTTTAGTTTAATTACCATAATAATTATTAGACAATTATTATTAGTCAATTACACTAATATATGTGCAATTATTATTTTCAAAATAAATAATGTGTATATATTTCGAATATGACACCATAATATGACAACTCTGCAATCACAGAATTTTTATCTTTCAAACTACTGAAATGCATTGAATTTGCAACCAAACAAACTCCATTCACTACAAGAAAAAACGCGATTCGCGACGGAATTTTCCCGTCGCAAAAACGCAAAATTCCGTCCCAAATCACGTTTTGCGACGGGATTTTGCATTTTCGCGACGGAATTCATTCCGTAGCCTCTAGGCTTGTCATATTTCATTCCGTGATGGAAATAATCTGTCACGAGTGGTGGCGACGGAAAATGGTGACGGAATTTTTCATCGCAAACTAGGCGACGGAAATCATTCCGTCGTGAGTCCGTCGCAGTTTTGGCAACGGAAATGTTTATTTCTGTCGCCATCGTGTGAAAAAATATTTTGTCACAAAACTCATATTCCGTTGCATATTTCTATCGTGAAATATAACGATGGAAATAACTATTGTCGCCATTCCGTCGCTAACTTTTCCGTTGCAAATTGTGTATTCCGTCATAAAATTCCGTCGCAAAAACATGACGAAACAAATTGTCATCGCAAGTCAATCGCTAACTTTTCCGTTGCAAATCTCGTCCTCTGTCGCAAAATTTCATCGTAAGAAAACGACGGAACAAATTTTCGTAGTGATTACATCGCTTCATATTCCGTCACAAAGTTTGTTTTCCGTCACAAAATTTCATCGTAAAAGTAATAATGGAACTAACCACCATCGTGGTTCCATCGCGTTTTGGCAACAAAAATCTTTCCGCCACTAATTTTGTTGCCATAATGACAATGAATATTTGATCGCTAAAATTAGATTTTGTCGCAATTCTGTTAATTTTTTTATTTTTTTTTACATTTTGGTCATTATTATTATTTTGTTAAAATTATAGTATTTGGATTTAAAATGTTAATATGCAAACTAAAATACAATATATTTGTAATATAAATGTGATACTACTTTGTAGAAAAAAAATTAAATGTACTTAATACCAAATTCATGTCTAAGCAACAATATAGTAATCCAGAAAAAGAAAAATAAAATCAAGTTGAATTTGGATGTGATGAGGGTGATGATGAAGTACCAGCTCTTTCACTCTCAATAGCATCTAATCTTTGTTGCATAAGAACCAAAGAAGCCTTCAAATTCTCAATCTCATCTTGCATCTTTGCAGAATTAGCATTGTCTGATTGCTGCGAGGTTGATGTTATATTGTATGATGTGTTAGCATTTGTTGGACCACGAATGAAGGTATCATATGACCCAAGCCCATAAACTTTCCTTTACTTAAAAATTAAATAATTTCGCAACAAAAAAAATGTCTGTCGCAATTTCTGTCACCTCTCTCTGTCGTCAATTCATTGGCGCCAAGATTATGCGGGAGTATTTACTACTTTGCCCCAAACACGGCAACGGTTTTGACACTCGTCGCCAATTTCATCGCAAAATCGCTACGAAAACTTTAGTCGTTGCATTTTCCATCGCCAATGTAGCAACGAAACTTTATTCTGTCGCTAATTCCGTCACCAAAATTTGGGCGCCAAGATTTTGCAATTTTTTTCTCACTTTGCGCCAAAAATAGCTACAGAATTTAATTCTGTTACCTTTTTCGTTGTATTATCACAACGGAACGCGTTCCGTCGCAAAATCCGTTGCGAAACGGTAATGGATTACGTTTTGTTGCGATGGATTTGTGATTTTTCTTGTAGTGATTGTTTTGCATAGTGCTCATTTTATCTTGAGCTTTTGTATAAAAAAAAAACTCATTAATGTGATATCCATTATAACATATGACTTCCATACTAGGATTATGAGCTAACACTACTACAGAAAAATGATATTACATTGCCTAATTAATGCCGGTTTTTGACAAACCAACATTGTATGTCAATAAAATAAAGTAAAAGTAATATATATTATTTACGAAGTTGGTTCTTGGCAAAAATCGACGTCGTATGTCTAATTTTTTTTTAAAAAAAAATTTAAGACATACGGCGTCGGTTCTAGGGGAGAACCGACACCATAAGTCCTATTTTTTTTATTTAACATATCAAATCTCGCATACTCTCTTTTACTCTTCTTTATCCCTTCTTCATTCTTCATCATTATCTTCATTGTTCACGTACAGCAGCATATCTTGCACACTATTAGATCTCCCTTCGACGGCATCTTCATCTGTTCACGTACAGTAGCAGATCTCCCTTCGACGGCATCGTCATCTTCATCTGTTCACGTACAGCAGCTAGTCGTACAATAGATCTCCACAACGACTTCATCATGTCATCTTCTCCGGCGACCACGGTTGTATAGCTACGAGCGTAGCAGCCTAGCAGGTACGGCAACAACGAGCGTAACTTGGACATTTTCGATTCCTTTGCTTGAATTTTATAGTTAAACATTTTTGTGTTTGTCTTGAACATTTTTGAAATGTTACATACAGTTCAAAGATCATTGTTCGGTTGGTGATGCTTGGCTGCTTTTATGCGAGAATGATGCCGATCTTAGGTTAGTTTTCTTGGATTTGCGAGGAGTTTTTAGTGAACCCAGAGTTGTGTACTAATGTTTCCAGAATGTTTCAAGGCATGGAGTTCAGACGCCGATGTTGTTGATGGAGAAGAAAGAGAAAAGACGCCATTAAAGCAGGGGAAAAGCACAGCTTCAGTGATTTAGAGAAGAAATGATAGCTACAAATTGAGAGTCTCCATTGGTTAAAATTAAGCCACCCTTTGAAGATTCCATAGTTGGAAACTGCCGTGACTCTGTTTGCGAGCTGAGCTTGATGATTAGGTGAAAGCTGCAGCTTTTTTTTAGTATTTTTTTTTTAAATTAAAAATCTATACGACGTCGGTTTTTCCAAAAAAACCAACGCCGTATCTCTATTTTAAAAAAACTGACATACGACGTTGTTTTTTTCAAAAAACTGACGTCGTATGTGCTTATTTTAAAAATTAAAAATAATATGCAACATCAGTTTTAAAAAACCGGGGGCATATAATTAATTTATAACGTCTGCCAGAACTACGTCGAAAAATAACCGACGTTGTATGTCCAAAATAACCGACGTAAAAATGTATTTTTGTAGTAGTATAAAACATTATTATCTCTAAGAACTTTATTTTTGAACCAACTAATAAAAGTACGATTATGTTCGTTCACAATCCACATGTCTGTCCTTATGAGATTTTGCTCCCTAATGAAAGCCTTATGTTAATCTAAATATGATTTGACTTCACTTACATTATGCAAGATGTACAAGTGTGCTTGCTTAACATCTTCACAAGCCATATATGCACTTTGATTCCTCGAGTACCCTCCCCAGCAATTCTTCCTTTCATGTCGATACTTAGGAAGACTAATGGCCTCTACCCTTGCCAAATATTCAGTATAGAACTCAATAGCCTCCTCATCAATATAGCTTTCAGTAATAGATGCTTCCGACCTATATTAGTTCCTCACAAAACCTTTTAATATTTTCATGTACCATTCAAATGGGTACATCCACCTCAAATAAGCTAGACCACACTATATGATTTCTCTAACCAAATGTACAAGTAAATGAACCATGTGGTCGTCAACTTTTTGTGTACAAACAAATACCCGGAGTATTCCGGGGTTATCGATCCACAGGGAAGCGGGGTATTAAGCACTAGTTACTAATTAATTCATGAGAAGCTATTCCAACGCTAACAATGGGTATTTATCTAAAATTATGAAAACAAAATAAATGAAGCAAGGCAAACGGACTTTTATATACAAGAGATTAAGAGCGGGATTTTTGGTTGTCAAAGTGTTAATCACCTAGTGCCAATCTAAAGTGAAATAACCATTCGAGTTCAACAAGTGTGGATGATTGCAATCTAAAAGGGAAAGATTACTCTCGTAATTCAAACCCAAAATAAGGTAATTGGAATACTCACTCTCGTGAGCTATTCACAACGTATAAGCAAGAACAAGCAATAAATGGAATACCCACTCTCGTGGGCTATTCACAATTGGAATACTCACTCTCGTGAGCTATTCACAATAAATCCCTTAATCAACATGTCCTCTCTCGAGGTACAAGAATCAAGTGCAATTGTGGGTGCTCTAATTCATAGACAAATTTAGCAATGAAACAAGTAATTAGGATCCTTAACTACAAGCATCAAGAAATTAAGCCACAATTACAACACAAGTAATAAACCCAAATAGATATTTCATTCAAGCCATTAAAGAACTAGGCACATAGGTTCATAAACACTTATCAATCCAAAAATCCCAAAGGAAAGCTTAGCCTATCATGGCTAAAATAAATTCAACAAATATACAATAAAGCTTTAAAATAGAAAAGAGAGGAAGAAATTCTCCCGAATGATGCCTCCAAGCTCTTCTCTTCTCTTGTTGTTGCTTCAAATCTTCTTCCTTGCTCTCATTTTTGGTCCAAATCCGCAGCCAAGCTTGTTAGGGTTGATAGGAAGTGATGCTTTTATAGTGGGTGGAGAATGGGGGGCAAAAATGGCAATTCAAAGAACTGCAAAATTGCAGATCTGCAACTCTCACCGCGGCGAGAGCGTCACTGCCCAAAATTTGGGATTCTCGCCACGGCGAGAATGAAGCTCGCCGCGGCGAGAATCCGCCTGTGACGAAGCTCCAACTTGCAGCCTGATTTTGACCCTTTTCCCTTTTGAATCACACTTTAATGTCTTCATAAGAATTGTATCCCTTGAAGTCTTCTTTCCAATGGTTCAAGAATCACGTCATTTGGATACTCCTAGACTGAGATATGGTCCAATTACCGAGGTGTCGCCATATTTAGCAGGAATTACAACTCTTTGATCTTTTGACCAGTTTTCCTTTTGATCTACACTTTGATGTCTTCATAAGAGTTGTAGCCCTTGAAGTCTTCTTTCCAATGGCTCAAGAATCATCTCATTTGGATATTCATAGGAAGAGATATGGTCCGATTACCAAGATGTCGCCATGGTAGCGGGAATTACAACTCTTTGGCTCCTTTGAATTGGCTTTTGCTCCCAAATAGTTCTAATGCACTTCTAAACACATCAAAAACATCTAAACCAAGCATTATACCATTTAAAATATGAAAACAAGGAAATAAGCATTGGACACAACATTTTATCACACAATTAACTATAAAACCTACATAAAAACACAAGTAAAATAGGTACAAATGAGAGTGTATCACCATGATATCAAAAAATGAAGGTGGAAAGTGTATCTCTAGCTAACACAGTGTAACAATAATGTCATTTTGCAATTCATCTAATTTTTCTGGATCAGTAACTTTCCCACAGATTGCATTGAAAAAGAAATAAAGTCTTATGATATATGGTACATCTCAACTCTTTAGGCAATATGCTTCTAACAACCACTGGCAATAGTTGTTGCATTAAGACATGACAATCATGAGACTTCAACCCCACCAACTTTAAATCTTGCATATAGCAAGTGTTATGATATTTGATGAATACCATTGTGGTATCTTCACTACGCGTAGACACTCACAAAAACTTATTTTCTCCTTTCTTGATAAAGTATGAGCAATTGGAGGCAAATATGTTCTCTTACCTTTTATGCCTAAAAGAGTTCTAACAAGACTATATATCCCATACATTTTTCTCCACATGCATCACATCAATATTATGTCTCATATCTAGTGTCTTTCAACATGGAAGATCAAAGAATATAGATTTCTTTTTCCACAGACTCTTCTCATTTGGAGATATTTCAACATTAGATTTTGACCTCTTACCTCTTTGAGTTTAAGCTTTTGAGTCTTACCAAAAGTAACATTGATGCATTCTATTCGTTCATAAACTTGAATCCCAGTCAATAGTTGTGGAGCATTTGTATAGTCTTGTACCTATTGAAAGCCTTTTTTAATCTTCAATAAGGGTGAAATTTATAAAGAAATCTCTTATGCTCATGTAGAACTAAAATGCCTTTCCCACTCAATTTCCCCCCTCCAACCAAACGTCCCGTTATAATTTACACTAACTATATAGTTCCACAAGATATTAACGGGTAGAAAAAAAAACAGTTTTTTGGGCAATAACTATGGTGAAAATATTAACTATGGCCAGAGATATGCTGGTTCTGCCCACTTTTGTTTCTGCTACAATGTCAGACCTTTTATGTTAATATGTATAATACATGTTATTAAGTTTGTGTTAGATTGTATTTATATCTAATATTTGGCATCATCTTGTAACGTTTTCCTTTTGTTATTATTATTAGGATTATTATTATTCTTAATGAATTAAGTATTTTATGTGGTGCAAACTATCTAGGCTGACTAAGTACTAGTCTTTGGTCAACATTAGGTAGTCGGTTACCTACATTGATGGGATGTAGGACTATAGATGCACCCCCAAGTCCTCTCACTACTCAGTTCACGCAATACACCATCTAAATTACTGAGCCAAGTGAGAGAAACAATTCTGGTTTTACGGTGACTCCACAAGTAGCCCTAGGAGCCTCTTCTCAACATATATCGGTCACAACAACCAAAGTATTAAACTATGGCTGGAGTGGGAGACATGAAAATACAATTTTATTCCTCCCTCTTTGCTGCATACGACAAATCAAAAAAAAATTTGGATTATTACCTGCTGATGTCGACTCCCTTGCTTCGCCAGAGTTCAGTTGACCGGCGGATGAGGCGACGGTTGCCGGCGACGCGAAACAGAGGCCTTGGCCGGACTGGATCTCGTCGCACAGGCAGGTGGTTGGCGATAGCAGCTGCGCTGGGTTCCCGTTCCCGGCGGCAGTGTTGCTAACCGGTATACTCCTCCGCTTCCTCCACTGCCGAAATGTGTCGTTGTTGTTCCCGTGTTGCTGCTCTGTGATGTTTATTCACGTTGTGCTTTAGGTTAATTTAATTAGAAGAGGTTGATGAGTCTTATGGGTTGGGTCTGGCCCAATTGGGCCAGGCCTGGGCTCTTTTTTTAAAAAAAATTAATTAATCTAGGCCTATTTTGGTTTGGGCTTGCTAAAGTTTCTTTTAATACTCTTCATCACATTTGGACTTCTCTAATTAAATAATCCAATTGAGTTTTTTTTTTTTTTACTAAAGTCAATATTAAAATTATTATTCACTTTTGTACAAATTATTAAGCTTTCAATTTGTTTGAATTTTAATTTTAATATTGAATTTTCAGTTTAAATTGTATTAAGTGTTACAATTTAATTGTGGAATATTGAGTTATAATATGCATAATCTAAGCATGTTTATTTATGTTTAGTGCATTTTTTTTTATATAATTATGCCTTTTAGAAATGCATGTTCTTTAAGTATGAATTTAGAGCCTTTTAGGACTGAATTGTATGCCTATTATGCATGTTATAGTGCCTTTTAGGTGAATTTTGTACCTTTTAGGATTAGATTAAGCATATTATTATTCTCTTTCAGTCTTACTCCACTTGTGCTATTTCAAGCACATTAACACATCTTAAAAAGATAGTTCACCCTATTTTAAAAGCCTAAACCATTGGTGAACGCTCCTTTTTGGTTTAGAATCAATCAAACGGTTTTACTTCAATTATGATTTATGAGAACATATGACTTAGGGAAGTTTCTTGGGGACGAATACTAGTTCCTTGGCCCAGGCTTAAACGCCTTGCTGGCTTAAACCGTCATATTGCTACTAGTCCCATTGCGATGGTATTCTATCTAAGGAGTTGGTTTTTAATGGAGCCATAGCACCAACCAACTTTCCTGGGAGTATACTTAATGATTGTCTATCATATATTGATTTAATCAGTTTGCTAGGCTTTAAATTCCCCTTTGCCAGTGATCACAATTTTGTAATTAAAGAGTAGCCACAACATCTTTAATTGCCTAAATTGTCTTTAAATCACATAAAGATTTGGCAACAACCTTGTAATTAATTCTATGCGATATAGCAAAATTTAGCCCACACGCAATTTTGTTGTATTTGTAAGATTGATTAGGATGAAATACCAAATTATGTTCATAATTTTCCCACAGGGATTATGAATCGGTATATAGTTTTATGGTTTTATCATTAAGGATAAAACATCCAAAAATCCTTATCGTACCCTCTTTTCAAGTTCTATCATTTGGCTTGATGGGTTCATTTTTGCCTAAAAATTTAGCCCACAGGAAATTTTAATGGCATTTAAATCTATCTCTTACATAAATTTACATTGGTAAAATATGTACTTCAGTTCCTTAGTGCCTCTAATTCTAACGAACTTATAAAAAAAATTTTCCAGCAACTATCTCAACTGTCCCGAATATTGACGTACCAATGCTTACCTCGAACAACCACAAACAATGGAAAGATGCCCTTCTCTTATATTTCGGCTGGCTCGAGATGGACTACGCTCTCAACCATACGGAACATGCAGCTGTCACTGCGGCGAGCACTGCAGCAGACAAAGAAATTATGCAAAATGAGAACGATCCAATCGTCTCTGCATCCTGTTCATTAAGTCTCGGCTCCCCGATGATGTCCGTGGAACGGTTGACCATATCTCGAAGGTTCAAGAGTATGTTAAGGCCATCGATGCCCAGTTTGCCAGCTCAGACAAATCCCTAGCAAGCACCCTAATAATGCGATTCACTTCCGCCAAGTTTTCCCCCACCAAAGGCGTACGTAGCCACATAATGCAGCTGTGAGATATTGCAGCCAAGCTAACCAAGGTGGAGGTCAAGCTTCCAGACTCCTTTGTGGTGCACTTTGCACTCAACACTCTCCCTACTGAATATAGCCCCTTTAAAATATCTTACAACACACATAACCAGAAATGGTCCATTGATGAATTAATCACCATGTGTGTCCAAGAGGAGGGTAGGCTCTTCAAGAACAAGGGGGAGAGAGTGTTATGATGGCAACTGCAAAACCTAAGGTTAAGTTTGGAAAGCATTCCACTAAAGGGAAGGGGAAAACAACCCCTCAGGCCAACATAAAGAAGTCTCAAAAATACTTCTTTTGTAAGAAGAAGGGCATATGAAGAAAGACTGTTCAAAATTTAAGAAATGGATGGCTGAGAAAGGTATAGTCTCATCCTTTGTCTATTTTGAGGCCAATATGTCATATGTTAATAATAACACTTGGTGAATTGATTCTGGTTCAACAATCCACATTGCAAATTCTTTACAGGATATGCAAAATCTGAGGCCGCTGAAGGCAAATGAGCGGAACATCTTTTCAGGAAACAAGATGGGATCGCCAGTCGAAGCTGTGGGGACATGCAGTTTGATATTGGATACGGGTTTTGTTTTAGTATTGGAANAATAATTTTTCTTGTGTGGGAAATGGTTCATTGTCTGGTGCTCTTTATCGCCTCCATTTACAAAACGATTCAAATTGTGATTCCTTACATGTTCAACTGGCACCAAATGGTGTAGTATTGACGAAAGCTCTTCAATGTTGTGGCATCGGAGATTAGGACATATCTCCATTGAACACATCAAGAGATTAGTTAAAGATGGGGTACTTTCTACCTAAGATTTTACTGATTTCTTGACTTGTGTAGACTGCATTAAAGGCAAGCAGACTAACAAGACAAAGAAAGGTGCCAACAGAAGTTCAACATTGTTAGAGATAGTTCATGCTGACATATGTTGTCCTGACATGGATATGCAAGGTTAGAAAATTTCATTACCTTTATAGATGATTTTTCTAGATTTACCTATGTGTATTTACTTCATCATAAGCATAAAGCATTGGATGTCTTTAAATTGTTTAAGGCTGAAGTTGAAAACCAATGCCAGAAGCAAATACAAATAGTTAGGTCGGATAGAGGTGGTGAATATTATGGTAGATACACAGAAAATGGACAAGCTTTGGGTCCGTTTGCTAAATTTCTTCAAGAGCATGGGATTGTTGCCCAATAAACCATGTCGGGTTCCCCGTATCAAAATGGTGTTGCTGAACGAAGAAATCAGACTCTTTTGGACATGGTGCGGAGTATGTTAAGCAACTCTACACTTCCAAAATCATTGTGAGCCGAAGCTCTTAAGACGTCAACGTATATATTGAACCGTGTTCCAACCAAGGCTGTCCCCAAGACACCTTTTGAGCTTTTCAAAGGTTGGAAACCGAGTTTGCATCATATGCGTATTTGGGGATGTCCGTCTGAGGTGAGGATATATAAGCCACGTGAAAAGAAACTTGACCCGAGGACTATTAGTGCTTTCTTTATTGGATATGCACAATCTTCTAAGGGTTATAGGTTTTATTGTCCAACCCATACTACTAGGATAGTGGAATTAAGAAATGCAAAATTTCTTGAAGATGACTTGATTAGTGGGAGAGATCGATTTAAGGACCTAGTTCCTTTCTTTGATCATATTGACTCTCGCCCTTCTACGTCGTCTAACAGAGTTGTACTTATACGCAACGCGCCTTCAATCCCACCTGCAGTTATACAACCTACCGTGGAAATTCCACAAGCTGTTGAAACTCAACCTTTGGAAGAAACAGTTCAGGACTTATAGCAACCTCCTGAGCTAGATTTCGAACCAATGGTTGATCCAATTCAGGATTTACAACAAGTTCCTAAATCGATGCAGACTGAACCAATTCAAGAACTGCCCTCAGTTCTTAAAGAGGTAGTTGTGCCACAACCTTCTCAAGATGCTGGTGTTCCAACATTAATACGGTATACTCGGGTGAGGCGTTCAGCAGTACCTAGTTATTATGTATCGTATCTACAAGAATCTGACATTGGTGCCGAAAATGATCCTGACATGTTTTCACAAGCCACGAATTGTGCACAGTCTGATTTGTGGTTAGAAGCCATGAAAGATGAAATGAATTCCATGAAGAGTAATGGAGTTTGGGACCTTGTTGAGTTACCTAATGGGGCCAAGACTATTGGTTGTAAATGGGTTTTCAAAACCAAAAGAGACTCATTAGGTAACATTGAAAGATACAAGGCCAGACTCGTTGCTAAGGGGTTTACTCAGAAAGAAGGAATCGATTATAAGGAGACCTTTTCTCCTATATCAAAAAAGATTCTCTTCGAGTCATTCTGGCTTTAGTTGCACACTTTAATTTTGAGTTGCAACAAATGGATGTGAAAACTGCTTTACTGAATGGTGATCTAGAAGAAGAAGTTTATATGAAACAACCTAAAGGTTTCTCTTCTAGGGGTGGTGAAAATTTGGTGTGTAGGCTTAGAAAATCCATATATGGTTTGAAACAAGCTTCTTGCCAATGGTATATTAAATTTGACGGAGTCATTTCTTCATTTGGCTTTGTTGAAAGTATTTTAGATCAATGTATATACCAAAAGGTCAGTGGGAGTAAAATATGTTTCCTTGTGTTATATGTGGATGACATCTTGCTTGCTGCTAATGATGTGGGGATGCTTCGCGACGTGAAACAATTCCTTTCCAAAAACTTTGATATGAAAAATATGGGTGATGCGTCTTTTGCATTGGCATAAAGATTCATAGGGATAGGTCCCGGGGCATACTGGTCTATCGCAGGAAACCTATATTAACAAGGTTTTAGAGAGATTTTGGATGCAGAATTGTTCACCGAATATTGCTCCCATAACAAAAGGGGATAAGCTTAGTCTGGGTCAATGTCCTAAAAATGATTTGGAGAAGGAGCGTATGAAGGTTATTCCATATGCTGAAGCGGTTGGATGCCTCGAGTATATTCAAGTTTGTACAAGGCACGACATTGCCTTTGTTGTTGGCATGTTAGGGCGTTATCTACAAAACCCGGGCATGGACCATTGGGGAGCTGTAAAGAGAGTTTTGAGGTATCTAAAAGGTACTAAAGACTTCAAGTTGGGTTTTAAGCAGAAGGACATCCTAGATGTTGTTGGTTATTCCGATGCGGACTTCGCTGGCTGTGTTGATACTCGAAGATCGACTTCTGGGTACGTTTTTATCATGGTCGGTGGGGCTATCTCATGGAAGAGTGTTAAACAATCCTTAGTAACTACTTCTACCACGGAAGCCGAGTTCGTTTCCTGTTTTGAGGCCACTTCGGTAGGTGTATGGCTCAAGAATTTCATCTCCGGGCTTAGAATTGTAGATTCTATATCTAAGCCATTAAAAGTCTATTGTGACAACTCTGCTGTTTTTTTCCTGGCTAAAAATGACAAAACTGGGAGTCGAAGCAAGCATATCGACATTAAGTTTTTATCCCTTAGAGAGCGTGTTAAACGCAAAGAAGTTGTCATTGAACACATTAGCACAAAGTTGATGTTAGCAGATCCTTTGACTAAAGGCATGCCTCCATTTAAATTCAAGGATCTTGTTGTAAAGATGGGACTTTCGCCCACTTTATAAATTTTGTATATACATTCACTTCAATTTAATGAAATTCTTTTGCACTTCAGAAACTTCAGATATTTTCTTTTTAGTGTGTACACTTTATTTCAGTTTTATCGAATTAAGAAAATACTTCAGTAGACTTGAAATGAACATATGGTTTGTTTCATTAAGTTGATTACCTAAGTACTCTAAGGCAATTTGCATTTGATCATAATGGATACTACTCGCGCTAATGAGGACGTGTCATTATGGTTGTTGTAATCTTATTCTTAGAGTTCCATGTTTGCACCAAGTGGGAGAATGTAACGTTTTCCTTTTGTTATTAGGATTATTATTAATAATAATGAATTAAGTATTTTATGTGGTACAAACTATCTAAGTTGACTAAGTACAGTCTTTGGTCAGCATTAATTAGGTAGTCGTTTACCTCCATTGATGGGATGTAGGACTATAGATACACCCCCAAGTTCTCTTACTGCTCAGTTCACGCAGTACACCATCTAAATTACTGAGCCAAGTGAGAGAAACAATTCTGGTTTTACGGTGACTCCACAAGCAGCCCTAGGCCTCTTCTCAGCATACATCGATCACAACAACCAAAGTATTAAACTATGGTTGGAGGTTAGTAGATTCGTTCAATGTGGTTTACATGCTTCCACATCTCTTATTAAATGTGCCTACTTGATCCATACTTTTGAATGAAATATATTTTGCTATTTTATAAATTCACTCATGAAAAATATATATACAAAATTGAAAGGAGATAGAAAGACGCTAGTTTTTCTTCCCCATTCGGATTGTCAGTTTCCACAGTTTCTTTGGATAAGGAGATAGGAAAACGCAAGTTTCTCTTCCCCATTAGGATTCGCCTTAGTGATTACGTTTCCCGTGTAATTTTGTTTTAATTACCATTATTTGCATGTATATTATTAATGGTGTTAAGTCCCAACAACCTTATTTCCGAAATTCCAACCTAGTAATTGCAGTTTATTAAGTTTGTAATATTACTAATAATTACCATTGTTATTGCACTACTACAATTATAAGATTTTGCGTCTATTTTTTTCTATTTTATGTCAATTATTACAGTGACATATATATATATATAGTACTGATGTAATATATTAATTTATATACGTCGGTTTTCGAGACAACTAGTATATACGTCGATCGATTTTCACTATAAATTGGCGTGTATTCTATTTTATTAATATTTAAAAAAATTAAAAATAAATATGACATTCGTTTATACTAAAAATCAACATATATAAGTGTACATGCATAGGTAGAAACTAAAGACTGAATGGGCGACTCGCGATTTAGCTCCCCAATGTTTTTGGCAAGAGTTTTTGGGCTTAGAATTAGTCTCTCCTAAGATTTGAAGTCTAATGTATATATGTGTGTGTGTATATAAGAAAAAGGAATTTTGAGGAAATAGTTTATAATAATTATTAATTAAAAAATAATTATTAATTATTAATTATTAATTATCTAATATTTTTAAATAATAATTTATTATTACTATTTATAAATTTATTAATATAAAATAATTATTAAAAAAGTAAATGAAATTGGTCAAAATGCCAAAGTTTGTCAAATCTACCACATTTTGACAAATTCAATGGTAACCAAACAAGCCTTGTATCTAATTTCTTGATGATATTATATTCCTAGCTAGTTGCTCTTGTACTTTCAAATTGTAGACATTACGATAGTCAAGTTGCAATTGGAAGGGTACATAATAACATGTATAATTTTAAGTTTCGACATATGCGTCGTAGACATAATAACATTAAATGACTTCTCACAACAAGTTGGTTACGTGAAGTCAAAAGATAATATAGCAGATTCACTAACCAAAGGTTTAAGTAAAGAGTTTGTAGAGAAGTTGATGTGAGGAATTGGACTAAAGTCCTTGGAATAAAAGTTTTATAGAGGATACTCAACTTTGCTAGCACCTAGGTTCAAATGGACAACTAAATTATGGAACAAAGCATGTCACTATGAGGATCTCGAAGTCCTAACCACTCATCACTGAAACAGTTACTCTCGCACGAGCCATGCTTATATACTTTAATGATTCGAAGTTTTGATTGATATTAGTGGAGTATGCATGAAACTAAAAAATGAATCACATATGTGATTGAGAAGTGGGACCATTTTAAATGAGAATTGATTGGACTCAATTCTTTAGAAACTTTTGCAGAACCATGAATGGTGTTCCAAGGAAAAAAAAAAGGGCACACTCTTGAGAAATAAACAAACGTTTGGAGGTTCTTGTGTAAGATATATCATTGTTTACACAAACAAAAATACGGTTTAAAGACATTATGTTATACCAGACAATTAGTAAAGTAAATATATCTTTAAGGAAAAGTTCGAAGAGTAACGCCTACCTATCCTACCTATCCTATGTAGAGATCATCCATTCAACACTAGTGTGTTTTTTTTTCTGCCCCGAAAAATAACATGGGGATTGTTGAAAAAATTGGGTTAAAATGATATTTAAAGTGACAATTTTGTGGTATAATTTTTACTTGTAATGTAGTTTCTAAATATATAAATTTTATATACTAATACTAAACTTAATATTCTTCTCAAAAAAAATACTAAACTTAATATTATGAAAAATTGAATTAAAAATAACTTCAGTTAACTCTCGTTAACCAAACCAGACAAACAAAATAGGACGGAGGGAGTAAAATTTAGTGTTTTAAGACAAACAAAATAGGACAGAGGGGGTACAATTTAGTGTTTTAATATGCTAATTGATTGTGTGTAGAGATTTATACAAAAGGTGAATGCATTGCATGACTATTTTAATCTAAACTAGTAAATTACCCGTGCGATGCACGGATGAATTTTTTTTTATTATATATTTAGATAATCAAATTAAAGATGAAATTATAATTCTAATATTTGAAATTATACATTTCTTTGATTATAAGATTAGTGCAAAAGTATCACTTAATTAATTGAATATTAATTGAATAATACATGATGACTCGTTTATTTGTAAATATCTTGGAAAATTTGATATTAAATATGATTTATGTAACTATATTATTATTAAAATAAATATGAGAAAAAATGATAAATAATTTAACTGTAATTACTATAAAAATAAATCAAACGGCACATATTTAGCTTAATTACCATAATAATTATTAAAAAATTATTATTACGCAATTATAATAATATTTGTGTAATTATACTTTTATACCTTAAGTATATTCCTTTTCATCATATCGCCTTTATTTTTTTCCTCCACATCCATATCTGAATGAATTAATTGTAATTATTATAAAAATAAATCGAACGACTCATGTTTAATTTTAAATATACTAATATTTTTATAATTATTAGTTCAATTAACATAATAATTATTAGTTAATTATACTAATATCTACAATTTTTTTTGAATACTAATATCTACAATTAATTCCTTAATTACCACAGTAATTACACGAAAGAATATGAATGATTATTTATTTTATTTTCATAGTATTATACCATATACCTTTTATTTATATATATATATATATATATATATATATATATATATATATTAAAATTAATTATATTAAAAAAATCCAATGACCCATGTTTAATTTTAATTATACTAATATATGTGTAATTATTATTTAATTACTATAATAATTATTAGTTAATTATATTAATATATGTGCTATTAATTCTTTAATTACAAAAACAATTATTAGGATATTATTATTTATTCGTACAGTCGAATCAACTGTGCCCTTTTTGCCACGCAGTACTGTAGACATTTATTTTATTGAGTAGAACAAAAGTTGGGGTCATTATGTGCATATTTTTTTATTATGTTGCTAAAACAATAAGATATAGTTGGAAGACGTGAAATTGGTAAAGTTATATAATTCTGAAATGCATGAATTATATAATGGTATTGAAATTGAATTGATTAAATAAAAACTATATTAGGAAAAGTATAAAAATAGCTAATCAAAGGAAGGAAAATGGTTAAATAATATTATGTATATACTGCCAAGGACCTTGTGGTCCAGTGGCATTAAACCCTTCCCTTTATACGGGAGGTGGTGGGTTTGAGCCTCAGTGGATGGGAATATTGACTTTATATATATATATATATATATATATATATATATATATATATATATATATATATTAAAGAATTAAGGAATAATAATAAATTAATTGTAATTAAACTCTTAATGTTCCATAACTACTTTCTCAAAGTATTGAAGCACATATGTATATGTATGATACAAAAGTATAAAGCAACTTAATAAAATGTGAGAAAATGACTTAATTAGTAATATATATATAGTAATTTATCTAATTATTGATTTAATTACCAAATATAAAAACCTAATAAAAGGTGTAAAATTGTGTGGTACTATTTTATGTATCACTCATCAGGTCTGGTTTATTATTAGATTAATTTAATTAATTCATCATTTCTTAATATTATAGTATATTAATTTCATATACTAATATGTATGCTTTTTTATTATGTGGCTAAAATAGTGAGATAAATCAGAAGATGTGGAATTGATAAGGTTATATAATTCTTGAAACGCATGATTTATATAGTAGTATTGAAATTGATTAGATAAAAAGTATATTACGAAAAAATATAAAAATCAACCAAATAAAAGGTGAAAAATTGGTTTAATGAGTAATATACGTATAATAGTTTGTGTAATTATTGAATTATTTACCATATATAATATCTGTATATTAATTTGTCTAATTATTTATTTAATTAACAAAATAATTATTAGTCAATCATATTAAAATCTATTCAATCAATTCCATAATTAAAAAAATAATAATTACTTAATTACATTTAATTTATACAATTAATTTCTTAATTCCTTAATTAGAATAATAATAACAATAATAATTGTAATTAAAAATAAATAATTAATTGTATGGATTTTTTTTAAAATTTATTTGCCATACAAGATTCGTTTATATTAAAATCTATTCAATTAATTCCTTAATTATATGTAAATCTATTCAATTAATTTCTTAATTTCATAAAATAGTAATATCTATATAGTAATATGTATCATTATTAGTTTAATTAGAATAATAATTATAATTATTTGTGTACTAATATGAAGTCTGAACCATAATTTATTACAACTAATTTGTTAATTTCTTAATTATAGTTGTAATTATATTAATTCCTTTACACACACACACACACACATATATATGTATGTATAGAGTTAGGATCATATGAGATCACTTGTTTAGGTAAGATCGTGAGATCAGATATTGTGCATCCGTTTAATAATTTAATGGTCTAGATTGATTTAAGATGCTAAGTTGAAGTGTGTGCGAACGGTAATAAAATGTGTGCGAATGGTGATTAAGTGTGTGCGGATGGTGATTAAATGTGTGCAAACGGTGATTAAATGTGTGCGAACGGTGATTGATGTACAAGATTTGATCTCAAAATTTTTTAATGGTCTAGATTGATTAAGATTCCAAGTTGAAGTGTGTGCGAACGAAGTGTGTGTGTGTCAACCAATTTAGACCATTAAAAAGTATTACATGGATGCACAAGATGTAATCTCACGATCTTACCTAAGCAAGTGGTCTCACTGAAACCCTACCCTGTATGTATATATATACATAGTAATATATGTATAGTAATATGTATAATTATTAACTTAATTAGAATAATAATTATAATTAATAGTGTACTATGAAGTATGGATCATTATTTGCTTTATTAGAATTAATTCAATAATTAGAATAATAATAATTATTATAATTACAGTTAATTACAATTAATTTAATAATTGTATGATTTTTTTTTAAATTTATTTGTCAGGATTCAATCATTTTAAAACATATTCAATTAATTCTTTAATAAGCAAAATAATTATTCCTTAATTATATTTAAATTTATTCAATTAATTCGTTAAATTAGGAAAATAGTAATATAGGTATAGTAATATGTATAATTATTAGCTGAATTAGAATAATAAATATAATTGTTAGTGTAGTAATCTTAAGTCTGACAATTATTAATAAATGAATTATACATTTTTTGTTTTTTTTTTTTTAATCTCATTTTTCACTACCTTTTAATCGGAGAAATTTTTATTTGTAATTTAAATTCACAACTGAGAACATTATGTTGTGATTCATCAAAACCGCTGAAATAGTTGTGTTTTCAATAACAATATTGTGTTGTTTTTCGTGCTATTAAAGAATAGTTATGGATTTGTGCGATCAGTACATGTTGAGAAGATAAAGATTACTTTGAAGTTTAAAGCCATTTGCAAATGTAAAAGATGAAGATTGCATTGGAAAAGATGAATATTACTTGGAATGATTTGTGCGATCAGTGCTGAGATGATGAAGATTGCTTTGAAGTTCAATGCCATCTACAAATGGAGAAGATGAATACTGCTTAGAGGGATTTGTGCGATCAGTGCTGAAAAGATGAAGATTGTTTTGAAGTTTAATGCCATCTGCAAATGGAGAAGATGAAGATTGATCTGGAGAAGAAAAATATTGCTTAGGAGGTGACTCATGAGAAATTAGAAAGGAGGAATTAAGATCCTAAACATAGTTACATAGGTTTATTTATAGGTGTAAATACATGTAAAATGACATTTTTGTCCAATTGTTTAACATTACAAAAATAACCCTAAGTTTTGGGGGGAAATTTGGCTACATGTAAAATGACATTTTTGTCCAATTGTTTAATATTACAAAAATAACCCTAAGTTTTGGGGGGGAAATTTGGCTAGGCACTTCTATTATTATATAGATATAGATATAGATATAGATATAGATATAGATAGTGTTTGTATTTCATTGGAGATGCAATCCTTTTTTACCAAATCATGATTTTGGTTTTAGATTTAGCAGTAGTTGGGTGGTTGAGATAATTATCTTTATTGGTCTTTAAATGAAGCAAATAATGTGGAAAAACTAGCATGAAGTATTGGAATTAGCATACATGGAGAAATGACTAAAGCATGAAAGTGAAATTAGTTGGTAGTCTTGAATGTGCTAAAATAATTGAGAACAAATGGTGCAAATGAAAAAGGAATTCCTAGTGATTTAGTTTTTTAATATGAAAAGAATATTGTAATTTATATATGAAGATTTATGGAGGAAATTTGAAAACGTTATATGAAATGACCAATACGTCTTTTAATAATTTAAAAATTCAAAATAAATTGTTAATGATAACAAAATTTATAAATAATGGATTAAAACTATCACTTTCAACAAAATTAAATAGAGAAATTTGTATAAGATAAATCATGAATTGGATCTATAATTTAAGTATAACTAATGGACTAAAATCATAATTTTTCCTATTTATACAAATGGTAAAATTATTTTAAAGGAAAAAAAAAACACTTCTATGATAATCTTTTCTGCCAAAGTAGGAAATAAATGGTAAAATTAATTTTTAAATTTCTTTTTTCCAACCTAGGTTAATATGACCAAAATTACGATCTCTTCTTTTCCATTCTTAAAACAAGACACTGTACTAAAAAAAAATTGCAAAATGTTTCAAAATTATAAATTGAATCCGCAAACAAATGCAACTCCGAATGGAAAAAAATTGGGACACTAATCTAACTGTTTTTGTTATAAATAATATTATTGTAGCCATTATGGTTTTCAATATATAATAGTCATAACGGTCATAATTTATATCTATCATTTATTATTTTCCATTACAAATGTAATTATATATATACCACTTCTTTGTACTCAAATGTTGTAGGAATAATAAGATTATTATTATACTTTGTCTCTGCGTTTAACTATTCTGCTTCTTCCTTTGGTTGTACTGTACGCGTTACGAATACAATCCGTTTCAACGAAGCCGGAGAGCGCTGTGGGCTAAAGGTAACAAAAAATTCACAATAGTTTTAAGATTCGACACATTTTCAAAAATTATTACTCAACAAGACAAAGGTTTACTATCATAACAATTAACAAGGAACTCCAATGGTTTGGTTACACAATTGTAACTCACTCGCAAGGTATTTTGCCGAGCTGCAACAGGCAACAAATTGCACGATACCAACATGATCCACACAGCCAAGGCAATTTTGGACGTGTATAAACCAAACGCTTATTGCGGTGGCTTTCATCGAGCACTTTGTTAACACAATGCAGCAGCATCAGCATTGTTTTTATCTCGTTATCTGTTAAATAGGATAATACGACAAAGTGAATCTGTCAATCAAAAAAATCTAGACTCGTGCTTGAAGATGCTCAAGGCTTTACACAAGGCCCCTTTGTTTGAAGACGTCGAGCATCGTGACTCCAATTTGTGCTGGAGATTCACAGACTGTGACGCCAGCTTCTTTTAGGGTCTTGATTTTGTCCTGAGCTGTACCCTTTCCACCTGACACTATAGCTGCAAATTCAAGCAGTCGATCAACAGATCAGTAATGCGTAGTGTGCAAAAACGTGACTAAAAAAATACAAAGTAACTGAAGAATCCCATTTAGAAAACCTAGACAAATAAACAAACAAAATCACAACTTGAAGAAAGTAATGAAACAAATCCTATATATTACATTAGAAATGAGTAGAGTATCATCTAGAAATTAAAGAGTACATTTACATATATTAAACAATCTTCCACTAGAACCAGCTTGGTTAGCGTGAGAGGTGCACTCTCATCCCTTAAGAGAGGTCAGGAGTTCAAACCTCCCTCTCATATGGAAAAACCAATCTGGCCAACACTTTGCCCCTTAATTGGGTCAACCTAGTGTGAACGGGGTTAGTCTGAGTATGGTATGGGCTTAAAAGTACCTTCAATCAGTAGCATAACAAAATACAGTATTCCTCAACGACAGATATAAAATAGTCCATACTTGGCGGAAACATAATCCTAGATTAAACAGAACTAAAAGCTATTAACAGATCAATTCAAAATTATAAATGAAAGGAGCATTTGGCACAACCGCAAGGAAAAAAAAAATAAAGAAGAGAGACAGAGAGCCTTAAAGCATGGAAGAAAGTGCTGTTTTTTAGCTAATAACTCTGCATCAATTGGAATTGATTAAATCATTATTTTCTCCCCTGAACCCCTAAAAAGTGAATAAAAGGGGAGAGACGCTTGGTGCAAGGAACATGAGATCATAAGAATGTGGAACCAAGTGTACAGATGCTGAAAACAGCGCATTACCTCCTGCATGGCCCATTCGCCGTCCAGGTGGAGCAGTAAGCCCGGCAATAAAAGCAACAACAGGTTTTTCAGTTCCACTTTCCTGTTTCAGTTGCATAAAGAATTATTAATTGCCACGTGGCAAACGGCACTTATAAGTTATAGCGCATCGTAATAGACTTTAAAATTTTCAGACTACCAAAAAGAAAGGACTGGAAAACCCTTTGCATCTCATGTAAAAAACAATTGCACAGGTCAAAAGACATTTAGAAAGTTTTTGAGAAATTGGAATAATCTAACACTCCTACTAGTATGCTCACCTAAAATAAATCCTGCATTACAGTTTTGGAGGAAGTTGTCTATTATGTTTTTCAAAACTATGGTTTAAGAAACGCTAAACAAATATGTACATCAAATGTTCAAATCTCTAACATGAGATTGGTTTTATAATATTTTTAATATACATGATGATACTCATAATAGCAGAGTGATTGCATAAAATATTATAATCATGCCATATAAAAGGCACCAACTACTCACCTTTATGAAGGCTGCTGCATCCTCTTCTGCTGTACCACCTATCTCACCAATAAGCACAATACCTGAAATGGACAATGCAGGTATAATATGACAAGACAAGCACAATTGGATATCCATCGTTGGATAGATGGACTTCCGAAATTGCATGTTAATACTAAAGACAAACCTGCTACCAATGCAAAGTACAGTAAGAGAAAACATAGAAACCAGAGGAAAGTAAGTCTTATTGTTTCTATGTATAAACATTGGGAGACTAGTCTTCAAAGTCAGTAAACTGTTTATCAATTGGATTTAAATTAAAGAAACCATGTATTAGGCTGAGTCCAGCAGACACTACCAAAGCTCGGTTTAATCAAGTCCAATAAGAAATGTCTGATAAATTTTAACGAAACAATGCAATATTGCAATGTAACCAATGCATTCTTCACTGAACTCCATTGCAACTCTCAACCAAAATATCAACAAAAATATATCATGTAATAGCTTTACTCCCACCAAAGAGAATACTAGAGGGATGAGAGATCTAAAAACACCATCACAAAGGATCTATCAACACCTGAGAACTTGTTATTGGGTTGAGAAACTACTCCAGCCAATTCAAACTCTGTTCTAGTTCAGTCAACACCAAGCTGATTCAAGTCAGACTGGTTCTAAGCCAAATAGTTCGGCCATCGACCACTCCTAGCATAGAATGTGAAAGCTAGTCCTAGTCTTACTTCTTAAATGCTACTAATATCAAACAAGCATACAAAGAGTAACATGTTGGCAGAGACAAAAAGAACAGAAGTAATTCCTTTAACACTGGGCATATATAATTCCGTGATAACTCATCATGCTTATAAATCACAAAACATTCTTTTCAAATACACACACACACACACACACACATATATATGATGTATGCATCATCATGCCAAACCTTAAACAAGACTCCAACTACAATCTATATCACAAACATACAAATTAGATTAAAATTACACTCCAACTTGGAAAAGATTTACCTTCAGTCTGCGGATCAGCAACAAATTTCTCTAAGCAATCAACAAAATTTGTACCATTGAAAGGGTCTCCACCAATCCCTACACAGGTTGACTGCCCCAAACCAACAGCAGTTGTTTGGAAAACCTATAAATAGGTTACAGATTGAATTATTAATAACAAATGATAAATGATATAGCAACTGCAGAAAGTACTTGGAAAATGAATTTATATAATATGAACTCAGCAATAACAACCATCAAGTACATCAAACACTTTTTCCTTAATAATCTCATAACCATAGAATACCATTCAAATAGTTCAACTAAGAGCAGAAGCAGCATGTATTATACTGACATTTTAAAAACACAAGTATTAGGGACCAAAAGCATGTTTGGGGATATAAAAGCTTCAGGAAATTGATCCTATTGGCCTATTCACTTATCGAAAGAATAAATAAATAAAGTCCCCTATTTTAAAGATCTAGCAATTACTGCCCCATTAGCACCATACTATGGTGATGGGTGGGCCCATAAGTCATAAAATTTACTACCTCTGTCCCAAAATGGTTGTCTGGTTCGTTTAACGAGGCTTGACTGAAGTAATTTGTAATCCAATTTTTCATAATATTAAGTTTAGCATTAATATATAAAATTTATATATTTAGAAACTACATTAAAAATACTATTAAACACAAAAAATTAAATTTAAAAATAATAAAAAATTATTAAAGAAAATAAGCAAAGAAGAAAGAGTTGGTTTGACCAATGAATAGTAAATAGGACAGGTAAAATGGGACAGAGGGAGTATTAGATTTTTCACCCAAATTTACTGGAAAAGTGAAGCTATTTTCAATGTGGACAAATAGAATGTGAGAGAGAATTCATGTTGGAAAATTGTCCTTTGACTAAAACAGTAGTAAAACTTAAATAAGAATCTCCATTCCAATGAAGATTTCTAGTTAACAGGATTTATATTCAGACATCTCATGCAGTATCAAGCCTAAAAATAGAAATTTAGAGATAGAAACTAAACATGAGAATAATATTACAATATGTAGAAAACTGATGTTTCAGACCAGAAAAAATGCAGAAAACTGATGTTCAGAACTGAAAGAAAAGTTTCTGATTTATATTTCTGATCTATACAAAGATTACAAGATGTTTCTACTCTCTACTCTCTATTATTTCAGATATACACACTAATATATATACACACGAGACATAATAAAACTACACTGCTCTAGGTAGACACTACACTGCACTGCTCAAGAAGTCTGCCCAAGAAGTCAAAGATGTGGACTGCCCAAGGCAGACTGCCCAAGGCAGATATATTTAATATTTCAACACAATACAGTATATCTTACCGCTTCATAAGTCAATGTACCAGATCGAGAAACAATTCCAATACGGCCAGGTTTGTGAATGTAACCAGGCATAATTCCAATTTTGCATTCACCTGGTTTGATAATGCCAGGGCAATTTGGACCAATAAGACGAGTTTTTGACTGTTTCTTAAGAGCTGCTTTTACCTTAACCTGTAGTTGGCAGTTATTGAGGCTGGAATGAGTAACGAGAACTACAAAAAAGAAATCAAGGTACTAACAGAAATTTAAGGAAAAAATAAAAATATACAAGCTACAAAACTGCGGAGGTGTACCAAGTCCACTCTGGGAAGCCATTCCTCAAATCTCAATACTAAAATCCCAATGAGAATTACAACAAACAAAACACATTGCTTAATAGTTAATACCATAAAGAGTCTTCACTCCAAAAGTCCAAATTTCCAATTAAAAGGAAGAGGCAGAAATGTGCACACAAAGCATGGAAAAAAAAATACAAAAAACAAAAAAACAAAAAAAACAAAAAACAAAAACAAAAACAAAAACAAAACAAAACAAAACAAAACAAAACAAAACAAAAAACAAAAAAACCTTGCCCTTTCATTCTAGTCCATTGTGTTTTATGGGAAAAGAAAACATATTAATTTCACCAAGGGGATGCAACCATGTATAAAAATATAAATAAATAAATAAAATCCCCTGCAATCATTGCATATCACTTTTCTTATCTTACTTGGTACAGCTAAAAAGAATGCCAAGCATGTAGGACAAAATGTAAATATGTAATTTACCATATCATGCTGAGGAATTCCTTCTGTGATGCACACAACCAAATCTAATTCGGCTTCCATTGCCTCCATAATAGCTGCTGCAGCAAAAGGAGGAGGAACATAGATTACTGAAGCATTAGCCTTGGTTTCTGCTTTTGCTTCTGCAACAGAGTTGAAAACAGGAAGTCCCAAGTGTTCTGTACCACCCTTTTTGGGGGTGACTCCACCAACCTGATTAAGCATATAAAAAGTAAGAATGAGAAAATAGCAAATTTCTTCACTTTCAGCAAACCCTCAATAGACCAGAGAAGCATACAAATTCAAGAAGCATATTCAAAATGAACTTTGATAATGAAATTGAATAAAGAAAAATTGCCAAGAGGCCAATAAAGTCAAAACCAAACTCTCACGGCTCAAGGTTCAAACATTAAGAACTTAAAAACTTGGTCAAATCAAATATCATAGTGCTACTTAGCCTTGCAGCTATCAAAATGGACTAATTTAATCTGAGAGAAAACATGAAAATCCCCCCAAAACTGTTATCAAAGCAGCCACTAGCACTGGCTTCCAACCTCACTAACTCCTACAAGTATTTGCTGCATTCTATAAATCAGCAAAGGCAGTATAACTTAGTTAACAAGTATCCAAGAAAAAGCCACTTATGCACACGTTTTTAGCTCATTACATGTCATCTACTTCAATTTCAAAACATTTAATTGATTTGATATCAAATAGAAAACATAACACTGAACAGATTTTTTTTTTGTACACAAATTTCTGCTTCTCCACTTTATCCCTATTTTTGGTAAAATCTACATCAATTCTACAATAGAAAAGCCCAATTAGCAGAAATGAATTAGACCCATAAACTATCAACATAAAATGCTGAAAAGAAGGAAAAACATTGCATTTCAAATTCTACATTTGTATCAACCTTTATTAGATCTAAACTATCAATGGGTCATTAAACACAAACATATGTACAACAAAATATACGAATAAAATATATTGTCATTATTCTGTACCATCTTGGTCCCATATTCGATGGCCTGCTCAGTGTGAAAAGTGCCGTTCTTTCCGGTGATTCCTTGGCAGATGACACGGGTGTTCTTGTCAACAAATACTGCCGGAGGCGGCGTAGGCGATCCAAAGCATCGGTTTTGTTGGTGTTGCCACAGAGGAGATGACGCCGGCAACGGCGCGTTAGGGTTCAGCTTCTTTGACAAGTTAGCGATCAATCTCGAAGCTTGGCGAGCCATCAGTACTGCGTTTATACGGAATAACGGCTTCGATGGCGAAGCTCCAAATTTCTTGTGCAAAGCAGGGCAGAGCGGAAGCGCAAATGGGCAAAATTCTCAACGAGCAGAGGTTGCCAGAGGGCCCCATAAACAAGTCAGACCCGGATCCATGTTTATTGGATCCGGATTGCACTAAACATTGTTGGACTCACATTAGGCAAATTACGGCAAATTATTGTGTTAACCAACGTGAATCATAACAAAAAATATATTTTTAATATATTAAAAGTATATTACTCGTGTATTGAATATACATTATACAAAATAATGTATTTTCAGTACTCAAATAATATACTTTCCCTAAATACAATGTATTATATTTTTAATATACTAAAAGTGCATTATTTATATACTGAATGTACATTATTTTAAAGTATGGTCTATACAGTTGTGTGGATCATGATTCACACAATAATGATTGCTCCCTATATAGACCTTAAGGGGGCAAATTATACCGTGCACCACAGTGTACATAGCAATGTGCACCATGTACGTAAACGACGTCGTTTTGAGCATTGTAAACTAACCGTTTGTTTTTTTGAAAATTACGTTTCCCATGTTCGGCCGGTGTCTGTATTTATATTAATATTCTGTATATTCCAGGCAATCATTCTGTGTATTCTAGGCAACCGTTCTGTGTATTCTAGGCAACTGTTTTGTGTATTCATGTTAGTAACACATGTTGTGATGTGTTTGTACATTCGAATGTTTAGGAGGATGAATTCTGTGTATTTTGTGTCAATATTCTGTGTATTCATGTTATTAACACAGATTGTGATGTGTTTGTGCATCCGAATGTTAGGAGGATGAATTCTGTGTATTTTGTGTCAATATTCTGTGTATTCTGGGCAAACATTCTGTGTATTCTAGGAAAACGTTCTGTGTATTCTAGATAATGATTATGTATATTATAGATAATGAATTCCCTGGAGTCATTCGCGTCCGCGTCCACTAACACCGAAACGACGTCGTTTTACGTTCGTGGTGCACATTGCTATGTACACCGTGGTGCAGGGTATAACGATTGCCTTAAGGGTGTGCAATCAGTTAACTATTCGGTTAATCGAACTGTTTTAATCAAACTTTTTAAAACTTTAACCGTTAACTAAATCGAACTTTGTATTACCGAATTAATAGAATCAAAGTTTTTTCAGTTAATCGATTGGTTAACCGATTAACCGAACTTTTTTAAGGTAAAGTTTTAAATCATAAAAATAATACCTATAATAACAAATCCAATTAAAATAATACGTATAATAATAAATCTATAAGAAAATATACAAAAAAACAATGCTATAACAACACTACAAATTTATAGGGATTTTACATATTTGATTATATATATATTTAAATTTCGGCTAATCATTTGGTTAATTCGGTTAACCAAAGTTTTGAACCGAATTAACCGTTAACCGAAATTTTAAAAAACATTTAACCATTAACCGAACCGAAAAAGTTTCTTTAAAAAACAACTAATCGAACTTTGTCGGTTCGATTGGTTAACCAAAAATTTACCAAAGTTTGCACCAATCGTTATATCATGGACCAAGGTCCACAGTGGTCGAAAACGACGTCGTTTAACTAAGTAGTGGGGAGTTGACGTGCGACGGACACCGTTATGTGTAATTCTGTGTATTCTTATGTGTAATTTTGTGTATTCTATTGAGTGTTTATGTGTATTCTGTTATACAGTTCTATACATTAGTAATTTCAATACCATAATTCTGTGCATTATTGATTTCCAGTACCGCAATAACATTAATTATAAAAAATTAGATCATTAATGTGCAGATGTATATATATAAAAGAATGCACATATCATTCAATAGAATACACACAACCAATAACCTAAGTATTAGCATTACTATTTCATGAGGTATGATATTCGAAATCAATAACGTACAGAATCATATACCATAATACACAGAATTTATGAATAGAATACACAGAATTATTAGCCTAAGAATTATCTATGTTGTTTCATGAGGTATGGTATTGGAAAATCAAAAATATACAGAATTACATACTAAAATACACAAAATCAATGAAAATGATAACATAGAATATAAGCCTAAGTTTTATCTCTTATGTTCCATGATTATGATATTATAAACCAATAATGTAGAGAATTATATACCAGAATACACAGAATCATATACCAGAATACACATAATTTATGAATAGAAAACACAGAATTATTAGCCTAAGTATTATCTATGTTATTTCATTAGGTATGGTATTGGAAATCAATAACATACAGAATTACATACTAGAATACACAGAATCAATGAAAAAGATACACAGAATATAAGTCTAAGTATTATCTCTTATTTTTCATGAGGTATGGTATTGGAAATCAATAATGTACAGAATTACATACTAGAATACACAGAATCAATGACTATAATACACAGAATGTCATAACAAAATGCACATAATATTATCACAAAATATTCAGACTCATCTTATAAGTTAAGGCCGAACGGGAAATGGAAAAATCGTTAATTAAAATAACCAAAACGACGTCATTTTGGATCGTGGTGCACAATGCATTGTGTATCCTGGTACACGATATAAATTCCTAATTTGCACACCCCTAGTGGACCATGGTCCACACAATGCTGAATGTACATTGTTATATAAAATAAAAGTACATTATTCGTGTACTGAATGTACATTATATAAAATAATATAATTTTAGTACTCAAATAATGTACTTTTACTAAATACAATGTACATTTTTAATATAATAAAAGTAAATTATTTATATACTGAATGTACATTATATAAAATAATGTACTTTCAATACTCAAATAATGTACTTTCTCTAAATGCAATGTACATTTTTAATATACTAAAAGTACATTATTTGTGTATAGTATGGTCCACACAGCTGTATAGAACATGGTTCATACAATAATGATTGCTCACATGATATGTGTAGTCCAATCCTTATATCGCGTAACATGGTACATATAGCAACATGAAAGAATTTTACTATGGACCATGAAGTAGGTATCATTTTTATTACACTTCAGTTTCATTTGACAATATTGATCTAATTTTTGTTTTAATTTTCACACATACTAGTTTAATTTTAGCAATACCAAAGTATCATTTTAATTCTACTATCATTTGACAATATACATTATTAAATGAGCTCTACTTTTTAGTTTCATTTTTCACAAACACTAGTTTCATTATAGCAATACTAAAATATCATTTTAATTCTGCTACAATTTTATTTGATGACCATGGTTCACACAACATTGTCTGGACCATTGTCCATTATATAACAAATGCAACATGAACTCAAATATTCCATGACTTCTCCCTATTTTTCTTTTTTTTTTTTTTGTGAACTCAACTCCCCTTTTAACTAATTACCATATGGATGTGCCTTTATGTGCCTCGTTAAAAACTTTGGTAGGAAAAATCATGTGGGAAAATAATTATACCGAAGAGAAAAAGAGTACACACGCAAATCCTTAATGCTTCAATGCTACGAAAGTTGAGGTAGGCAAGGACTTAGTAAAAAGATCTATACTATTCTCATTGGATCTAATCTACTTAACATTAACTTGTTAAGTGATTTGGAGTTCATGTATATGGAAGAACTTAGGTGATGATTTGTGTTTTGTTTTTTCACCCTTAATGTAACTACCTTTCAATTTTTCAACGTTTGCAACATTATCTTCGAAAATAACCATTGAGGTATCTATATTTGTGTTTAATCCATATGACTTCTATATGCCCTATAAATGATCTTAACTATAGACAGCCTTTGCTAGCATCATGTAGGGTGATAATCTCAAAGTGGTTGGAAAATGGTGCTACTAGCGTTTGCTTAGTAAAACATCATGATATGGTAGTTTTGTTAGTTATGGGTGAATAAATAACCAATCTATGAATAAGCTTTGTGTGGATCGAATCTAAATCCAACATCAATATACCCTACTAATCCATAATCCTTTTATTTTTTTTTAGTATAGCAACACTAAATTCACTATCCTATAAAGATAATGAAAATTATGTTTATCTATTTCAATGCCTCCAGGTAGGCTCGAAACTATATCGAGCTTAAAAATTTACTGCAAATAATATGTTAGGTTGTGCAAGGTACATCGAAGAACATATTGCGTTTAAGTACGACACTTAAGGCCAATGTACTTTTCCACCATTTTCTCTAGGACAAGATTCATCAGTTTCTACCTTGAAGTGCCTGACTATCATTGAGGTGCTCAACAAATGTGATTTATCCATATTAAAACACTTCAATATTCTTTTTAGTGTGTATCGTTAGATGGATAATTATACTATCATTTCTATGCCCAAGCTCAAGTCCAAGGTATAACATAATTCTTCCCATATCTTTCATTTGAAATTCACACTCGAGACATTCAATGGTTTTATTAATTTCATCAGTGGTTCCAATTCATGTTATCTACATAAGTAGCTACTATGGTGAATCCTTGATCATATTTCTTGATCAATACGTATGGACATAATAGATCATTTTTATATCCATCTTTTATTAGGTGCTCACTCAAATGTTGGTTTCACATTCGTCCAGACTCCAAATCATAGAGCGATCTTTGCAACTTGATCAAATAGAATTCTCGAGTAGTATATGCCTTTTTCTCTAAGTCTAGCGAACTATATAAGTAGGAAGTTATTACGCCAATTTATTGAATTCCTAGATTTTCTTGGAAAGTCATACTTATTAGGAAACAGAATGTAATAATATCCATTATTGAGGAATAAGTCTCATCATAGTTAGCTCAGGTCTTTGGGAAAACAATTTTGCAGTAATCATGCTTTATATTTTCTGGCCTCATATTTCACATTTCTCTTTATGACAAAAACTCACCAAAGACTTTTCATTCTTTAAAGAAGCTAACTTAGATTCCATGGCTTCTTTCTATTTAGACCACTCAAGCCTTTGTCTACATTTTAAGACAATTCTTAGTTCACTCTTTAGATTATCATTCATGGTCTTATTTGCAACAAAATATGCAAAAATATTATCGGTGATTATCTTATATTTATTATAGATTTCATTATTATAGTTAAGTATCGTGGTTTTAGTATTCTCATTATTTCTATGAACATCACTGTTTTGTTCAACAGTAATAGTTGGTACATCGTGTTTTGCTAATTCTCTAACTCTCCCCCATTCGATTTCGATGGACCATATCTCTTAAACCAATTAATCTATAACATTTATGTTGTGGAACATTATTCGTATTTTCTTCATTTGGAATACTAACCCTTGTAGGAACATTCGTTGTATGGATATGTGACTAATCACTTTGCTCGCATTGTTAAATGCATCAAATTAATGCTATTTCTACAAGGAGTAGGAAAACCTTGAAGGATCCCCAATTTCCCATGGATGGGGATGTTTTAGGGGAGAATGAAGGAAAGAAACATTTTGAGGATGAGGTGGAATATGATGTTGAGAAAAATGGTAGGAAGGAAAAGGAGGAAGATTTTAAAGGAAGAGTTCAAGCACAAGGAATACCAAAGAAGAAGGCAAAAAGTGACCAAGACGTTGGCCCGATAATCCCCTACAACCCTTTACCTTTTTCTCAAAGGTTGTGGCAATCTTCGGAGGCTGAAAAGGAGAAAGTTCAAGAGATTGCTAAGTAAGTTTGAGAGTAAGTTCCTCAAATTCCCTCTTACAAGAAATTTTTGAAAAAAAATAAAAGCTTTAAGCAAAAAGAAAGAGGTAGAGGGAAAAACTGTTGTTGATTTGAGCAAGGGAGCCATGAATTGTGCTATGCTTCAAAAATCTCTACCTCCTAAGGTAAAGGACTCCAGTAATTTCTCTATACCATGTGTTATAGGAAATTTTGTGGTTTGAAAAGCTTTGTGTGACCTAGGGGCTAGCGTAAGCATCAAGCCATATTTGCTTTGCAAGAAGTTGAATCTTGGTGAGCCAAAGCCCACCTCTATGAGTTTACAAATGGCAGACTGCTCAGTTAATTAAGAGACTAGCAGGAGTGTTGGAAGACACACCAGTGATGATTGACCAATATTTCATTCTTGGAGATTTCGTGGTTCTAGGTATTGAAGAAGACGCAAAGGTGCCGATTGTTGGTTTTACGGATATGAGACAACTGTTTCGGCTGGCCAACACCACCATAGAACTTAAAGAAGAATATTCAAACTTTAAAGAAAGTATAATTGTATTTCTATTCCAACTTGAGAGAGAGAGAGAGAGAGAGAGAGAGAGAGAGAGAGAATGGGCTCCGCTTACAATGTGACCCCAGGGGGGTATTTAGACAAGAATAATAAGCTTAATCAAGGAAATAAGTAAAATTCTTAACAAATACGTAGTATGATTTAGGAAGGCAGTTCAGGACTGCCTATTTAGCATGGGAGTTACCAAATTCTGATTAAGGCAAAATTCCCTAAATTTCACCCCGAATTTCATAATTCTACGCACGATAACCGCCTTTCGGAGCGCACCCGGTCGGGCACCGCCTCCCAACTGGCTACCTGGACTAAGCCACATAGATCTAAACAACCCGAGTTACATGTCTGTTCACGCTCAGTCAACTAGTGGGCTCCCAATACCGGTTTTCTCGGGTCTGGTACCCTAGTCGGGGTATTCATCACTAGTCCCTCACTTTCAAGCAAGCAGTCATCCTTGTCAATTTTGCAGTGAAGCTGAGCTCAAAACCGCGTCTTTATCAGACCGCAGCCGATCGAGATTGCACTTTATCGAATGGTTGCACTTTCCCCTACTGGTTATGCAACCGTCACCATCAATACGGCGTAATCATTGTGTCTCCTCAATTCTTGCCGGTTATCTTTTCGAGGCAGTAACCGTCTTGTTTGCTAGTCAGTACGAATGGCTCCCTGTCTGTCCGATTCGGGACACATGTCGCGATCCATTCGTCCAACTATCCTTATAAATATCATTCAATTTCCCTCCTTTCCTCTTTTTAATCTTTCTTTTTCCTTCGACGCTTCCTTCTCCACTTTAGCTATTCCGGTCGCTTTTTCTACCTCTAATCATCCCTTCTCCGCTGTCCGGTCGCCGTCTTCTTCTCTCAAAATGTCAATTTCTCTTTTTTCTCCTTTTCCTTCACAATGTCATCTTCCCCTGCGTTGTCCTCTTCGTCTCTTCGCCAAGGCGATACTATTTTTCCAGCCACCTCTTTTTCTCTTTAACCAGCGACTGTTACCCAAGCCACCTCTAGGGCCCGAGTCATTGAGAGAGACCCAGGCTATTTTGAGGACTTGGAGCGCCCCGTACCTCGTTGCTCTTCCATTTCCACTATTGACTATGCTCATGCTTATTGTCTGCTTGGCTCGGCAGCAAAAACTCAAGAAGTTGGTCAGCGGCCGATCACCGATCCACGAGAGGGTGGTTTTGTTGGTATACACTACCAGTTGGTTCATTGTGGCTTCCAGGTCCCCATTTCCCCCTTTCTCAAAACCCTTCTTAGTTATTACGGGCTGGTGCCTGAGCAACTTGTGCCTAACTTGCATCGCCTTCATGTCAGTTTCCTTGTTGTTCTCTATCACCTCAAGAGGGAGGCTTCTTTGGCTCTCTTCCACCAGGTTTTTCGACTGACTGCGGTCGGTACAATGGCCCACGGGCATGTACAAATTCGTGCTCAGGACGGTCACAAATTTTTGGATAAGCTGGAGTCCTCCCATAAGGGCTGGAAAGAGGAGTTCTTCTTTGTCAGGCCGGCTGGCCCACACCCAGCCTTTGACTTCCCTCTTACTTAGGCAGCTGCCTGCTATTGTCTTGATAGAAGGTCACCATGTCCTCCTGACCTCGTGCAACTCGTCAGGACCTTAGTTGAGGGAGAACTTCTCTCGGTTTGTCGCTAGTCTCGCCTGAGTGCCATGCAAAAGGCTGGTCTGCTACCTATAGGCGCAGCTAAAACAGGTTTGCTTTCTTTCTTTCCTTTTCTTCCTATCTGCGTGCACGTTACTCGCTTTGCTCTTACTCTTTCACGCTCTTCTTTTCAGGCAACAACGACACTGAGCAGTTGTCCAACGATTTAGAGGAGGAATCTGAGCACGACGAACTAATTGCCCATTATCTACTCGCACCACCGTGGCCACTTCCAAAGAAGCCATCGATTTTTCTTCAGAGTACGATCAATTGCCCCTTCCGCCACCATGACTGATCGCAAGGCACTCCTTCGTGCTCAAGATCTAGCCCGCCTGACTGCTGCCGAGAAGGGTAAAGGTGTGGTTACTACTAGCTCCACACTACCCACAAGTGCATGCAGCCTGGCCCCACTGGTCATCGGTAGGTCTTTAGCTGCCAGCGCGCAGGCCGCTGTATCTACCAGGCGGAGAGAGTCAGCTTCCCCGACTGCGCTACCTGCTCGCCGGTCGAAGATGAAATGCCCCAGCGAGACTATGGTCGAGCTTCCAGCTGCCAAAAGGATACTAGTCGGCCCAGGGGCCAATGAAGCCATCCACAAGGGCAAATGCCTTGTAGGCGACTGGCTAGACAAGGTTGTCTTTCCTCGCGACCTAGACTCCGTTGAAGGGCTAGATGTCGAGGACCTTTTGCTCGGGGCAACTCATCGCACTTATCAGGTACATGTTTTTCCAATGCAGTCTTCTTCTTCTTTTTTTTTTCCGTACTTAGCCACTTTTTTATTTTGATCTTTCTTTGCTCGTAGTTTCTGATGTCTCAACTAGCACTCCGTTGATACCACAAGGCCATCATCTCAGAGATAGAGGTTCTTCATGCTGCTCGGACAGATCACAACAAACAGGTGGAGGAGCTGAACTTCCAGTTAGCCACTAACAACTCTACAATGGAGGCCGAGCAACAATGCAACGAGCAGTTGGTGCTGGACCTTCAGACTGCCCGCTTGGTTGCACTGACTGCCTAGAAGGAGTTGGAGGAGTTCCGAAATGTTGGTCCCGAATGGGTGGTGAAAAGTCTAGAGGGGGGGTGAATAGACTTTTCTAGCAAATTAAAAATTAATAACACTTTAACTAAAATAATTTCAAGTGAATAAATTCAACTTGAAATGCACAGCGGAATAATGTACGTAAAGTGCTATAATTAAAACTCAGTGATAGAGAGGAGATATATCACATGCAATACGATAGAAATACTTTGAATAGCTCAAATATGATATACAATAAATTTGGCTTGCATGCGGACGTAGGAGATAACAGAAATTGGTAAACCCAGATAAGAGTGAATAGTGATGAATAGTGCCTGGGTCTTGAAAATATTATGAATGCAGGAAATTAGCAAAACCAAATAAGCAAGTTGTAGAAATTAGGAATATTAAATGGGTTTCACAAATATGAATCTTGCAAATTAGTGTGTGTACGTGCAAGCAGATATTATGTGTACAGAGCAAAACATATATGGGCAGTAAGTAAATGAGAGAGAGATTTTTTAAGTGGTTCGGCCAAACCCAGCCTACGTCCACTCTACTCCTTTCACTATCTTCAATCACCCAGATACAATAGTGAACACCAAGTGCCAACCCAGCACTTCTATCTACACCCAGTAGAGATTTGAGTATCTCGCACAAAGTTATACTCCTACACCAACGAGTGTCTCGCACAAAGCTACACTCCCTAGGGTTTTCACAAGCTCCTCTTGTTACTCAGCCCTCTATCTACACTCAGTAGAAATTTTGATACAAGGTAGTAAAAGAAAATATTTTTCTCCAACTCTCAGGAACTAAAAATATGGATTTTTGGTTTTTCGGATTTTTCTTGCTTTGCTATTCTCAGATGTATCACACTGCTTTTCTTGCCTTTCACTTGTATATCTCCATTTATTCTTCTTGCTCAAGTGTTCTGTATTTATAGATGAAGAAAGAATTAATCCGTTGGAGAGAATTAATTCTTTATTGTCAATCCCATGTGCTGATTGTAGTCTCCATGTGGTTTAGGTGGTCTGGTGAGTTGAAACTCCGTTGTTGTATTTCTTCAGACTTTTTCCTCTTTTCTTTGCATCTTCAGATATTCTTGCGTGATGCCTCCTGATATTCTGGTCATCAGTCTCTCCTCTCTTCAAAATATACAGATCAGTCAAATGTATCCGTTGTCTTTGCTTCCTGATATTCTGGTCAGCATCTTTGCGTGATTTATACTTCCTCCTCTTTCCTTATTCTTCCTGATATTCTGGCTTAGTGGAGTCCTGATATTCTGGCTTAGTGGAGTCCTGATATTCTGGCTTAGTGGAGCTGAAATATGACCTTCTTACCTTACCTTAGCAAATATGTCCGTTGAAGAGCTTCACATGCTGATTAAAACTCTTGAGTGAGTTTGGAGTGCTCCTGATATTCCTCTCCTTGAGCTCTGCGATAATCCTTCTCTATTATTTATTGGAGTGCTCCTGATATTCCTGATATTCTGTAGCTTTTGCTATGCTGTACTGCTCTATTATTTATTGGAGTGCTCCTGATATTCTGTAGCTTTTGCTATGCTGTACTGTTTGTTCCACTGACTTCTGACTTCTTTATTCCTCTTGCCAATTTTGGCTTCTTGCTAGTGTTGCTTTATTCCTCTCTATTATTTATTGGAGTGCTCCTGATATTCTGTAGCTTTTGCTATGCTGTACTGTTTGTTCCACTGACTTCTTTATTCCTCTTGCCAATTTTGGCTTCTTGCTAGTGTTGCTTTATTCCTCTTGCCACTGAAATATTTCTTGCTAGTGTTGCTTTATTCCTCTTGCCACTGAAATTGCTAGTGTTGCTTTATTCCTCTTGCCACTGAAATATTTCTTGCTAGTGTTGCTTTATTCCTCTTGCCACTGAAATATTTCACATGTTCTGTTGTTGCTGTACTATTATTCCTCTTTGTTGTTATACTGTTGCTATTCCTCTTTGTTGTTATACTGTTGCTGCTTGCAAATTATTCCATGTTCTGTTGTTGCTGTACTATTATTCCTCTTTGTTGTTGCTTGCAAATTATTCCATGTTCTGTTGTTGCTGTACTATTATTCCTCTTTGTTGTTATATGTTGCTGCTTGCAAATTATTCCATATTCCACTGCTTACTGCTGATTCTGCTTGCAAATTATTCCATATTCCACTGCTTACTGCTGATTCAAATTATTCCACGTATTGTGCAGCCAAAAATGATTTTCCTAGGATTCGAACACTAGTCCACTTACCACTTTAACCAAGCTCATCACCATTAAACCATTCAAATTTATTGCTAATTTCACTGCAAGTAATTTATAAGTATGAATATTCTGGAGGTCTCTAGTTAACATAAAATTCGTGGCTAAGAGGGTTTGAACCATGGATTACTTGCCAACCTTATAAGTCTCTTACCATCTCTGCTGCTTCAACATTTGTTACTCCTTGTGCTCCAATTAAATTTAACCTCCATCGGATTCGAACCAAGTTCCTTCCTTCTCCAAGAATTCTTCCAAGTTGACTTTTGACTCTTTAGGTACATTAGCTTACGAAAATTTTGGGTTTATAATTTTTCAAACTAAAATACATTTCTTGGCTCATCAAAATCTTATTACAAATATTCCTAACACGAAAGGATGCCGAGTAGTATGCCCGAGAGAGCGCAGAGCGAATAACTAAGGACTGGTTGGCTACCCTAGAGGGATTGAAGTTCTCAACCGAGATGAGCAGTGAAGATTACCAGTTGGGCCTAAGCGGACATGTAGAAGACGATTTATGCTGCTTTGGCTAACCGCTATGAAGGCTTCAAACGGAGACATATGGGCTCCCGGCTATTTTGGAAGAGGCACAACAGCACTCAGCTACCCTCATACTTGACCAGGGGGACGCAGTCTTGGACCATCAAGCTGCGGGACAAGATGGCGGTTTGCATATTCCCTTGGGCTCCGAGTACTTGGACTCGGCCGTCAATCAACAAGCTCTTTCTGGGGCTCCACAATGGACCTACTCGATCTAGATGAAGATGAAAATGCCTTCGACGGCCTTGTGAGGCGTCGCTCAACTATTGTTGCTACTATCCCGGCTGGTCTCGCCTCTAGACCAACAGAGTCGACTGTTGGCCCATTAAATAGTTAGGATAGCTTAGCAGCTTTTACTTTCTACCTTCCTTTTTTTGTAAACACTTCTCCTTTGTCGAGGCCTTTATGTTTTTAATACCATCTCATTTACTCTTCTCAGTCGCTTTTTATTATGCTAGCATATTTCCTCCATTTTTTTGCTAAGTGCTTTTCACACCTAACCAGACCGGCTGCCAAAACTGGCTAGGTTCCATTTTGCCTTCTTGATCATGGGACCAAAGAAGGACACAAAAGAGCACAGCGAGAGCTCTGGTAGGCGGTTTTCAAGTCATCTAACGGAGCAGGCTCGACTCGAGAAGCTGCGTGCACNAAGTGCTTTTCACACCTAACCAGACCGGCTGCCAAAACTGGCTAGGTTCCATTTTGCCTTCTTGATCATGGGACCAAAGAAGGACACAAAAGAGCACAGCGAGAGCTCTGGTAGGCGGTTTTCAAGTCATCTAACGGAGCAGGCTCGACTCGAGAAGCTGCGTGCACAGCGGGTAAAGGGAGCTCACGACACTATCACCGGGTGGCGTCACACTCTGGACTCGCAATTCCTCATCGGATGGGGCATTTTATCGAACACTTAGTCTACCACTCCTCCCGAGCCTCGTCCTCCCGGACCAAGGGCGGGGATGTGGCCGATTAGGACTCGTATAGACCCGCTATCGCGCAATCTATACTTCCCCTAACTTTACTACCTATCCTGGTTAGAAATAGAAACAAATCACGATATACATCAACCACACAAGATATATGAATCGTAAATCAACATTTCTAGAATAAATGGAAGAATTGAATCAAATCAAACATAATAACTAGATTGGAACATCCAATCCTCAAATCTAAGCTAGCTAGACATTGCAAAAGAAACCAAAGCCAATGGAAATCTAAAAACAATTAAGAACCAAAGAAAATAGATTCAAATTATTCCACTGAAATATTTCACATGTTCTCTGCTTGTAAATTATTCCATATTCCACTGCTGATTCAAATTATTCCACGTATTGTGCAGCCAAAAATGATTTTCCTAGGATTCAAACACTAGTCCACTTACCACTTTAACCAAGCTCATCACCATTAAACCATTCAAATTTATTGCTAATTTCATTGCAAGTAATTTATAAGTATGAATATTCTGGAGGTCTCTAGTTTCCATAAAATTCGTGGCTAAGAGGGTTTGAACCATGGATTACTTGCCAACCTTATAAGTCTCTTACCATCTCTGCTACTTCAACATTTGTTACTCCTTGTGCTCCAATTAAATTTAACCTCCATCGGATTCGAACCAAGTTCCTTCCTTCTCCAAGAATTCTTCCAAGTTGACTTTTGACTCTTTAGGTACATTAGCTTACGAAAATTTTGGGTTTCTAATTTTTCAAACTAAAATACATTTCTTGGCTCATCAAAATCTTATTACAAATATTCCTAACAATTTCCCCCTTTTTGATGATGCCAAATCCTATACTCAGTCATTTGGCTTAGTCTTTGAAAAATATAAACTTCAAAAATTTTCATTTTATTTCGACTAGCCATAGATGAGTTTAACAATGATTTTTGACCTAGAAGAATTGTTTTCAGACAATAAAATTCCTACATGCATTATTGAGACTGGTTTAATTCATTTTAAAATATATTTCTCAATCATGCATTTATACAAACTAAAACAAAAACAATTCTTCATACCAAAAATTAAAACAACCTTGTACTAAAAAACTCATTCCCCCTATGTATATGCCAAGAATAAATAGAGAACATGTATACCAAATATTTACCTCTTTGCGATCCTTTTTGAGACTTCGTTTGCACCAAATGACTGTTATTCTTTTCCCCCTTTTTGTCATCATCAAAGAAACGCTGTATAGGAATGAAATCCTTACTCTTGAATCATTTGCGCCATGGTGCATTTGCTTGCTTGTGTCATAAGTGTAGTAAAAATTGAGTACTCCACAAAATAGAGTACGGGACCCTAGTAATAGGATCAACCTAACCATTTCACAGCAAGTCATAGCCCTGATAGATCACTATTCCCTTGTGATAAAAATGATTGAAAACCGCAATGGACGAGAACAGTAAGAGGTGATAATTAATATCTTTCGACAGTACGACCTTCCTTGAAACCCTTAATTTGTTTGAACAATTTTCACACGATCTCCTTTGCTATAAAATCACCATTCGTCATTCCATCAATCTCCTTGATTTTATAGCTTACATAAAAGAAATGGCAAATACGACATATCCCTCATCTTCGGATAACTCTTCCTTTTGGGATGACATTATCGTATCACCGTTAAGAGATAGTGCACAAAGTATAGATTTTACTGCTGTCGAAAATTTTGAGAATGCTCCACCAGAGTCGAAAGAGATAATTGCTTCACCGGGTACAGATGTTGTGGCTATTGATCAAGGTGCTGCTGTAGTAGTGGAGGAAGATAATACCACTGCAACGCTAGATGTAGCAGCTATGAATGCAAGTGTATTTCGTGGGAGAAAGAGAACTAGAAGAACATTTTGTGATACTACCACACTAACTTTTGAAAAATTTTCTGAATATTTTTATCTGCTTTCTGAACAAGCTGCAGAGGAATTGCAGGTTGGGCGCGAAGTTTTTAAGAAAAAGTGTAGGGAAGTGGGAATTTCCTACTGGCCTTATCGAAAACTCGTGAGTCTGGACAGATTATTGGCAAAAGTTCAGGTAATTTCTATATTCCTATATCTTTTTCAACTTAACATTTTCGAAGGGGGTATAACAAAGTGTGATATAGGAATTTGGTGAAATCAAGGATCAAGCTGAACTGCAAAGGACAATCAAGGGGCTAGAGGATGAGAGGGATGCGATACTTCAAAATCCAAATTTAGACTTGACTGAAGCAACAGTGAGGCTTAGAGACAAATGTGACAGGAATAGTTCCAGAAAGAGAAGGTATATAGATCCAGCAGCTTTTCTTTCTACTACTCCTGGAAGTTCATCACAAGCTCCTATAATTCTTGATTTTCCTGAATTAGCACCGGAAGCTTTTCCTTCCACTACTCCTGGGAGTTCATCACAAACTCCTATATTTCCTGATATTCCTGAATTGGCACCAGAAGAAATACAAGAAGTACTTGCTTGGCTAGATGAGGATGTTCCTCCTCCCAAAAATATTAGTGACAAATAAATACAAGTTTACACAAAATATAGTTAACAAAAAAATTAGCACTAAGCAAGTTTGGCAATTGTGCATGTAGTGAACACACAGTGATAAATAAAAAATTGTAAAAGATTTTTGGCAAACTTCATAACCTATGTACTTAGCAGTAGCATATTTCATAAGCTAGAATATATTGAGCAAACACTACTCAAGACAGTTGGAAAAGAAAATGATTTGGTACAAGAAATCAAACTTTAAACAAACAAACGTAAGGATTACGGAGCATGCACAAAAAAAAAATATATATATACATATCCAATCATGAAATGCGACAAGAATTAATCACAAAACACACTTATATAACATATAAATATATGCAACGTCACATACGAATAAAATCATATACTTGAGCTATAATTAGAGATTAAAATTTAGATACTTAGCTCAATTCAATCATGCCCATTTCATGCCTTAGAGTAATGAATCTTGATTCGCATAAAGGTTTTGTAAGGATGTCCGCAATTTGATTTTCTGTGGGTATGTACTCGATCTTTAGATCTTTCTTTTCGATGTGATCCCGGATGAAATGGTGTCTTACGTCAATGTGCTTGGTTCGTGAATGAAGTACAGGATTTTGGGTAATCGCGATTGCACTAGTATTGTCACAAAAAATACTAACATCATCGCAATTAATTCCATAATCCTTTAACTGTTGTTTCATCCATAAAATTTGTGCACAACAACTCCCTGCTGCGATATATTCTGCTTCGGCTGTGCTTGTAGCAATGGAGTTTTGTTTCTTACTAAACCAAGAAACTAACCTTCCCCCTAAGAACTGGCACGTCCCTGAGGTACTTTTTCTATCAATTTTGCAACCTGCAAAATCTGCATCTGAAAATCCTGTTAGTTCAAAGTTACCTTCTTTTGGATACCATAATCCAACGTTGATAGTGCTTTTGAAGTAACGAATAATTTTCTTGGTCGCAAGAAAATGAGACTCTTTGGGCTGAGATTGGAATCTCGCACATACACCTACTAAATAAGATATATCGGGTCTACTTGCAGTGAGGTATAGCAAAGATCCAATCATTCCTCGATACTTCGTTTGATCAACATCTTTGCCTTCTTCATCCTTGTCCAGTTTGAGAGATGTGCTCATTGGAATTTTGACTGAACGTTTTCCTTCTAAGCCAAATTTCTTGATAAGATCTCTTGTGTATTTGGCTTGATTAATGAATATACCTTCCTTCGATTGTTTGACTTGCAGTCCAAGAAAGTAATTTAGCTCACCCATCATGCTCATTTCGAATCTCAAATCCCGGTGGTTGTTCAACATATACTTCCTCTTCAAGTAAGCCATTAAGGAATGCACTTTTCACGTCCATTTGATAAACCGTGAAATTCTTGTATGCAGCGTAGGCTAGGAAAATTCGAATCGCTTCAAGTCTTGCAACTGGGGCAAAAGTCTCATCAAAATCTATTCCTTCTTCTTGAGAGTATCCCTTCGCGACTAGCCTTGCTTTATTCCTAACAATGATGCCGTCTTCGTTTGCTTTGTTCCTAAAGACCCATTTAGTTCCAATAACATTGTGATTTTTTGGTCTTGGAACAAGCTCCCAAACATCATTTCTTTTAAATTGATTCAATTCTTCTTGCATAGCCTCAATCCAGCTTGGATCATTTAGAGCTTCATCAATTTCTTTCGGTTCCATTTGAGATAGAAAGCACGCAAATAGAGCGTCTCTTGTAGAGGATCTTGTTTTCACGCCATCGTGCAAGTTTCTAATAATAAGATCTTGAGGGTGATCTTTGAGCCATCTCAAATCTGGTTGAAAGTTGTTTTGGGGAGAGGATGATAGTGTAAAGTCATTTGCAAGTGGGGTTGAGGATGATGGGTTTTGGTTTGTAAAGTTGGTTCCAATCTCATTTCTAAGGTCAGCCTCAACCTCATCCCTTAAGTCAGCCTCAACTTCATCACCTGCTGCGTGATTTATGTACTGCCCTCCAATTTCAGGGGAATTTAATTCTAGATCATTTAACCCCTGTAAAACATCATCTTCAAAAGAATCATTAGTAACACTTAAATCATTATGGACGTTCTTACCCATATTTGAAGTATTTGGTTCTTGGGTTTTTGGTGATTCATCAAATACAACATGAATTGATTCTTCTACTACCACTGTCCTTTTGTTCAATATTCTGAATGCTCTGCTAGTAGACGAATATCCCAAAAATATTGCTTCATCTGCACGCTCATCAAATGTTTTTAGATACGATTTACCGTTATTAAGAACAAAACATTTGCAACCAAAAGAATGAAAATAGCTAAGATTAGGCTTTCTCTCTTTCCATAATTCATATGGTGTCTTGTTGTGTGTTTTGTGAATCATGCTTCTGTTCTGAGTATAACAAGCAGTGTTGATAGCCTCCGCCCAAAAACGTTTTGGTAGTTCGGCTGCTGAAATCATGACTCGTGCGGCTTCTTTAAGTGTTCTATTTCTTCTTTCAGCTACACCATTTTGTTGTGGCGTCCTTGCGGCAGATAGTTGATGCAAAATCCCCTGTGAACTACAGTAGACCTGGATCACGCCATTCACGAATTCTGTACCTCTGTCTGTACGGATTTTGGAGATTTTTGCGTCCTTTTCGTTTTGAAGTTGTTTTAAGAGCTTTGGCAATTTTTGTTCCACTTCGTTCTTCTTATTGATGAATATCGTCCAAGTGTACCTGGAAAAATCATCAACAACAACAAGAGTATATTTCTTACCACTTATACTTACCGGGTCTACTGGACCAAAGAGATCCATATGTAGTAGACTAAGAGGTCTTGATGTAGATTCTTGTGTCTTAGATTTGAAAGAAGACTTGATTTGCTTTCCTTTCTGACACGCATCACATATTTGATCCTTCTTGTATACAATGTTGGGTAAACCTTCAACTAACTTACATTTTGCAAGCTTGTTAATAGACTTGAAGTTTAAGTGATTTAATTTCCTGTGCCATTCCCAACTCGTAGTGCTTGAGTTGTTCGCCATTAAACATACAGAGTCCTTCGTTGTGCTCCAATCAACAACATACATATTTTTCTTTCTCTTTCCGGTGAGCACAATTTTCTTTGTGGATTCTTCTTTGACTCGGCATTTGTCTTTGAAAAACTCTACAAGGTATCCTTTGTCGCAGAATTGGCTTGTGCTAAGGAGATTGAATTTTAGTCCTTCCACATAGGATACATTTTCAATTCTTAAGCCATTCTTGATAACAATTCCGGTTCCCTTTGTTATTCCATGATCATTTCCATCAAATATGACTTTTGGTCCTTCGATATTTCTGAACTCTACTAGACTAGCTTTATTACCGGTCATATGTCGAGAACATCCGCTATCAAAGTACCAAATATCCTGCAACAAAATTAAGTATTTTTAGGTACCCAGATTTGTTTGGGTCCTTCCTTGTTAGTGATTTTAGGCATCCAAATCCACCTAGATCTCATTAATCCAAGATTAGGTGATTTGTAACCATTGACAGTATTATAATTATAAGGAATTTGGACATTCTTTTTGTGGGCTGGCATTTGTCCAACATTCATTTGTTTAATAAAATGAAATGCGTTGAACCTCGTTTTTGTCCATGGTTTGATTTCATCATGCCAGTCCTCTTCAGTAGGATAATCCCTACCAAACCTCATCATCGGAAATTGTTTCCTATGAGGTCTTTGCGCACTTGACTCATTGGTAAATCTCTTACGAGAACCAAACTCATGCTTTTTAAATTTCTGCATTGGCGAAAAATTATTGCTTTGAAGCTTCGGCCTTGCAGTGTTTATTCTAGCATTAGTTTGATAACCAATTCCTTGTCTCATAGTGCTATCTTGACTTTTGACAAATTTTACTACTTGAGCTTTATTAATTAAAGAAGTAGTAGAATTAGTCAATTTTTCAGAAATTTTAGAACATGTAGGATCATAGCCCAATCCGGCTTTATCTCCTGAGGGTTTTTGCATATTTATCATTTTATCCATTATTTTGGATGAATGTGTAAATGATGCTATTGTCTCCCTAAGATTATGTTCTCTAATTTCTCTAGCTTTACACTCTTCTTGAAGGCGAATATTTTCAGCTTTCAAGTTTCTCATCTCAAGTAAAGCATTTTGCAATTTCTCATTTATTTTATCTTTTTCAAGAATTAGAGAATCATTGCGCTCTTTGAGTTGAGAATGAGTGTCCATAACAGTTTGACAATCTTTCATTAATTGAAATATAGATTCTCTAGAAAAAGATGAATTTACATAATCAAAAGATTTAGATGTTACCTCGTCTTCTTCTACTTCATGCGCCATTAGGCATTTTTCTTGGAAATCTGATTCACTGGTTATGCTTAGAAGACACAGTAGTGCAGTATCCTCCGTTGAGCTATCACTTTCATCACTTGAAGATTCCTCAGACCCACTTGTCTCAAGAGGGTCACTTATTAAAGCTTTTCTTTTATCCTTCTTGAATCTTCTATCCTTTGATTCAGATATTTCCTGTGGAGAGTTAGAAGTATTTTTATTTTGATTTTTACTTACCTTGGGGTATGGACATTCTGCCATGAAATGTCCTGGTTTTCTACAGTTGTAACATAAGTTTGTGTTATCATCAGAAAATTCCCTTCTTGGCCTTCTGGATGAACTTCCTTGATTTCTTTGAGATGAATTGTTGAAGTTGTTTTTCCACATGAATTTTTTGAATTTCCTAACAAGTAAAGCAAATTGTTCGTCAGATAAAAAATCATTATTTCCTACTAACCTTGAGTTTGATGGTTGTTCGGCTACTAAGGCTGTGGTTCTTTCTTCACGTTCCTCCTCAAGTTTTGATTTCATCTCGAACTCGTACGCTTTGAGATCACTAAAGAGTTTGTCAGTTGAAACGGTTTTTAGATCCCTATGATCTCGCATGGCTGTCACTTTCATATCCCAGCTTGACGGTAGTCCGCGGAGTATTTTGAGAGAGATTTCCTTTTGACTAATGATCTTTCCAAGATCATTAATCTCTTCCAAAATTTTAACCATTCTAGCCTCCATGTCTGCAATCTTTTCACTTGGTAGCATCTTGAAGTCTTCAAACTTTTTCATTGCAATTGTGAGTTTGTTGTCTTTTTCCTGTTCGTCTCCTTCGCCGATTTGGATTAAGACATCCCACACGTCTTTAGCTGTTTTGCACTTACGGATTTTTGGGAAGATTGTATCATCCACAGCTTTGAACAGTATATCCTTCGCTATATTGTCCAGGTTACTTCGCAATCTATCGTCTGAAGTCCATTCCATCTTTGGCTTTGAAACATACTGTGGTCCATCTGGGCTTAGAATTGATGAAGAATTGACCTTCATGATTTCAATAACATCCCACATTTCATCGTGGAGAGCTGATAAGTGTACCTGCATGCGTATTATCCAATCATCAAATTTGTCAAGAGAGAATAATAAGTTCTGAGCTAAATCTTTCTTCATTTTGAAGATTAGATCTGTCTAGCAGTCAAGATTTGACTCAAATAGACAACCGCTCTGATACCACTTGTTGGTCCCAAATGGGTGGTGAAAAGTCTAGAGGGGGGGGGGTGAATAGACTTTTCTAGCAAATTAAAAATTAATAACACTTTAACTAAAATAATTTCAAGTGAATAAATTCAACTTGAAATGCACAGCGGAATAATGTACGTAAAGTGCTATAATTAAAACTCAGTGATAGAGAGGAGATATATCACATGCAATACGATAGAAATACTTTGAATAGCTCAAATATGATATACAATAAATTTGGCTTGCATGCGGACGTAGGAGATAACAGAAATTGGTAAACCCAGATAAGAGTGAATAGTGATGAATAGTGCCTAGGTCTTGAAAATATTATGAATGCAGGAAATTAGCAAAACCAAATAAGCAAGTTGTAGAAATTAGGAATATTAAATGGGTTTCACAAATATGAATCTTGCAAATTAGTGTGTGTATGTGCAAGCAGATATTATGTGTACAGAGCAAAACATATATGGGCAGTAAGTAAATGAGAGAGAGATTTTTTAAGTGGTTCGGCCAAACCCAGCCTACGTCCACTCTACTCCTTTCACTATCTTCAATCACCCAGATACAATAGTGAACACCAAGTGCCAACCCAGCACTTCTATCTACACTCAGTAGAGATTTGAGTATCTCGCACAAAGTTATACTCCTACACCAACGAGTGTCTCGCACAAAGCTACACTCCCTAGGGTTTTCACAAGCTCCTCTTGTTACTCAGCCCTCTATCTACACTCAGTAGAAATTTTGATACAAGGTAGTAAAAGAAAATATTTTTCTCCAACTCTCAGGAACTAAAAATATGGATTTTTGGTTTTTCGGATTTTTCTTGCTTTGCTATTCTCATATGTATCACACTGCTTTTCTTGCCTTTCACTTGTATATCTCCATTTATTCTTCTTGCTCAAGTGTTCTGTATTTATAGATGAAGAAAGAATTAATCCGTTGGAGAGAATTAATTCTTTATTGTCAATCCNCACTTTCATCACTTGAAGATTCCTCAGACCCACTTGTCTCAAGAGGGTCACTTATTAAAGCTTTTCTTTTATCCTTCTTGAATCTTCTATCCTTTGATTCAGATATTTCCTGTGGAGAGTTAGAAGTATTTTTATTTTGATTTTTACTTACCTTGGGGTATGGACATTCTGCCATGAAATGTCCTGGTTTTCTACAGTTGTAACATAAGTTTGTGTTATCATCAGAAAATTCCCTTCTTGGCCTTCTGGATGAACTTCCTTGATTTCTTTGAGATGAATTGTTGAAGTTGTTTTTCCACATGAATTTTTTGAATTTCCTAACAAGTAAAGCAAATTGTTCGTCAGATAAAAAATCATTATTTCCTACTAACCTTGAGTTTGATGGTTGTTCGGCTACTAAGGCTGTGGTTCTTTCTTCACGTTCCTCCTCAAGTTTTGATTTCATCTCGAACTCGTACGCTTTGAGATCACTAAAGAGTTTGTCAGTTGAAACGGTTTTTAGATCCCTATGATCTCGCATGGCTGTCACTTTCATATCCCAGCTTGACGGTAGTCCGCGGAGTATTTTGAGAGAGATTTCCTTTTGACTAATGATCTTTCCAAGATCATTAATCTCTTCCAAAATTTTAACCATTCTAGCCTCCATGTCTGCAATCTTTTCACTTGGTAGCATCTTGAAGTCTTCAAACTTTTTCATTGCAATTGTGAGTTTGTTGTCTTTTTCCTGTTCGTCTCCTTCGCCGATTTGGATTAAGACATCCCACACGTCTTTAGCTGTTTTGCACTTACGGATTTTTGGGAAGATTGTATCATCCACAGCTTTGAACAGTATATCCTTCGCTATATTGTCCAGGTTACTTCGCAATCTATCGTCTGAAGTCCATTCCATCTTTGGCTTTGAAACATACTGTGGTCCATCTGGGCTTAGAATTGATGAAGAATTGACCTTCATGATTTCAATAACATCCCACATTTCATCGTGGAGAGCTGATAAGTGTACCTGCATGCGTATTATCCAATCATCAAATTTGTCAAGAGAGAATAATAAGTTCTGAGCTAAATCTTTCTTCATTTTGAAGATTAGATCTGTCTAGCAGTCAAGATTTGACTCAAATAGACAACCGCTCTGATACCACTTGTTGGTCCCAAATGGGTGGTGAAAAGTCTAGAGGGGGGGGGGTGAATAGACTTTTCTAGCAAATTAAAAATTAATAACACTTTAACTAAAATAATTTCAAGTGAATAAATTCAACTTGAAATGCACAGCGGAATAATGTACGTAAAGTGCTATAATTAAAACTCAGTGATAGAGAGGAGATATATCACATGCAATACGATAGAAATACTTTGAATAGCTCAAATATGATATACAATAAATTTGGCTTGCATGCGGACGTAGGAGATAACAGAAATTGGTAAACCCAGATAAGAGTGAATAGTGATGAATAGTGCCTAGGTCTTGAAAATATTATGAATGCAGGAAATTAGCAAAACCAAATAAGCAAGTTGTAGAAATTAGGAATATTAAATGGGTTTCACAAATATGAATCTTGCAAATTAGTGTGTGTATGTGCAAGCAGATATTATGTGTACAGAGCAAAACATATATGGGCAGTAAGTAAATGAGAGAGAGATTTTTTAAGTGGTTCGGCCAAACCCAGCCTACGTCCACTCTACTCCTTTCACTATCTTCAATCACCCAGATACAATAGTGAACACCAAGTGCCAACCCAGCACTTCTATCTACACTCAGTAGAGATTTGAGTATCTCGCACAAAGTTATACTCCTACACCAACGAGTGTCTCGCACAAAGCTACACTCCCTAGGGTTTTCACAAGCTCCTCTTGTTACTCAGCCCTCTATCTACACTCAGTAGAAATTTTGATACAAGGTAGTAAAAGAAAATATTTTTCTCCAACTCTCAGGAACTAAAAATATGGATTTTTGGTTTTTCGGATTTTTCTTGCTTTGCTATTCTCATATGTATCACACTGCTTTTCTTGCCTTTCACTTGTATATCTCCATTTATTCTTCTTGCTCAAGTGTTCTGTATTTATAGATGAAGAAAGAATTAATCCGTTGGAGAGAATTAATTCTTTATTGTCAATCCCATGTGCTGATTGTAGTCTCCATGTGGTTTAGGTGGTCTGGTGAGTTGAAACTCCGTTGTTGTATTTCTTCAGACTTTTTCCTCTTTTCTTTGCATCTTCAGATATTCTTGCGTGATGCCTCCTGATATTCTGGTCATCAGTCTCTCCTCTCTTCAAAATATACAGATCAGTCAAATGTATCCGTTGTCTTTGCTTCCTGATATTCTGGTCAGCATCTTTGCGTGATTTATACTTCCTCCCTCTTTCCTTTATTCTTCCTGATATTCTGGCTTAGTGGAGTCCTGATATTCTGCTTAGTGGAGCCTGATATTCTGGCTTAGTGAGCTTACCTTCTTACCTTACCTTAGCAAATATGTCCGTTGAAGAGCTTCACATGCTGATTAAAACTCTTGAGTGAGTTTGGAGTGCCCTGATATTCCTCTCCTTGAGCTCATAACCTGGAGCTCTGCGATAATCCTTCTCTATTATTTATTGGAGTGCTCCTGATATTCCTGATATTCTGTAGCTTTTGCTATGCTGTACTGCTCTATATTATTGAGTGCTCCTGATATTCTGTAGCTAACGTTTGTTCCACTGATTCTGACTTCTTTATTCCTTTGCCAATTTTGGCTAGTGTTGCTGGAGTATATTCTGTAGCTTTTGCTATGCTGTACTGTTTGTTCCACTGACTTCTTTATTCCTCTTGCCAATTTTGGCTTCTTGCTAGTGTTGCTTTGCTTTATTCCTCTTGCCACTGAAATATTTCTTAGTGTTGCTTTGCTTTATTCCTCTTGCCACTGAAATATTTCTTGCTAGTGTTGCTTTATTCCTCTTGCCACTGAAATATTTCACATGTTCTTGCTGTACTATTATTCCTCTTTGTTGTTATACTGCTTGCAAATTATTCCATATTCCACTGCTTACTGCTGATTCAAATTATTCCACGTATTGTGCAGCCAAAAATGATTTTCCTAGGATTCGAACACTAGTCCACTTACCACTTTAACCAAGCTCATCACCATTAAACCATTCAAATTTATTGCTAATTTCACTGCAAGTAATTTATAAGTATGAATATTCTGGAGGTCTCTAGTTAACATAAAATTCGTGGCTAAGAGGGTTTGAACCATGGATTACTTGCCAACCTTATAAGTCTCTTACCATCTCTGCTGCTTCAACATTTGTTACTCCTTGTGCTCCAATTAAATTTAACCTCCATCGGATTCGAACCAAGTTCCTTCCTTCTCCAAGAATTCTTCCAAGTTGACTTTTGACTCTTTAGGTACATTAGCTTACGAAAATTTTGGGTTTATAATTTTTCAAACTAAAATACATTTCTTGGCTCATCAAAATCTTATTACAAATATTCCTAACACGAAAGGATGCCGAGTAGTATGCCCGAGAGAGCGCAGAGCGAATAACTAAGGACTGGTTGGCTACCCTAGAGGGATTGAAGTTCTCAACCGAGATGAGCAGTGAAGATTACCAGTTGGGCCTAAGCGGACATGTAGAAGACGATTTATGCTGCTTTGGCTAACCGCTATGAAGGCTTCAAACGGAGACATATGGGCTCCCGGCTATTTTGGAAGAGGCACAACAGCACTCAGCTACCCTCATACTTGACCAGGGGGACGCAGTCTTGGACCATCAAGCTGCGGGACAAGATGGCGGTTTGCATATTCCCTTGGGCTCCGAGTACTTGGACTCGGCCGTCAATCAACAAGCTCTTTCTGGGGCTCCACAATGGACCTACTCGATCTAGATGAAGATGAAAATGCCTTCGACGGCCTTGTGAGGCGTCGCTCAACTATTGTTGCTACTATCCCGGCTGGTCTCGCCTCTAGACCAACAGAGTCGACTGTTGGCCCATTAAATAGTTAGGATAGCTTAGCAGCTTTTACTTTCTACCTTCCTTTTTTTGTAAACACTTCTCCTTTGTCGAGGCCTTTATGTTTTTAATACCATCTCATTTACTCTTCTCAGTCGCTTTTTATTATGCTAGCATATTTCCTCCATTTTTTTGCTAAGTGCTTTTCACACCTAACCAGACCGGCTGCCAAAACTGGCTAGGTTCCATTTTGCCTTCTTGATCATGGGACCAAAGAAGGACACAAAAGAGCACAGCGAGAGCTCTGGTAGGCGGTTTTCAAGTCATCTAACGGAGCAGGCTCGACTCGAGAAGCTGCGTGCACGTCATCTAACGGAGCAGGCTCGACTCGAGAAGCTGCGTGCACAGCGGGTAAAGGGAGCTCACGACACTATCACCGGGTGGCGTCACACTCTGGACTCACAATTCCTCATCGGATGGGGCATTTTATCGAACACTTGGTCTACCACTCCTCCCGAGCCTCGTCCTCCCGGACCAAGGGCGTCTACCACTCCTCCCGAGCCTCGTCCTCCCGGACCAAGGGCGGGGATGTGGCCGATTAGGACTCGTATAGACCCGCTATCGCGCAATCTATACTTCCCCTAACTTTACTACCTATCCTGGTTAGAAATAGAAACAAATCACGATATACATCAACCACACAAGATATATGAACCGTAAATCAACATTTCTAGAATAAATGGAAGAATTGAATCAAATCAAACATAATAACTAGATTGGAACATCCAATCCTCAAATCTAAGCTAGCTAGACATTGCATGGAACATCCAATCCTCAAATCTAAGCTAGCTAGACATTGCAAAAGAAACCAAAGCCAATGGAAATCTAAAAACAATTAAGAACCAAAGAAAATAGAAATTGCAATTAATTAATGGGAATGTAAAGAAAGAGTAGAGATTACCAATCTAGAACATAGCGATGCAAATCTTCAATCCAAAAGCAAATCTAGATCTAATATAATCTCCCTTTTTAAGAATCTAGAACTAAGAGTGGGGAAATTCTCCTAAGGGAAGAAGAAAATCATATCTAACAATTCAAGATCCCCCTCTCAAAAATTGGGGTTTGCTTTAAATAGTCTTCAACATTTGCCATTCCTGTTTTGCCCTTACTGAACGTGCCCACGCAGGGGTCTACGCGTGGACACATGCGTGGATCCTCTCTGGAAATTTTCCACGCGTGGGAGCTGGCGTGGGGTCTCTATTATCGTCTTCGCTTCTTTGTTATTTCTTCCTTTGGCCTCGTGTCTCGTTTAGTCCTATGAGAATGGCTTCGAAACACAACATATGGTAGAGTTTTGCAAGAATGGACACATCAAAGCTTTTGCACATAAATTGATCACAAATGGGCATAAAAACATTGCTTTCAAGTCCTAAATTTGACCCTTCCAATAGCTATTTTTTGCGCTTACAACGGGTCATTTAAGGTGGTCGTTTGCCGAGTGACCTTCCTAATGATCCCTTTGACATTCCTTCAGGCGACGATGAACAGCTTGAAGCACCTCCCGGGAGGGAGGCAAATCAGCTAGCAGATCCACACTACGTGGCTTTCCTAGCAGAACTTCACAGGATGATCAACCAAAACTCTTCGAGTGGCGCCTCGCCGGTCTTTCAGCCTTTCTGGGAAGAGGTGTGCATCGTCACTCAGGCTGACACTCCTCCCTCCTCCTTGGAAGTTGTGGATCGAGTCAGACCTTGCAAGTGCGTGCCTCATCCTCCTAAGAAGGGATGAAGGGCCCAATCTGATATAGTCTTTCGCTTTGTATGCTATGAATATACTAATCTTTGCCTTTTATTCTTATTTCGCTTTTCTCTTTAAGGCTTGGAAAGGCCAGCGGTTGGCCGCCTTCGCAAGAAAACTCGACTGGTCAGCAGCTCCTAACAATAACTCCAACACCATCCTTTTCTTCTAAGGTTTGAAAAGACCAGTTGTCGACCGACTTCACAAAGAAGAGCGACTGGTCAGCTCCTGACTGAAACACCAAACCCCCTTTCTCCTTGACCTAAAAAGGCTAGTAATCGGCTAGCTTCGCGAGGAAGGGCGACAAGTCACTCCTAACAATAACTCCAACACCATCATTTTTCTTCGCAAGGAAGCGCGACTGGTCAGCTCTTGACTAAACACCAAACCCTCTTTTTCCTTGACTTGAAAAGGCTAGTAATCGCCTCGATTTTTACACATATTTTTGCAACTAATCAGAGAAGTTTTATTACTCGAACTAAATAATACACCACCTATTTATGACAGCTACGTACCTACATCGAATAAGCAAACGATAAAAGGAACGGTGACTATATCACACTACTGATAGAATTTCTTCAAGTGGTAAGCGTTCCAAGTTCTATCCACCAAACCGCCTTCCATTATCTCCAACCAGTATGTTCCTGGGAAGACTATTTCTAAGATCTTATAAGGCCCTTCCCATTTTATGGCTAACTTCCCCCCTTAGTGAGTCAACTGGCTTCCCGATCCCTTAGGACTAAGTCTTCTACTTGAAGGTGCTTCACTTTGGCCCGCTTATCTTGATCCCGCTTGACTGCTTGCCGGTACTCGGCCATTCGAGCGTACATGGCATCTCGTCTTTCTTCCAAAAAATTCTTTTCAATTTGCAAACTTTCTTCGTTGCCCTCGTCATTATAGAACATGATTCATCGACTGGGCACCTGGACCTCGGTCGGCACCTTTGCCTCGAAACAAAAAGCTAAAGCAAATGGCATCTTGGCAGCGAGGATTTATCCGGTAGGTCCAGAGTACTTTTTCTAACTACTCGACCCAAGTACCACCCAGCTCTTCTAGCATTTTCCTCAGTCCGTCCAGCAAAGTTCGATTCAAATTCTTAATCTGTCCGTTCGACTAAGGATAAGCAACAGAAGCTTTAATATGCCGAATACCATGCTGCACACAGAAGGCTGCAAATGACCGATTATCAAACTATCGACTATTGTCAGTGACCAATTGCTCGGGCAGTCCGAATACAGATAATATTTCTCCAAATAAACCGGCGATACTGGTACTCAATGATGGTTGCTAATAGCTCAGCTTCCGCCCATTTAGTGAAGTAATCTACCGCGGCAATGCAAACTCTATGCCGTCTAGGCGCTTGCAGCAATTGTCCGAGCAGATCCACCCCCCCACTTAGCGAAAGGGATGGCAATCGTGACTGGCGTAAAATTTGGTTGGTTGAGTATTCTTTTTCGCAAAAACTTGACAGGTTGAATATTTCTTAACTTCGTCTATGCAATCTTTCACCATAGTTAGCTAGTGGTATCCTTGGACGACTAGCTTACAAGAAAGCGTGTTGGCGCCTTGGTAAGCTGCGCAAATTCCTCTATGAGCTTCCTCCATCACTATCTTTGCATCATTGGGGAGCAAGCAACGAAGTAGGGTACCACCGAATGCTAGCTTGTATAGCCAATCATCCATTATTTCGTAAAGCGGAGCTCTTCTCCGTATCTGGTCAGCTTTAGCCTTATCATCAGATAGTTCGCATTTTTCCTTGTACCTCATGATTTCATGTATCCAAAACCACTCAGGCTGCATGACCGGATCAAGATATGGAGAAGGCATCTTAGTGATGGGGCAAACCAACAAGCCCTCGATGCTTGGCCTCTCTACAATCTCAGTCCGGCAAACTTGTGATAGGTGGTCGGGCGATTCGATGATTGCCAATTTTGACAAGATGTTGGCCTCCACATTCGTAGCTCTCGGGACATGAATTACTTCTTACGTGGTTAACTTTCCCAGAAGTCCCTCAGTCACATCTTTATACATCTTCAACCTTTCTTCTTGAGTCTCACATTCATTAGTCAACTGGTTGACCACTAATCGAGAGTCGGTTTTGATCCTTACTCACATAGCTTTTAAGGCATGAACCAAGTGCAGACCGCCATTAACTGCCTCATATTCGACCTCATTATTTGAGGTGCGAAATTGATATTGCAAGGCATAGTAAAGGTGGAAGCCTTCCGGAGTAGTAATCATTACTCCTCCGCCGCAGTAACGTGTACTAGCAGCACCATCTGTTTGAATTTCCCACCATTCGGCCTCGTCAAGCTCCTTATCAGTGCGAGGCTCGTCCGCCTGCGCTGAGTATTCCACTATGAAGTCTGCCAATGCCTGAGCTTTAACCGAGGGTCTGGGAAGGTACTCAAGCCCATATTGAGTGAGCACGACTGCCCACTTGATCAATTTGCCGGACGAGTTCGGACTTCGCAAGATGCTAGCTAGCGGCTAGTCAGTCAAAACACTGGCATGATGAATTGTAATTTAGTGGTGGATGGATGAGTGTAAACGGGGATGGAATCCCCGAGTGTCGTTCTATAAGGATGATAAATTGGAGTCAATTGAATGCAATGTTTTCTAAGGTAGAATTCAACAAGAGATATCTAGGTGCAAGGAAGCAAGGGGAAGCATTTGAAATAGAGCAAATGTAAGGAAACAAGAAAGCAAATGAAAGCAAGTAACAATGCAATTAAAGCTGGGAGTTGGATTCAATCACTAGAACGATGCATGCACAAGGCTAAGGTGGATTCAATTTAATGCAATCATGTCTAGACTTAAGGGATCGCAAGGCACAAACACCAAGTGGCGTTACACTTGGACTCCCAGTCCTGCGATGCCAAAGTGCTAGCGGTGCTGCCAGATAGAACTCCTAGTTCCGTTTGAAGTCTGCTCCAAACAAAACCAAGCTTATATCATAATTAATTCTACTTAATGTAGGAATTAACTAAATTTACACCCTAATCCAATGGATTAAAGTTTAACTTACATAGGTTAGGGCATGGGTTCGAAACTTCTTACAAGTACAATATTCCTTTTTTACAAATTCCTCGATCCTAAAAACTTTGCTCAAGTGCAAGCCACACAATATATTTTGAACATCATCAGTCCATTCCCGATACTAAGTTGAACTTAAGAGCGATCTAAGTCCTTCTAAGAGAGTTCGAGTTAAGTCTCAACACCTACCCCTTTCCTAGAGTTCAGCTTTAACTCCCAAATTATTCCAAAAAAGATCAGAGACGAAGAGAGTTACAACACCCAAAATTAGGGGTGGGAACTTCGGGATTCGGTTCAGTTTTTTTTCGGTTTCGGTATTTCGGTATTACAAAAAATGATACCATTCGGTTTTACAATAAAGTTCGGTTCGGTTTCAGTTCGGTATGAAACGGTTCGGTTTTGGTTCGGAATTTGGTTCGGTTTAGGATGTTCAATTTTCAACATTTACTAATTTTCCAAACAACACACTGCCAAACAATATATATTTGCATAATCTAAAGTCTAAAACATAAATATTACATAAAAATAAAACAATTCAAACACAAAATTAACATAGTAATCTAAATTGTAAAGTAATATCTTGTTCATCCATCATCCCCTCATCACATCATCCCCTCATCGGGGATCAATATTAATTATTATTATTATTATTATTATTATTATTATTTATTTTATATATTTAAAAAAACTGAACGGTTTTCGGTTCGGTTCGGTAAAAAACTGAACCGAATCGAACCGTTCGGTTTCTCTATATTAAGTACCGTTCGATTCTTTCGGTTTATACCGAACCGAAGTGCCCACCCCTACCCAAAATCATACAATACATAAACATGTAAGCCACCCAAATAAGAGATATACCTATCTCCATGTCATTAGGCTCCACACGTGCTTGACTCATAATAAAGATTCTTCCCTGCTCCTTGCCTCCATTCCTGCTCTGACTGCCTCCACTCCGATTCTGACTGCTGCTCCCGGTTTGCCCATTCTCGCCATTAGCTGCACTCAGACCACCTCTAGTATGAGCTCCTAAGTTGTTGGGTCGACTCCCACTCCCATTTTGTCCACTACCAAACTGGCCTCGATTCTGACTCTAAACCAGGTTCTGTGGGCTTCCAATCTTGGGGACATTACATGATAAGTGCCAAAAGATGCTTACTTTTAAGAGTTAATTTAGGGTTGTTCTATACTTATTTGAAATCCTTTGTGTGTGATTTATGGGGAAAATGCTATAAAGTGTTGATAATGTGTACACTTGAGTGTTTTGAAGGATTCTCAATTGAGGGAATGACATATGAGCTTAAATTAGAGCAAGCTTGGAAGAGTGAAGATGAGGAGGTAGCAAAAGCCCCGCCATGTTCGCGACGGAGGTCGTGGCACAACTTCAGACCCGGCCACGACCACGACCTCGGTCACGATCGTGGCTGAGCACCTGGTCACATTAAGTGACCTTGGTCACGATTGTGAGGTGGATGTGGCAGGGGGTGCGAAAAGCTTTTAGCCCGGGAAACCGGAATTCTACTTTAAAATCAATATTTTTAGTTGTAATTATGGATCTTTGGACCTTTTGATCATTTTAAATTTTTCCCATCATCTTAGATATTTTTAATCACCAAAAACACTCTCTATTCAAGGAAGAAGAAGATCTAGATTGAAAAGTCTTGAAAACACTTTGTGATCTAAAAGCTACTTTTCTACAAGTTTGAAGATATCGAAAAATATTTTTGTGTAGGTTGATCGCTAAGGTGTTCTAAAGTAGAGATCACGAGACCAGTGGGGGGTTCTACCTCTCACGTTTCCTCGTTTGTCTGAGGGCCTCCTCGATTTCTATATATTTATTTGCACATTGTATGGCTTGAGCGTGTTGGTCCCGAGGGGATGGGGTATAAGTCTAGAGGGGGGGGTGAATAGACTTATATAAGATTTTGCAAATCTTTTTCGACCTCTCGTGTGTATTAGACTTAGGATGTTTAAGTCCAATACCTCACAAGTTGAAGACAAAGTTTTATGCGCAGCGGAAATGTTATCCCCTTTTTATTTAGCACAAGTTTGATCTGTTCGAGAGGTGTGGTTAGTATGCAGTGCAGTCGACAGGTAAGAAAGGTTAGCGAGAGATAAAGCGATAAAGTAAATGCAAGAGAGATTTTTAAGTGGTTCGGCCAACCCTGCCTACGTCCACTCTTCTTCTAGAAACTCCCTAGAATGATTGCACTAAAATTTCCCTTTTTAGTACAATGTTCGAGCGCTTGAGCTTTGATCACCAAGCTCGCCTCAAGCCTCAGGTTTTTCGCCCCGCTTCTTGTTACTCCACCTCTCGAGCACTTGAGCTTTGATCACCAAGCCCGACTTAAGCCTCAGGATCTTCACAAGACAGCCTCCAAGTTACTCCGCCTCTTCTTGCCTTCTCTAAAGCAAGGATGTGGTTGCGTTCACGGTTAAGTAACACTCTCCAATATGATCAAGAGCTATCGTTGAATATCTTCTTTGTTGAGCAGCTTTGATCACCTTCTGGATATATATGATGTTTTAGTAATGTAACTCTCTCAAACACTAAGATGTGTTTTCTCGCACTTGTGAATATCAAAAGATATTCCAGATTAAGCACTTGCACTTGAATGTTTTTCTCAAACACCTCTTTTCAGTTCCGTACGTTCTCTTCTCTATATTTTTCAGACCCTTTTCTCTTGTGTTTTCAAGTGCTTATATATGAGAGTTGAGGAATAATTCTGTTGGAGGGAAAATTATTCCGTTTGAATTCTGGTTCCCATGCCAATCATGGGAGTTGCAATTTTTCAGCTTGTTTCATAGAGTGGTGGTCTTGTAACTTGTGTTGTTTGTCTTGTAGTGAATATCCCATATTCCACTATCTTGAGTCCATGCTCTACTTCCTTCTTTTGGCAAAAGTTGCTCTTTTTATATTCCCACTAAACCTTGTTTTAGGGGATAAGACCAACTCAGGATTGGTGCGTCTTTTTGACCGTTTGTTGTGGAAGTCTGACGTGTCATCCACTTTCGTCCATTTTGAGTTCCCATACTCAGAATATTCTTTTGGCACCTTCTTAATCTTTTATCTCCATGAGGTTCTTCTCCAAACTTAATTTACTCAATCGAGTCTAAGTGTTTATCGCATTCCTTTTAGCTGGAGAAGTTCCGATCTATCGAGACCAATGTTGATGTCTCGATCCTACGTCTCGAACTGGATCGATGTCTCAAGATTCTGTTGATGTCTCGATCCCATGTCTCGAACTGTTCTGATGTCTCGAGACTTAGTTGATGTCTCGTAGACCCTTATTCCTCCAGTGATGTCTCGTGTCTTCTTCTGATCTATCTAATGATAACTTACAACACGAAACTTCCTAAAGTGTTCATCCAAGTTTACTTTGAGCTTAAATATTTTCTGAGTTGAGCTCATTTACCCAGTTGTATTTTCGCTCTTGGTTTACTTGTTGAACTTACACATATTGCCTATACATCGAGACTTAGGGGATTATGTTTTACATTTTGTATCATCAAAACCTATTACATGGTGTTCCTAACAGAGCATATGTTTCTAGGGTTTTTTTCTCAGGCTAACGAACAGATCACCTGTTCTAATGAGAGATTCCATGAAGAGTGTCAAGGCTATCCGATCGTTTAGATCTTCAACTATATGTACCTCCTTCTACCACTGTTTAATGAACTCTTTTAGTGTCGCGATTTCTTCCTACTGCACAGATGATAGGGATAGGAAATGTTTCTTTACTTTCATGCTCCGACAAAGTGTGCTAGGAAATGCTCGGCCAATGTTTTGAAGTAGTCTATCAATCGATGTGGGAGAGAAATAAACCACCCTAAGTCACTCCTCCAAGTGTGGAGAAGATGGCACAATAGTACATGGGATCCTCGACACCCATAACCATCATCTTGGTTTTGAATGCGAAGATGTGGTTGCTCAGATTATTAGTTCCATCGTACGTAGGCATTGATGGGCATAGAATGAAAGGGCTTGTAGAGAATAGCGACCGGGTAGTTGGTTGATCTTACCTACTTTCTACTTTGCATTTCAAATCTCAAACTTCTTTAGTTAACTTGGCAACTTCCCGGGCTTGGGCTTCCTAGGTAGGCTCAGGTGATTCACCACTGCTTTTGGCTATCTCCCTTGGGTGAACCAACTTTTACATACTCTACTACTTGAGGCTTGTTGGTCCAAGTCTTCGCTAATCGAGCGGCCTCGGCTTGTCAACGTGGATTGGGTTTGATCGCCCTTCGTTGGGTTTCGACCGGTTGGTCATCATGGCTTCGATATTCAGATAGAACCAATTGGATATGTAGACCTAGTCAATCTAAGACTGAGCATGCAAGATGATTTTCATGGTTGACCAACGAACCAGGTCCTCGTGTTTTCTCTAGGGACTTGTCCTGCCTGTTTATTCTTTGTAGCCAATTGTGATCAATGCGGTCCATCGCTACGAGGACCACCCTTCTTAAGGCTTGGTCGTGCTATAGGGCCTCTAAGATGCGCTCAACTGCCTCTACTACGACGAGGCAGGGTCTATCTTGGCCGACCGGTGAGAATTCGGTGACAAGTCTAGATGAGGATCACACTTCTTCTTCCTATGGGTATTCCTTCGGGTTGCTCTCCCTAGACATATGGAGCGATCGAACAGTGCCCTAGAGTTGGGTTGACTTTTTGCACAGGTCGTGAGTCGACCAACCAGATTGAGCTTAACGACGTGTGGTCACCATTGTGTCTTAGGTTTGAGGAATGAACATAACTTTTTGTATCGATCCCCACGGATAGCGCTAATGTTGGTTTTATGATTTTTTGGCAGTCAACGATTGGCCAACACTACTGTTAAAATAACGAGTATATGAGAAATATAAAGAGAATATAGAGAGAGTAGATATTTTGTATTATTGAATATTGCTTGTCCTTTCTCAATGTATGGGGGGTTCTATATTATACATATTTTGGGCTAGAAGTCCTACAGGAATAGAAATCATAGATTGTCTCATATTGGGAGTCCTTGTTACATTGGAAATAAGGAGCCCAATCCTTATTACATTTTGAATAGTAAGTCCAATCCTTATTACATTATGAATGAATAGTAAGCTTTAATCCTTATTGTACTACAAATAGCTCATATTTTATCTCTTGTCTATTCTATTTTCAAGAGACGTTATTGTGTGGACCATAAATAAAAAGTACATTATTTGTGTACATAAAGTACATACATTATTTGAGTACTGAAAGTATACTATTTTTTATCTTATCAAATAATGTACATTCGCCATGCACCTTGTGCTCAGATGACATGTAGTGACTCTCCCATATGGGAGGTCATGAGATCGAGCCTCAGTGGAGGCATGTGGGCTGGGCCGTCCCACCTTGGACTTCATGCCCGCTCACGGGCCTCACTTCAAAACTGAAATAAACTATTATATTACTATTCTATATTCAAACAATTTAACATAAATAATATTAAATTTTTTCCGTGTTTAAAATTTAAAAAATACGTTTTTTAAGATCTTAATGTTTTGTATGTGTGTGTATATATTTTAATTTATGAAAGCTCGCGCGAACTAGCATGCCAAGCTCACGAGACCCGCATTTTCGAGGGTAAAAATTCTAGGCCCTAACTCGCCACTCCGCGGAGTGGTTAGGGTTGGTCCGTAGGTTTCGACTCACCTTGACACCCTATAAGCAAGAGGGAAATTGATTGAAATGGTAAAAAAGGATGAAAAAGGACACAATTGGGACATTTTTAAAACTTGGACAAAATAAGGAAAAACTCGTTTGAGATTTGAGTTTCCAGTAAAAACGCAAGTCTCAAACGAGTTTCTCATTTAAAAAAAAAAATTCACCTTAAATACGAGAAACACAAGTCTCACTTGCATTTCTCAAAATGTATAAGCCAAACGCAAATGGGACTTGCTTTTGGGCTATGTATTTTTGTACAACACAAACACAAGTCTCACTTACGTTTGTAAAACAAAACAAAAAAAAAAACATAATTTAAACGCTCTGTTTCCCTTTTCCGGCTCTGTTAGGCTTCTCTTGTGACGCAATTCAATGTTAAAAACTTTCTGGATTTCAATTCTGCTCTCATCAAAATTGATCACTGCCAAGTTGGAACAACTTTTCCACTGTCAGCCGGATAACCACGATCTACTCCACCACAGGCGACCTCCTGCGTCGTCGACAAGCCAACACCCACTTCACCAGGTAATTTATAACATAGCCGCCGATTACCTCTAAGCACTGGGCGTCGACCAACAATCACATAGGTCACTGTCGTTCTCCGACTGCTTCACCCCGTCAACCCAATTGCTACCAGTGAACTCCTGACCCCTCTCGATCGGCACTATTTTATTATTATTATTTTTCAAAATCCTAGGAAACCCTACTAGGAAACGGACTACATCTACACGCTTCTTATTGGAAATGTTTGAAGGTTTAGTTCGGCAGTTGCTATTGGGTTACCTTGGCCAATACATTTGACGTTTAATTTTTTTTATTTTTTATTTTATAAACGCAAGTAGGACTTGCATTTGTGTTGTACAAATATATATAGCTTAAACCCAAATGATACATGTGTTTCTCGTATTTAAGGCGAAAAAAAATAATTTTGAAATAATAAAAAACTAATTTGGGACTTGGCTTTTTTACCAAAACTCAAGTCCCAAACTTAATTTCTCCTCTTTTTATGTCTAAGTTTTAAAAGTTTCCCTTTTTGTTTTTTGGCCATTTCACTCAATTTCCTAAGAGCTACGTCAGAAGCTTTTATTTGGTTTTTGTAAGCCCAAAAAACTTAAAATGGTTTATCATTGATGTGGGAGATTTTTTTGATGGTTTCTTCCTCCTACAAGACACAAAATATTGTTAGAAATAAAAATAAAAATAAAAATAAAGAAAACACGGTCGGAGCGAGTCAGAGTGGCCGCCATCTGACTTTAAAATCATACTTTATTGTTTTTTTTTTGTTGATGTTGTTAGAATTTGTTTTTGTTTTATTTGTCTTTTTCTCTTTTATCTATTTCTTCCCAAATTCTCTTTTCTAATTATATTCACAAAAACTTCTCAAAAATTACAAAAAGATTGGAGTATTACGGATTTACGGATGCTCTAAGCAAGACTAGGCAGCCAAGCCCGGTGGTTTGATACTTAGACAGTGACGCACTGACGCCCCCAAGGCTTACTATATTTCCCAACTCAAAACCCCAAAGCCCTAATCGTCTAATCTTCCTCTTTGCTCTTTCATTTTCTTCACCACCATGCGCTGCCTCATTACGCGCAAGCTCTGGAATGGGCTCTCTGCCGCCGCCTCTCTGAGAGCTCCACCGCTTTGCGGCCAAATTCAGGCGCGTTACAGTTCTCGGCGGTGGTATGGACTGGTTCCGATGGTAATAGAGCACTCCTCTCGAGGGGAGAGAGCCTACGACATATTCTCGAGGCTTCTCAAGGAGCGCATAATCTGCATCAATGGCCCCATCAATGACGACACGTCCCACGTCGTTGTCGCTCAGCTCCTCTTTCTCGAGTCTGAGAACCCCTCCAAGCCCATCCATATGTACCTCAATTCTCCTGGCGGCGCTGTCACCGCCGGTCGGTTTTTCTTCTGTTGTTTTCAATTAGGGTTGAATTTCATTTTTTTTTCTAATTCTGTTGCGGAAAGTAATGTACAGTAATGAAGATTGTGTTATTATTATTTTTTCCCACTATTACTGTTTGCTTGTAATTTAATTGAACTGAAATGAGACATATATACTATGTAAAGATTGACTGTCCGTATGATTACCCCTGCCTGTAGAGGTAACTGGAATAAAGAGAAAGAAAAATGCTGCCTGAATAGTTTTAGCCATTATTTCAATGAAGAGTGAGATTGAACTTCCATTTTCGTTTTTCCTTGTAGGTCTTGCTATATATGATACGATGCAGTACATTCGATCTCCCATCAACACCATATGCCTAGGTCAGGCAGCATCAATGGCATCTCTACTTCTAGCTGCTGGAGCCAAGGGTGAGAGACGTTCTCTCCCNAACACCCACTTCACCAGGTAATTTATAACATAGCCGCCGATTACCTCTAAGCACTGGGCGTCGACCAACAATCACATAGGTCACTGTCGTTCTCCGACTGCTTCACCCCGTCAACCCAATTGCTACCAGTGAACTCCTGACCCCTCTCGATCGGCACTATTTTATTATTATTATTTTTCAAAATCCTAGGAAACCCTACTAGGAAACGGACTACATCTACACGCTTCTTATTGGAAATGTTTGAAGGTTTAGTTCGGCAGTTGCTATTGGGTTACCTTGGCCAATACATTTGACGTTTAATTTTTTTTATTTTTTATTTTATAAACGCAAGTAGGACTTGCATTTGTGTTGTACAAATATATATAGCTTAAACCCAAATGATACATGTGTTTCTCGTATTTAAGGCGAAAAAAAATAATTTTGAAATAATAAAAAACTAATTTGGGACTTGGCTTTTTTACCAAAACTCAAGTCCCAAACTTAATTTCTCCTCTTTTTATGTCTAAGTTTTAAAAGTTTCCCTTTTTGTTTTTTGGCCATTTCACTCAATTTCCTAAGAGCTACGTCAGAAGCTTTTATTTGGTTTTTGTAAGCCCAAAAAACTTAAAATGGTTTATCATTGATGTGGGAGATTTTTTTGATGGTTTCTTCCTCCTACAAGACACAAAATATTGTTAGAAATAAAAATAAAAATAAAAATAAAGAAAACACGGTCGGAGCGAGTCAGAGTGGCCGCCATCTGACTTTAAAATCATACTTTATTGTTTTTTTTTTGTTGATGTTGTTAGAATTTGTTTTTGTTTTATTTGTCTTTTTCTCTTTTATCTATTTCTTCCCAAATTCTCTTTTCTAATTATATTCACAAAAACTTCTCAAAAATTACAAAAAGATTGGAGTATTACGGATTTACGGATGCTCTAAGCAAGACTAGGCAGCCAAGCCCGGTGGTTTGATACTTAGACAGTGACGCACTGACGCCCCCAAGGCTTACTATATTTCCCAACTCAAAACCCCAAAGCCCTAATCGTCTAATCTTCCTCTTTGCTCTTTCATTTTCTTCACCACCATGCGCTGCCTCATTACGCGCAAGCTCTGGAATGGGCTCTCTGCCGCCGCCTCTCTGAGAGCTCCACCGCTTTGCGGCCAAATTCAGGCGCGTTACAGTTCTCGGCGGTGGTATGGACTGGTTCCGATGGTAATAGAGCACTCCTCTCGAGGGGAGAGAGCCTACGACATATTCTCGAGGCTTCTCAAGGAGCGCATAATCTGCATCAATGGCCCCATCAATGACGACACGTCCCACGTCGTTGTCGCTCAGCTCCTCTTTCTCGAGTCTGAGAACCCCTCCAAGCCCATCCATATGTACCTCAATTCTCCTGGCGGCGCTGTCACCGCCGGTCGGTTTTTCTTCTGTTGTTTTCAATTAGGGTTGAATTTCATTTTTTTTTCTAATTCTGTTGCGGAAAGTAATGTACAGTAATGAAGATTGTGTTATTATTATTTTTTCCCACTATTACTGTTTGCTTGTAATTTAATTGAACTGAAATGAGACATATATACTATGTAAAGATTGACTGTCCGTATGATTACCCCTGCCTGTAGAGGTAACTGGAATAAAGAGAAAGAAAAATGCTGCCTGAATAGTTTTAGCCATTATTTCAATGAAGAGTGAGATTGAACTTCCATTTTCGTTTTTCCTTGTAGGTCTTGCTATATATGATACGATGCAGTACATTCGATCTCCCATCAACACCATATGCCTAGGTCAGGCAGCATCAATGGCATCTCTACTTCTAGCTGCTGGAGCCAAGGGTGAGAGACGTTCTCTCCTACTTCTAGCTGCTGGAGCCAAGGGTGAGAGACGTTCTCTCCCTAATGCTACAATTATGATTCATCAGCCTTCTGGTGGATACAGTGGACAGGCTAAAGTGATTCATCAGCCTTCTGGTGGATACAGTGGACAGGCTAAAGATATGACAATTCACACAAAACAAATTGTTCGGGTTTGGGATGCTCTAAATGAATTATACTCAAAACATACTGGGCAATCAGTAGATATAATTCAGAAAAATATGGATAGAGATTATTTCATGACCCCTGAGGAGGCAAAAGAATTTGGGATAATTGATGAAGTTATAGATCAAAGACCTCTGTCTCTGGTGACTGATGCTGTTGCACAAGAGGACAAAGATAAGAGTTCAAACTAGAAGTTGAGGTAATATTAATTTTCCAATTATAGATTCAAGATGCAACTTTTTATTAGTTCTACCCATTTGTTGCATAATTGAGCCAACAACTATTTTTACTAACATCTTAATATACAACGCATCTTCAATACCCATTTCTTTTGATCAAGAAAAAGCCTATGACTATTATTTGCTTCTATGCTGAGTTTTCATTTTATTAGCTTTTATTTCAATATGAACTTACGACAGTGTTTAATTGAAGTGATGTCAGTAATATATAGAAAATTTTTGTATGATCCCAGAGCATGTTTAAAACTTTTTCTTGGAATACTTGATGTGTGAATAGTTAGTGCATGTAGTTGCCCACACATTCTCAGTGAACTGTACACAAGAAAATTTCTCACTTGTTCTGGGACTGCAGTGAAGTTTCTCTTATACATTATCTTATAGATCATATTATAATTACTGCATGCCCATTTATTTTCTATTAAGGATCATATCAAGTTTTATGGGCCTCTCTTGGTTTGTATATTTTTTGAAATCATCATCTCTTCAATTTTATTGAAATTGTCTACATCTCTTTTCATTTTTCTTGAAACTGTTGTTTGCATAGAAAATAAGGAAAAGAAATGCAAGTATTTAACATTGGATGCAGAGTCATGTCTCTGAGGAAATAACACACATAAGTTGATATATTGCATAACACAATGAGGACTGTCTTGGAAATTTTTTTACAAAGGAGGCTTAAGAGGGTATGAGAATATCACTTAATTTCTCTAACTCAAATCACTAAAAGCAATTTGCTGGCCCTTGGTGCTTGGGTCTGGTAAGAGGGATGGAGTAAAAAGGGAAATGTGATTGTTGTTGGTTCAAAATCTTTTTACCTTAACATTTTTGTTCATGAATAATGGAGTTGTAAATAGTGGCACAAGTTAACAATTATTATTATTATTGTTAATATATATATATATATATATACACATATATATTTTACAGATCTTCAATATTGAAAACTGAAGAATGTTTTTGATTATAATGTGTCAATTTATTTCTGGTTTGGTCTAAGGGATATCAGGCAAATATTCCAAACAAAGTTATTTCCAGCATTTGATTGGATTATCCATAAGATGCAATTTTGGTTTGGGCTCCTCATTTCGCAACCTTGTAGACCCAAAGATGCATGAATCTTGACTTGATCCTGGCTAAAATTGGATTTGGGTTGCTCAGCTTTTTTCTGAGAACTAGAGTTGTTCAGTAACCAAAAGTCTAGAAGTAAGAACTAGATGAGTGAGTTTACAAACTCGGTGAAGAATATAATATGGCAAAAACCCATACCATCAAATAGATCACCTGCTGCTAGTAAACTAAAATTCCAACACAATTGTGCATCCGGCTCTGAGCCATCATATTTCAATCTCAAACTACAGCATAACAATTTTCAGCATGAGTATAATCGTGACATTGGACCTACATAGAGCTTCAACCTTTCTTGTACACTCTATTAAACCTTTCTGTTTTAGAATGATTTGGGACAATTAACACTTTTTGAAAAAAAATTGCTAGGTTGAGATCATACTTTTGCTGGTTGTAAGGGGTCAAAGATAAAGAATAAACCCAATAAAGTACTAGATTGTTTTATCTGATCTTGCATAATTGGGATGTAATAAGATGAAAATGTCGTAGCAGAACTCAAAGATGGGTATCAAGGATATGTAACTTTTGAACAAAGTTTACATGTCTATCTCTATAAATAAATTCATAATTTGTTCCCTGAACTTACTCTAGTTCATCTATAGCAAATAAATTGCATATGGGTCTCTTATTACCTGTGTCCTGTTTCTTGGAGAGCTTTGATACCCTCAGAAGTGTAAACCTTCTCTTTAACTTTTAAGAACCAATGAGACTTCTTGGGTTGAAAGTAGAAAAGAGAAGCAACCAAATCAAGTTATGAAGAATAGTAATTGATTGAAAGTTGAATGTTTAGACGAAAGGCTGTAGATGTATTTAGAGTAAAATACTACTACTAAGAATCATAAAAGAATATATACCTTAGAAAAGAAACAAACAACTAGGTATAGAATTTGTTACACAATATTTTCAGTCCACTAAAAGTAATCTCAATCTTTGTTGGCGGCAATCTCTTTCCCTGCTCTAATCAGATCGCCCTGCATCAGTTTCCTGTTTGGCTGTTTATTACCTTGGATCTTTTTCCTTGATCTAGAACACATTTTTGTGTACTTAAAATTGGAACATAAGATTAGGATCATTGTTAGGCGACGCCTAGGCGTCCGGTCGGTCGGGACCGAGCGCCTAATGTGCTTGCCTCGCCTAAGTGCAGAATACAACCCCAAAACTCCACAAAACATACATGGGTAGAACCTACACACTAAGGCGAGTCTACCGGTGTAATTTCTAGTCGGAGAAGTGGCCGGAATCTTCCTCATGCGCCGGCGCGTGGAGTTAGAGCGGTGGCGCGGCGGTGCCGCGTGGTGGCTCCGATGGCGGAGACGTTCGAGCTCCAGCATCGTCCTCCTGTTCCGAGCAAAGCCCATTCCTCTTTGTAGAAACATTATGGAGCAAAATAAGGATGCTTGCACCAGTAGTGTTAGTGCTGATAGTGGGAGTAGTATTTCCAGGAAAAGAGTTCCTTTTTGTGTCTCAATTCCTATGTATATATATGTGTAATCAGTGTGTAGTGATAATACATAGAAATATACAAAAGCTTTCAGTTTCACTCTTCTCAAGGCTACAACTTCCTAGAGGAGAGTAAATGGGGCTGCTACAACTCCCTAAAGTAGAGTAAATATGGCTGCTACAACTTCCTAGAGTAGAGTAAATATGGCTGCCTATTTCCAACACACATCATGCCTAATTGCCTATTCACATCCTAATTATTTTGTATGGGAATATATATATATATATATATATATATATATATATTACTCATCGCCTAGGCGGCCGCCTAGTCGACTAGGCAATCGACGGCATCTCGCCTAGAAAGTCCGCCTAGATAACTATGATTAGGATCAAGGTTTTCTGCTACATTTTTCATACTGAGATTTGAAAACGTTGTTTATCACCTAAATTGGAATGAGCCTTTTAGTCAAGCTAGAGAAATTATTGCTTGAAGAATATGCAGTGGTGTTGGTACTAAAATTATTATGAAACTTTGGACTTTTGGCAGTTCAATAGGTTAACTTCTAAATGGAATATGATTGCATTTTGCTTATTGTAGCCAGATTGACACTAGATTGGATTTATAATCTAGTGTTCAATTGGCTTCTGTATCTAGTATTGTATTGCTATAATCCTCAGTTTCATGCAGAAAAGATATTTCTTTTGTTTTTAGCTGTCTAACATTTTGATAGTTCATGAAACATGACTATATGACCAGAATTTCTAAACATGCTTTGTTTAAGAAACCAGTTTCATGCAGAAAAGATAAGGGTTGTTTGGTTTGCCACTTTTACCATAATCGGAAATAAAAAAATGAGAGAGACCTCATTTTTAATACCATATAAACAGAATTAGGTCACCCTTCATATCCTTCAGTTGCTACTGACAATTTCAGTAATGATTCTGGCTCTAATTTACTACCAAACATACTACTACCAAAACCCATGCCGATTTTCATATTCAAATAAAACATGTCTTTAAATTTCTGCTGTCTAACATTTTGGTAGTGCACAAAACAGGGCTATGGGACCAAAATTTCTAAGCATGCTTTGCTTTAGAAACTAATAGTATTTGTTCCTATTTTGGTGCAGGGGAACTTGGTTCTTGGGATGCATCTCGGACACGGCCATTGAGTGCCGTTTGCATTGATCAACTAACACTGGGAATTTCTCAAAAAGCAAGTTTCATCTTATTTCGAATTCAAGTTATTGTCTCGTTTTCTATATAGTAGGCTATGGGGCAGGCCTAGTTTCCTAGGAGGTTCATTGTCGCAACAAATGGTTTACAGTTTGGGGATGCCATTGATAAGTTGTGCCAAAGCAATTATCTTTGACCATGTTAAACTTGCTTGTGGCGGTGTTTGTTCTACTTTTGCTATATTTATCCATTGATCTGCACATAAAATGATGATATTTAGCAATTTCTTACAATTTGAAACCATAAACTGCCCATGATATTGAAAAAAAAAAAAACCTTTTTGTTCAGTTTTGATGAACGATATTTTTATTAGTATTTTAGTTAATATTATTATAATTAGTAGGCAGTATTTAACTAGTTTTCCATTAGTTCTTAAAATAATTAGGTGATAGACTTTTTATTATTATGCTAGTATATTATGGTTTTCTTTTTCCCAAATAATTGTTATTGTGAGATGGCAGCCTAGTGTCTTGAGTCCAAAAGCCCATTGAAAAAGAGCCCATTCCATCCTATTAGTTCAGTGTAAACAGAAGAATGGCAAAAGAGGGAGACCGCTTCAAAAGTAGCAATCGTTCGGCACAGGTCCTATTCAATTGGGAGATCCGATTGATCAGTGAGGGCTCGGAGAATTAGTTGGAGGATGAGTAGTATATAAGGAGGGCGATAATGAAGAGAAGATGATCAACTTACCCGGACCAGTTCTGGTTCAGCGAGCGTTCGGCGGCCTCGTTCCATTGGCGGCGGCAGTAGCACCTAAATACCTTCGGATAACAGCAATAGCAATTAATTAAGTTCTCCATTGGCAGCTTTAAATTCCACTGCCTAAATACCTTCGGATAACAGCAATAGCAATTAATTAAGTTCTCCATTGGCAGCTTTAAATTCCGGTCGGCGAACGTAGCTTCAACAAGTCTCCAGCAAATCAGAAATTGGTTCGGCACAATAGTATAGTAGCAATCTACTTAGCTTTTCATGATTCTTTTCAATCTGCTTAGTAATTTGTCTTATTGATTTTGAGGAATCCGTACTACATTTTTTTTGATTGGGTTCACTGCCAACTCTTAATGTGATTGTCTAAGGTATTAGTTGTTATTAATTTCTTAATTATGCATTGCTAAAACTTTTTTTTTTTTTTTTTTTTTGAATACTACTAACTCTATTACAATGCAGTATCTGTTCATAACTACTTTCTTAGCCTATTGAAGCACAAGAGTAAGCATTGCCTCCACTGAGACTCGAACCCACCAAGAGAAGGGTAAAACTCTTTAATTAGGGACATGATTAATTTACCATGAACATTGTGTAGTAATTGTTTAATTTAATCAAGAGTAAATTCCTTTTTTGGTCCTATACTTATTGTGCCTTGGACACATTTAGTCTGCTTTTATTAACTTGACCACATTTTGTCCTAAGTTATCAAAAAGTGGACAATGTTAGTCCACAGTCAGCTTTACCGTTTGATGGCCGTGAAGTGCAAGGGCATTTGTGTCCTTTCATGTTCAATTATTCATGTGGTGCAAACAACAGACATCAACAGCTTTTAGAACACGTAAATCATATCGTCGGGATGATAGCATGGGTTTTTAGCGACGACAACGGGTCCCAAAATGATGCCGTCGGAGTTGTATCTAGAGACGCCGGTGAGATGACGGTGTCGACGTCCGGCGCCGGAGTACTGAATAAACACCTCACCGTAATCCAGCGTTCTCGATCACGATGCTGTTTTCAAGCGTGATCAGAATCCTGTTATAGATCTCCGTCCTGGAGATGTCGTCGCCGGAAAACGGGCGCGAGCACAGATTGACTGAGTGCATTTTCTCCCGATCCTCGTCCACGAACGACATGCGGAAAAAGCGATCAATATCGTGGTGAAACTGGCGCAAGACGCGGTTAGACATATTCGCCTCTGGACCGAAGAAATAAACCCTAATCGGAGTAACCGAAACGCGGCGGACATACGCAATCCCTTCGTCCATGCTCCTTGCCGGCTTTTTTCGCGGCTGCTTAAACCTATTGTACTCCTGCGTCACCAATTTCGCAGGATCGTAACAACAATCCTTCATTCGCTGCATTTTCTCCAACGCAAATTCGATCCGCTCAATCTCAAACCTCTTCGGATCAACCGATTGGAAGAACTTCTCGTCTAGCATCGGCCCCGGAATATACCCACGCTGAACCAGAGAGCAGATCTTGAACACTACTTTGAACGGCAAATCGAGTCCGCTTGGAAGATTCACGATTGGAACCAGAGACGAGTTGGAGGAATACGAGGAACCATCACCGAGATAGAACTAACTCTTAGTTTCTTTATAGTTTGCAAAACTGTGGTTAAAGTTTGGAAGGTAGGAATTCGAAGGAAGCTGCAAACACATGGCGGTGGATTGTCTGATGATGCAGTTTTGGGTGAAATCTGTTGTTCTAGCCGATTGATCTTCCGGAGCTTCCAGATAGATTGGTCACAAATGCCCTTGCATTCTGTCCACAAAACAGAATTTCTGACAAAAATAGATAACATTGGTCACAAATGCCCTTGCACTTCACGGCCATCAAACGGTAAAGCTGATTGTGGACTAACATTGTCCACTTTTTGATAACTTAAGACAAAATGTGGTCAAATTAATAAAAGCGGACTAAATGTGTCCAAGGCACAATAAGTGTAGGACCAAAAAAGGAATTTACTCTTTAATCAATTGAATTAAGTTTTACCCTTTGATCTTATTTTAGTAATTGATTGTGTTATTGGGTGATCAACTTTAACATAATTGAACTGAATTGAGGGAATTCCTAGAGTAGAAATCATGCCTATTAATTCCATGCTCCTAAGGGTAAATGAGTAGATATTGATTGTCTTATCAGATTGACTATTTGGTTCACGGTATTCCGTAAGTTCTTCTAGGTTAAATGGGTTTTAATTATTTGAATAAATGTCTTAAGCATACGAATGATTAAAGCACGTGACTGATTCTGAACGCCATACGGATTAGTCATATAGCAGTTAGAACGAACCCTTAATTGGTTGGGTAAGTTAAACTAATCTGCAATATAAGTAATGGTAATTGATTCATGTTCCAGTCTTTATTCCCTTGCTGCTATCATTTCGTGGTTATTCAATTGTTTTTCTTGCCTTCGTTTTCCACTTAAGTTTTATTTGGTTAAGTACATTTTGATTCTTAATTAGCTTTGAATACTTTAAATTGTCAAGTTAGTTTAATTCCAAATTATTCAATTGCATTGTATCAATTCCCTGTGGGTTCGACCCTTGCCTTTGCACACTATCACTACAACTGATTCGTGCACTTGCGAGGACTATTTAAAATTGTCCATCAAGTTTTTATTTATTTATTTATTTATTTTTATTATGGTATGTTGTGCAGAATGAGCAGTTCAAAATCAAGGAGTTTATATATTACAGTTTGAAGTTATCTTTTGGTAGTAGTGAAGTACTCCCCACCGATGCAATTATTCACTTTATGTGTTGGTGGCTAAAGTTTTAAAAGGAAAATTGTACTTTTAATCATTCTATTATTGTTTTACATTAGTATTTTTACCCGTGAGATGCACGAAATGAATTTATTATAACTGCATTGAGAAAGGAAGAAAATTTTATGATTGCATTTTATACAAAAGAAAATAGGTGCGTAGGACCATTATTTAGACTATTCTCATGGAATGATTCGTACTTTAAATACACAACTATCGACCACTACAATTATTTATATCCGAGGAAGGAAAATTATAAATTGTATTTTATTTAAATAAAATAGTTATGTATACTATTGATATAACAAATTTACTTACAATTAAATTGAGATTAGTTGTACTAAATTCTGGTGCACCAACGGGCAGGTTCTAACAACGGCTGATCATTATCAAATAACGTATATGGTTGGAGCGATTCTTGAAGGAATGGCTCGTAATATAAATAAATAACGAAGAATCCATTCAGTAATAAACATTTCATTTTATATGTTAATTAGATATTTATTACTTTTTTTTTTTCTTTTGAAAACCAAACGAACTTTCATTAATTAATTCAAAACCAAACTCGAGATACAAATACGTGATTCGCTGACCTTCGGACATGGCGAACAACAACGTCACCAATGTCACTAGCAATCAACTTGCATTGTTTAATAATCAAACCAACATAGGAGTAATCAAAAGAAGAGGAATGAAAAGCATGACATATGTTCAAACAATTCGATTCCAAAATAATATGTTGGATACTCCGAGTCTTCAACCAGGTGAGCGCCTCCTTCACAGCCATAGCCTCTGCCACAAATGGATCGCCATTACAATTCAATGTACCACCGCAAACAGCCACAAACGAACCATCCGGACCCCTAAGGACGGCTCCAAAGGACGCAACGTCCCCATGAATAGCTGCGTCGACATTGCACTTGGTTTTGCCACGCGGGGGAGGTGCCCAGTGCTCAACATGTGAGTTCAGGCTTTGTTGATTGGGAGAGGCAACCTGAAAAGTTTGCTTCCAAGAAGCTACCAGCTCATTCACCTGCAGCTAGCTGTAAATAATTTAATGGCCAAAACTTCCCGTTCCAAACACGCTCATTCCGAGCCTTCCTAATAGCCAGAACCTCGCCACCATCAGGAAAGTAGTAGAGGGATCAGCAGCACACAAAATAGTCTGGACAAAGCGAGGGAAAGGGAACCCCCTAGCACATCAATCGCACCCCACAAGTCACATGCTAATGGACACTCACACAGAACATGCGAAACCGATTCGATCACCGAAGCACAGTAAGAACAGCCACCACCAACCACGATACCCTTCGACCTCAAAACCTCGAGGACAGGCAAAAAATTCCTCAAACATCACCACAGGAAGTTCTTAATGTTCGGAGGAACCTTTAGAGCCCAAAGACGTTTCCAATCTGTGAACTCCGTTGCAGCACCTTGCGAAGTGGCTTGCAATGTTTGAAGTCGATATCCATGCTTGACCGTGTAAGCTCCCTTGATGTCATCTTTCTAGCACCAACTATCAGGGTAGCTAATAGAAACAGGAGTGCGAGTGATTCTCGGCACATTCCGCTCGTCGAAGAGATCACGCAGCAGGTCTACGTCCCATTCTCCATCACTGTTCAGTAAGTTACAGACCCGGGAGTCCTTTAGCTCTTCAATGCATGGCGTATGGAGGTAAGGATTGTCTTTATCTGCTAACCATGGCCATCCCAAAACAAGTGTGTCAGCTCCATTACCCACACGACGAATCACACCTTCACGAAGCACCTGCTGGCCAGCCAAAATACTCCGCCATAGGTAGCTCGGGTTACGACCAATCGTTGCATCCAAGAAATTCGTACTAGGGAAGTATTTTGCTTTAAGAACGCGAGCCATCAGAGATTGAGCATTCACGAGCAGACCCCATCCTTGCTTTGCCAATAGGGCAATGTTAAATTCGTGCAACCTTTTGAAGCCCAACCCTCCATAACATTTCGGAATAGCCATCCGAGCCCAACAGATATTTATTACTTAATCATTTTTATTCTACAATTTATAATTACATATTGTATTCAATATGAACATAACCAACGACAACACTTTCTATAATTTTCTAAGAAACTAAAATAAAATCTTGCTGGCCAAAATTAGATAGTCCCAAAACGATGTCGTTTTGGGGCTGTTTATATATATATATATATATATATATATATATATATATATATATATATATTTTTTTTTTTTTTTTTTTTCATTTTGTTCCCCGTTTCATTTGGTCATTTCGGTTCTCCTACTTTGGGTGTCTAAATTTGAGAAATCCTAACCTTTCTAAACTTGTAATCTCTCTCAAATAATTTAAGATCTGGGTTTCTCAAATTGAGAAACCCTAGTCCGAATTTGGTCCAGTCTCCGGAACACGGATGCATGTATACACTATAATTTCTTTGACATTTTTCTCCAATTTGAGAACACATACACGGATTACTAGATACTTGCATCTATGTTTCTCAATTTGAGAAACCCTAATTTGGTTTCTCAAGCTAAAAAAATTCAGAATTGGATTTCTCAGTATGAGAAAATCAAGTTTGGAGTTCTAAAGTATATAGATAATAACGAAAATAATGAGTAAGATAGTATATAATGAGATTTAATTTTGTCTCTAACCTTGATCTATGGTCTTTTGCTTCTTCATACCCCTTAGAATTGTTGATTCTGTTAGTTTCCTCATTATATTGTTTGTATGAATTGTGAAAAAATGATGCTCACAAAAAAATTTGAAAGCTCATAGTTAATTATTAGTTAAGTAATAGTTAATTAAAGAGTTTTTTTCCCAAAATGGTCCCTCGACTATTGCTCATTCTCAATTTTGCATTTCGACTTTCAATTGCACCTAATGTGGTCCTCGACTTTCAAAAACTCACCCAATTTGGTCCCCCGTTACATATTCCGTCAAATCAGTGTTAAAATGGAGGGCATTTTCGTCCATTTACCTATTGTTAGCCTAATAAACATTGAGGGACCATTTTGAGAATAGTCAAGGGATCATTTTGGGAAAAACTATTTTATTTATTTCATTTTTGTTTATTTTCATTTTTTAGACAGTATAAAATTAGAATTTCTATACATTTTTTTCTTACAAATATAAATAGTTAAAATCGCGCAATCCAACCTCAAAATTTTTAACTTTCTTTACAGACTTTTCCCCTCTAAATATGCAAACTATTCCTATGAAGTTTTACAATAAGTTCCGTAAATTTCATAAATACTCATATACTTTTTTTTTTTTAATGTTCATAGACAATCAATCACTATGTATCACATTAAATATTACTTTTACCATTGAAAATAATATTTTTTATTCAAGCGTAGACACCCAAAGAGTGGAAAATGTAGGGAAAATATTGGACCGAAAGGCAAATTTTTCTAGTAAACTTCTCAAGTGAGCCGAAAAGTAAAATCTCGTCAATGTTTGCTGCAATATTTTCTGTATTTGATTTCAAAATAAATATTAAATTTTATATTAATTTACATTTTTTAAGATATTGTATGACATCTTTTATATGTTTTCCTCTTCTTATTTTTTTTATTAATTATTAATTATTAAGGCAAGTATAATTTATTTTGTAATGTGGACACATTATTTTTAATAATTTTGATTTAATTAAATTATACCTTAATTATAAAAATCCTACTTAATAATTTTAGTATATTACACGAGACACAATAATTATTATAAATAATGTTTAATAATTGTCAATTTGTATTCAACAATAAAATTTATAGTTAATTTTTAAGTCAATCATAAAATCTTTTGTGTTGTGGGCACATTATTTTTAATTATTTGAGTTTAATAATATTATATCTTATTTATAAAAAAATCCAAAGTAATATATTTAGTACTACGGATGTGACTAAGAATTATTTTAATCGGTGCTTAAAAAATGAGTATTTATAAAATTTACGAAACTTATTGTAAATCTGCATAGGAATAGTTTGTATATTTAGATAGAGGGAAAAAGTCTGTAAAAAAGTAAATTTTTTAGGATGGATTGAACGATTTTAACTATTTATATTTGTAAGAAAAAAAAATGTATAGAAATTCTTATTTTATAGAGTCTAAAAAATGAAAATAAACAAAAATGAAATAAATAAAATAGTTTTTCCCAAAATGGTCCCTGGACTATTCTCAAAATGGTCCCTCAACTATTTCTCAATGTTTATTAGGCTAACAATAGGTAAATAGACGAAAATGCCCTCCATTTTAACACTGATTTGACGGAATATGTAACGGAGGACCAAATTGGGTGAGTTTTTGAAAGTCGAGGGACCACATTAGGTGCAATTGAAAGTCGAAATGCAAAATTGAGAATGAGCAATAGTCGAGGGACTATTTTGGGAAAAAACTCTTAATTAAACGAATAGTTCAAATTTGATTAAAGAGCCCAAAACGAATGCCATAGTCTAATTCATGTGGTTAATGACCTAATGAAAAATGGTAAATTATGCCATGGACCCGGGTTCACCTTGCAAGGTGGACCTATGTCTATGTTCACAATTTTAAAACTCTATGTTCACAATTCTAGAACTCTATGTTCACAATTTTAGAACTCTATGTTCACAATTTTAGATCTCAATATACAAAATTACATTACTCAATATTCACAATTTTTGAACTCTATATTTACAATTTTGTTATATAGATTCAAAAATTGTGTTATACTATTAAATATAGAGTTATGAAATTGTGAACATAGATTTCAAAAATTATGAACATAGAGTTCAAAAATTGTGAACATATAGAGTTCTACAATTATGAACATAGAGTTCTAAAATTGTGAACATTGACTTGTGTCCACCTTGCAAGATAGACCCGGGTCCTAACAACCAATGAAAATATAGCATTTATACCAAAATCTTAATTTGTTCAATATCCACAGTGCTAAAGTTTGGGTATTATAGAACATTTAACTACTTGCTATGTGAAAGTTGTTAGTGTTCGTGGGATGAACGGTTGGGAAATGAAAATTAAAACGAAGAGTCAAGACTCCCCGAGTGTCGGTGTCGAAGGAGGTAATGCGGAAGATTGCTTAGCCTTTAATCAAGTAAATGCATAATGGAATTCCGAAGTTGTCAAGGTGCATAGAGTGAACATTTGTTTGTAGAAAGGTTGAACAATTGAAGTGAACAAGAAAAAGATAGCAAGTGAATAAAGCAAGGGATGAATCATGCTAAGTTATGATGCCTCATGGTGTGACTTAAGCAAGGGAAGATTGATTCAACTACTTTGGCTATTCAAGGGTGTGATCTCACAATCCTTTTCCACAAATAGTGTACTAAGGCGCTCTAGCTTAGGAATACTTGTTAGGTAACCAAAAGCTTTAGAGGCATTTTATCAAACACTTAGGTTTCACACCTTCCTACTATTTTACACTTAGAATTTCATAGGATCTATAATTGCAAAAGCTCTTTCTCAACACTAATCACTACTCATGATTAGATCAAGGTCTCAAACTTCCAAGAGATTGACCAAATCAACTTAGAATCAAACCAAAACACAATCAAGGAGCAAGAATAGATTTCCAAAATATAATGAATCAACTTCCACAATTTAGAACTGAGGATCAACACTAGGCATGCATAACATCACACAAT